>NW_026250941.1:0-390664 GCF_022114955.1 Emericellopsis cladophorae
TTTATTACTTTATTACTTTATTACTTTATTACTTTATTACTTTATTACTTTATTACTTTATTACTTTATTACTTTATTACTTTATATATCGTTAATAAAACTTTAATTAATTATAAAGTTATCTTACTTATTAAGATTAATAGCTACCTTTAAAATCCACGCCGATATCGCTCCTTTAAATAACTATCATAGTTCACTATCATCGATTTATCGCTCGGCGGCCGAAAACCTCGAACCATGCGACTATAACCTCCGAAACTCCCTCTTCAGGAATCCTTCATCGCCTCTCGCTGTCTACACCTGAGCAACGAGGCCGATTTCTCGTGTACATTCGCAATGGCCGACTCGAGCAGTACTGGACCGGAGCGTGTGTCCATCCTCGGGAAGCCAAATATAATGATTGATGATGGATTATGGCTCAACTATGTGGCAAGGGACCTTCTCGACAACGTAACCTCATCCACATTCGTTGTGATAACCGATACGAATTTATTCGATTCCTATGTGCCACCATTCGTGCAAAGCTTCAAGCACGAGCCTGGATCGGAAGCCGCACGATTGCTCACCTACGCCATTCCACCTGGTGAGGCGTCCAAGACTCGAGAAACGAAAGCGGAAATCGAAGATTGGTTGCTCTCAGAGCAATGCACGCGAGACACTGTCATTATCGCGCTTGGTGGTGGTGTTATTGGTGACATGATTGGATACGTTGCCGCGACTTTCATGCGAGGAGTAAGATTCATCCAAGTACCGACGACTTTACTGGCTATGGTGGATTCATCTATTGGTGGCAAGACCGCCATTGACACGCCGATGGGGAAAAATCTCGTTGGTGCTTTCTGGCAGCCTGAACGCATTTACATCGACCTTGCTTTCCTGCAGACTCTCCCTGCTAGAGAGTTCATCAATGGCATGGCTGAGGTGATCAAGACTGCAGCTATCTGGGACCAAGATGAGTTCGCGATCTTGGAGATAAACGCCCCAAATATCCTGGCTTGTGTTCGCACAGAAGGTGTTGGTCGACTCAACCCAATCAAAGATGTGTTGCGACGCATCATCAGCGGCTCTGCCCGGGTCAAAGCCGAAGTTGTTTCTAGCGACGAGCGGGAGGGCGGCTTACGCAATCTTCTCAATTTCGGACACTCTATCGGACATGCTATAGAGGCCATACTAACCCCTCAGCTCCTGCATGGAGAAGCTGTGGCTATTGGTATGGTAAAGGAGGCTGAGTTGGCTCGGTTTCTCGGAGTACTTCGACCAGGCGCCGTCTCGCGCCTCGCCAAGTGCATTGCCAGTTTTGACCTTCCAACATCTCTAGAAGACAAACGAGTCATCAAGCTGACGGCCGGGAAAAAATGCCCTGTGGATGTGCTGCTGAAGAAGATGGCAGTCGACAAGAAAAACGAGGGCAAACTCAAGAAAATCGTCTTGCTTTCGGCAATTGGAACGACACACGAGCAGAAAGCCAGCGTCGTGGAGGATCGATGCATCAGATTAGTGTTGTCATCATCTGTCGTCGTACAACCCGGTGTTCCCCGTGACCTCGATGTCACTGTGACGCCGCCTGGCTCCAAGAGCATATCCAATCGCGCTTTGGTGCTCGCAGCGCTGGGGCGAGGTCAATGTCGCATTAAGAATCTCCTGCATTCTGATGACACCCAATACATGCTTTCGGCAGTCGGTGAACTCGGGGGAGCTTCCTACTCCTGGCAGGACGCTGGGGAGGTGCTCGTGGTGGATGGCAAAGGGGGCAAATTGCAGGCCAGTAACAAAGAAATTTACATCGGCAACGCTGGCACTGCATCCCGCTTCCTCACCACTGTGGTGGCCCTATGCTCACCAACTGAAACCGCCACGACTACTGTGCTTACAGGAAATGCGCGTATGAAGCTTCGACCCATCGGGTCTTTGGTCGAGGCCCTCAGGGGGAATGGAGTGGACATTGCCTACCTTGAGAAAGAGTCGAGTCTGCCACTACGTGTTGGTGCATCAGGCGGGTTTGAGGGCGGCGACATAGAACTTGCCGCTACCATTTCGTCCCAATATGTGTCTTCCATTTTGATGGCAGCGCCTTACGCCAAGAAGCCTGTCACATTACGGCTGGTAGGAGGCAAACCCATATCACAGTTGTACATCGACATGACGATTGCCATGATGGCTTCATTTGGCATTACGGTCAACAGGTCGAGTGAAAGCCCCCATACCTACCACATTCCGAAGGGCACCTATACCAACCCGGCCGAGTACATTATTGAAAGCGACGCCAGTTCAGCAACCTATCCCCTCGCCATTGCTGCCATCACCGGTACTACATGCACGGTACCTAATATTGGGTCGAAATCACTGCAGGGAGATGCACGCTTTGCAACGGATGTTCTCCGCCCTATGGGCTGCGCTGTCGAACAGACCGATTACTCAACGACCGTCACAGGGCCTGCTCCGGGTCAATTACAGGCACTCCCACAGATCGATATGGAGCCTATGACGGATGCCTTTCTCACAGCCTCCGTTCTCGCCGCAGTTGCCTCTGGCACCACTCAGATCACAGGCATCGCGAATCAGCGCGTCAAGGAATGCGACCGCATTGCAGCGATGAAAGATCAACTTGCAAAGTTTGCGGTACAATGCAATGAACTTAAAGATGGAATCCAAATCGTCGGCCGACCAATCCCAGATCTGCAGAAGCCATCTAGCCAAGTATACTGCTATGATGATCATCGAGTTGCCATGAGCTTCAGCGTACTATCAGTAGCAGTACCCGAGGTCACTACAGTCAGTGAGCGCGAGTGCGTTGGCAAAACGTGGCCAGGGTGGTGGGACGTGCTGTCTCAATCGTTTGGGGTTCGCCTCGACGGCTCCGACCCCGATGAAAGTTCTCATCAGCCACTGAGCTCTAACAAGGCGAAAGATCGGTCCATATTCATAGTCGGCATGAGGGGCGCGGGCAAGACAACTGCGGGGCGCCAAATGGCTCGCATGCTGCAACGCACCTTTGTGGATTTAGATCAAGAGCTGGAAAGGCGCTCGAGAGCCACGATTCCAGAAATCATCAACGGGCCTCGTGGGTGGCAAGGTTTCCGTCAGGACGAGCTCGCATTGCTTCGCGACGTTATGGAGAATCAGCCGGAAGGCCATGTGTTCTCCTGCGGGGGCGGCATCGTTGAAATAAGCGAAGCAAGAGAGTTGCTCAAAGCATACGGTGCTAAAGGAGGCCTTGTCATCCTGGTTCATCGCAATACCGATCAAGTTGTGGATTACCTCATGCAAGACAAGACGCGGCCAGCCTACACCACGGAGATCCGACAAGTTTACGAGCGTCGCAGACCTTGGTACAACGAGTGCAGCAATTACCTTTACTATAGCCCGCATGCGCATAGCACGGCGTCGCAGCGAGACATCCCACCTGACTTCAAACAATTTTTGGAGCTCATTGAAGGCAGAAGCGCCCATTGGGAGGCGATACGCAACAAACCAAACAGCTTCTTTGTGTCTTTGACGTCACCCAACCTTTCCGACTCCCTTCACACACTGCCTCGCGTGGCTGTTGGGTCGGACGCTGTGGAATTGCGTGTCGATCTGTTGGATGACCAGACCCCTGATGGTATAGTTCAAGCAGTATCTGTGGTTCGGAAAGCTACAGGCAAACCAATCATATTTACTGTTCGTTCTGTTTCGCAAGGCGGTAACTTTCCTGACAGGGCACATACCGCGCAGCTTGAGCTTTACCTCCTGGCGTTGCGCTTAGGCGTCGAGTACCTAGATGTCGAGATCACACTGCCGCAGAGCGTGCTTGACGTTGTGACTCAATCGCGCGGTTTCACAAAGCTCATCGCGTCCCACCACGACCCCAAAGGAGTCTTGTCTTGGAGGAATGCGTCGTGGGTCACGTTCTACAACCAGGCGCTGCAGTTTGGAGACATTATCAAGCTTGTTGGTAGCGCTGGAACCATTGAAGACAACTACGATCTAGCCAGGTTCAAGGCTAAGATGATGACCGCGCAGAGAACACCGATCATCGCTCTTAACATGGGCAACATGGGCAAACTGAGCCGCGTTCTCAATGGTTTCCTCACACCAGTGTCACACCCCGAGCAACCAACCAAAGCGGCTCCGGGACAACTTTCAGTCACGGAGATCAACCAAGGATTGGCTTTGCTAGGTTTGGTGGAGTCTAGGGATTTCTACTTATTCGGCAAGCCGATTGCGGCTTCTCGTTCGCCAGCCTTGCACAATACTCTGTTTGAGAGAGCTGGACTTCCTCATAGCTATAAACGCCTTGAGACGGATGATGTGGCAGACTTGGACACGATCCTCCGCAGCCCCACGTTTGGAGGTGCATCTGTCACGATTCCTCTCAAGCGAGACGTGATGGGTAGAGTTGATCAGTTGACCGAGGCCGCGCGTACTATTGGAGCTGTTAACACCGTTATCCCCATTGGAAGCGGCGAGCCCATGAACAGTGGTCAACGGCAGCTTCTAGGCGATAACACCGACTGGCAAGGCATGGTGTTTGTTTTACGCACCAACGGAGTCATCCCCCGCGACAATGCTGGCGCGGCTATGGTCATCGGAGCTGGGGGTACGACAAGAGCAGCCATCTACGCACTCAACTCGATGGGCTTCAAGCCCATTCACGTGGTGGCACGAGACCCCAACAAAGCCAGAGCACTGATTGGCGACTTCTCACCCGAGTACGGATTGCACATCCTATGCGAGCCCTCTGAAGCACAGAGGATGAGCAGAGGCCCTACAGTCATCATCAGCACTATTCCCGCGGACAAGGAGATTGACAGCGGTATGCGAGACATACTTGGAGTTGGTCTCAACTTCGCCACTGTCATTGGCGGCGCGCCCAGAGTCTTACTCGAGATGGCTTACAAACCGAGCGTCACTCCGGCAATGGAAATGGCTGAAAAAGCTGGGAGTTGGACGACAATTGCTGGTCTCGAGGTTTTGTCCGCTCAGGGGTGGTATCAGGTGAGTTAGGCCGATTTCTGCGGATGCCGATGAAATACTTACCATGCGATTAGTTCCAGTCTTGGACCGGGGTTTGTCCTCTCTACGCTGATGCCCGCAACGCTGTCCTGGGCCTGGACCCAACGTCTTAGTTGCG
The DNA here is from genome assembly GCF_022114955.1 of Emericellopsis cladophorae. Lineage (NCBI taxonomy): Eukaryota > Fungi > Ascomycota > Sordariomycetes > Hypocreales > Bionectriaceae > Emericellopsis > Emericellopsis cladophorae. The sequence continues at coordinate 5,114 of NW_026250941.1, forward strand.
CATAATGTCTTATTTGAGCATAAGTTTTTAACATCGCAACCCAATGGAGTCGACTGGATCTATGTTCAAAAAAGTGTCATCATGACCTTCCAGAAGACAGCGTACTTCGGGTGGGGCGGGTCCCTTGCTTCTGAACCATGTGTGAGGGTAAGCGGCGTCACCTACCTCCGTACAGAAACTCGCACGGTCAAAGTAGTGCTGACTGGGTGTTGCGTGAGAGCCTGAGCAGAGAACTGTGGGTTTTCAACGCTCAAGTGATCACGGCCATCCATTCCACGCTGGTCTGATTCGAGACAAATAAATGTTTGGATTCTGGCACTGCCTACTGCGGACGGACCAACCCATGGAACAACAAACTGGTTGAGATGATTATAAACTAACGCGTTAATATATCCCATTGGCCAGCCAGAGCTTCAATCGCGGACTGCAAAACAATAGCCGACATTGAATTAATGAATTTCTATTCCCACTGCGAGGCATTCGTTTTGCCTGGACGAGCCCACCATCACCCGCACCATGTTTCCGGGCGCTGCTTTGCTGATAGGCAACCGGCTGCACGGGCGGAAGATCGCTGTAGTGGCATTAGTCTTGCTACGAAATTCGCAGGATATCAAATGCAATGAGCTCACAGCCAATGTCCTACGTATTAGAAACCCGAATCAGCAGGAACTCAGCGCTCGATGTTCGTTACTCATTGCTCGTTTATACCTCTCTACAATTCTATAGTTTCAACATATCCACATACTTCATCTATCCCCTTTCCGCCTAACGCCTCGCTAATTCTATTATCGACGTAATGAGGCTCGAATGGAGGCGGGAAAAAAGAAAGCCAAATCCAAGTAGGGCCGCCAATCCGGTACATCACCAAAAATGAAAACCCTGTAAGACCAGTGGGCATTTGCTGATGCTAGGCTGGCCCAAGACCACTTTGATGACGAGAGGTGACGACCATCTGTGTGGGTGTCGAACTGACAAATTCGGGGTTGCAATCGAGGGTGGACGCAGGGAGTGACGTCAGAACCAAGAAGACACGGATGTCATGACGTCATGCGAAGGACCCTGCAGGACCCTGAACGCTCTGCCAGCCCTGGTTGGGCAGAGAGCTGGGGAACCATCGTTCCACTTGCGTCATGTCATGCAACGCCGTCGCTTTCCACAGCTCGTGGCAGGTGGGATTGCATGACGCGCCTTGTGCTGATGGGAGCCACCCGCGGGTCGGTGCACACCAGAATACGTCGCTCAGTTTTCGTGTGTGTGAGAACGTGACCCATTCAGGCAACACCTCGTCGCCGGCTTTTGCCCGGTAGCTCCATATCAGGATGACACACACGGTAGTGCCGTGTGAGAGCATCCGCACGGCTGAATGTTTTTTCCTCTGTACATAGATCGCACCGAACCTTCTGCTTCCGCGCATTGTGTATCGTGTCCTCGTGACGGGTGAGGTCGTATGGTCGTGAAAACACAGTGCTGCATGACTTGCCGGTACTCGGGTTGATGCGGTCGCAGCGGTGCGGGCCAGCCTGGCTGTTCACAAGCGACGTGGTCATCCCAATGTCAGGTTGAGTGGGTATGAGTCCATGGGTCTGTCGATGGCCTTCCCGTTTATGTTTCTGAAGTAGAACGGGGGTTTCAAATCGTAGATTGCAGCCATGGTAAGTACAGGTATATGTACCACCCTCGGCGCCTGCCCTAGTTGGTCGACGTATGTTCGAGCTGGGATTTGTAGTTGACACAGAATCGGGACTCGATCCGGAAGAGCTCAATCTTGGGGGGGAGACGACTGCTCCTGACTGCAGTCGTGGTACAAATGGGTATTGTTGTGGCACCTGTAAGCTGTGCGCAACTTCAGAGTTGGGCACATACCCAAACTGCTCGAGACCCATTCCGTTCGCTCCAGGCATGAAACTTTGTTGTGTTGCTTGCAAAGACATTGACTTAGGCAATTGCTCCATATCAAGAGCCATGGAACTCTGGGAAAACAGAGGAAAGTCCGCATCGCCTTCAGGGTCGTTGAACTCGAGCATTGCATCTTTGGGCGAAATCGTTTTTGGCGTTTCCGGTTCTGTATCCGCTAAAGATTGTGACCGGAAGACGGGCGCATCTTGCCTCATGCTGGAAATGTCTCTCGCACGGTCGCCTCCGTTTTGAGGCTTGACCCGTGGCGCTGCGAAGTCATGGCCTGGAGTTTTCGCAAAGGGGGAACTGGGTCTGAACGGCGACGATGTCCTATGGTCGGCTGCTGTGACCGATGCGGGTGAATGTGCCATGCCAAGATGCTGACTGTTGGCAGCGTTGAGCCGCTGATTGAATATATCGCTTGGTGGTGATATCGTTGTAAGCCCTTGTGGCTGCGAAGGGGGCGTTGAAGTTATAGCAAAGTTAGGGCTGTATAATTCATCGCCGTAGACGTCCGTCATAGTGCGGTCGAGCTTTGGCACGTTACCGTAGCCATCTGAAGCTAGTGTAAGCCAGCTGTGGACAACGTCGTACCTGTGAGCGGGGAAATTCTCACCTTTACGTCGTCTGTCGCCGACATCTTCACTGCCAGCAGTTGCGGTTGCTTGAGAGTCACCTGTGACAGAACTAGCGACGGACGGCGGGTGCGATCGACTAGACATAGCCATGTCAGGCGCCGGCAGCAAGCCGCGATCTGTACGTGATTGATTGCTACACGGGCCAGGTATCGTAGCTGGGTATGCCATATCTGGAATGGCCTGCTCCAAACACTGGTATCCAGTATATGTGCTCGCAGCGGACTTGGGTACTTGGAATAGCTGGCTGTTCTGAGAGCTCACGTCTTGCGTGTGTATGTCGGTCAGATCGTCCCCGGTGGAATCGGTTATGGCAATTTGAGGATTTGAGGTGGACTGGTTGTATGGCGAGGCTGGGCCAGCTGAGCCCATCGAAGACAGTGACGACTCTCGCTGATGTGGCATACGGCCCATCTTTTCGGGGTTGTGCTGGGCAAGGTTGCCCCAGGTGTCATTAGACATTGACGGGTTTGGAAGAGAACCAGGTGTTAGAGAGCTTATAGGATCGATGGCGGCGAAAGAAGAAGCTGTTGGGCCAAAGTCGAAGGTCTGGGCGGCAGAGACACGATCGGATTGCTGATGCTGGTGATGCAGGGGACGATGTACGGTTTGAGGGTGTGAAACGGAAAGCATGATGCCCCGATGTTCGAATAGTTTGAAGATCAACAGAGTATTACTTGGGCAACGTAAATACGACGGGTGGCAATAGATGTGGGAGGAACTGCAGACTATAAAGCGTAGAGCGTACGGAAGCTTCAGACTCCGGCTAATAAGTACCAGGTAAAGTTGCTCCTAGCCGGGGCCAGCGGAGACCCGCCGAACTAACCTACCTTACGCAACTGCCTGGGAAAGGGCACCTGCCTTACGTAGGTGTCACCAAGGAAGGTGGGCTACCCACCAAGACAGAAGGAGTCAACGACCGGGATGAGAATACATCAGTGCCAAGCCCTGCTGAGCGCCAGTCGGCGGAGTTACGTCTGGAAGATGACAGCATCCAGGGTCCCGTCCCGCTTTTTTCAAGGGTTTTCGCGCTCCGTCAGGGTTGGATGCCGTCCTTGTCCAATCGTCCTCCTTGTCCGATGACACACATGGTCCATACACTCTCCACCCACCATCGGGCCCGGACGACTCGATCTGTGCTATGTCAGAGGCTTGCTTTTTCGGGCTATGATCGCCTGGATCCTAGCTTTTTTTCAACGGAGAGCACTCGGTACAGATAAACCCCTACACGTACCCTGATTCCTACCGTCATCCATCTTTCCATCCGACTGGTTTAGCTTGTGTGGGCGAAGCAGACCGACACCTTTCCAAAAAGCGAACTGGTTTAGCGAAGGCATTATACCCAGCACATTGGTGCAGTCTCATCGGCTGCTAGGCGATCGCTGCAGCGCATTTGAGTGACGCGGGATATGAGGCAGGCCAGCTTATACTCCCGCCTCTGCTTCAATTGCGCGGGAGTGATGTAGCATGCGCATTGAAATCAGGGTCTTGCTGTGACACACTGTGATGATTTCGCGTGGTATTGCAGCTATAACAGAGTCGCAGTGACGTACCGCATTGCCGATCCCCAAGTTCCGAGAAGCTCGAGACAATCGTCCCGCAATACGCACACCTTAGGAAACGGCTGCAGAAGCCCAAATACGCATTTGGTCAGCATAACTGTCTGATCACTACATAATTGTACAAGCCATCTCCTCGACAGTCAGAAGCCTGCACGTCCGTGCGTTACAGGAGGGTCTGACCAAATAGCCTACTCGTAAGGAGGAGGTACCTCTCTTGCCACTAGGACTTGCCGTAGAGCTAAGTACCGGTTAAGATCGGAGCTACATCTTCTGTAGGCACAACGATGCAGGGAAACGACGTTCCTCCTCCACATTGTACGGCATTCTGTGGCGCCGGGAGCCTGGAACTGGGGAATTCACTTACGTTTGTCCATGGGGTAATCAGCCTTTCCACCGCAGGTGTACTCGCTCGGTTCCATATAAGATACTGACGTACTAATTATCGGCCTAGCACTAAGGGCTGCTAAGCCTCCGGTCTCTTCTCCACTCCCGAGATTCCTGTGATTCCCGCGTCTCGTATCATTGATATTTGAATAGCGACTTGAACGTATAGCACGAGCCACCTGAACATCGTATAAATAAGAGTATTCTAACTAAGCTGCCGTCACCTTAGCCACACCTAGTCGTATTTCCGGTTGGCTCGTGGCGTGCCGTGCTATCCCCAACACTTGATGAACATCTTACACTTATGCACATGTCGATATCCGGTCGTGCACAATACTAGTAGTATTATATGGTTATCGTTGGTACTATAGTACGTAATTGCGGACAGCGGTAACTAAAAAGTGTCTACAGAAAGGTTGGATACCAATTGGCTCAGCTTCCCACGCTCCTAACAGCCCGAGTTGGCTACGTATATGCCATGGTCCCAAAGCCCTGCCTACTTGATTGGGACGCGCAGACGCATCTAAGTGCTCGTTGAAATCGGGAACGCAGGTGAGTCACTGTGATCGGGCACTTTTAAACGCGGTCGACAAAACGCCGGGCATTCATTCCACCGAGCTTGCCTTTGATATCAAATCGACATAACTACCGCGCCCAAGACGGCGCATGTAGTTATTCTCTCGCTTGATCATGAAATGCCGATGTTGTCAAGCTAAAGGTCCATCATCATAGTGGCATATTGCACAGGTTTGCTATCGATACCGCGATAATTTGAACTAGATGGTCATTGTATTCAGGCATCGCGGGCAATGTGATACAGTGAGAGGTAATGTAGATAACACAAACACTTGCCAGGCCGTGGTTCCCTACTATTTAACGCGTACTTCAGCATGATACGGCTCCATGGGTACTGTGTCACATAACACGTTGGTGAGTATTCATTCATCGAAGGCTTGAGAGCCATGTTGATTGATCCCAAACGAGCCGCCCGTTTCCCTTATGATACATCAAAACACCAAATTGATAGCAAAGACTAGTTTCCCAATAGTCATGATAACACCGTACGATGGCTCATCTTCCCATGGCCAAAGACACGCAAAAACCCAGGCGCGTTGCAGTATATGCCCACAGGGCGCGGCGCGTGGCACGCCCACATAGAGTTCATAACAGGCATTTCAACAAAGACAGAACGTAGATAGACGTTTAACCACCAAAACCGTACAGAGTGCGGCCCTGTCGCTTCAGGGCGTACACAACGTCAAGCGAAGTGACGGTCTTGCGCTTCGCATGCTCTGTGTATGTGACAGCATCACGGATGACGCCCTCGAGGAATGTCTTCAACACACCACGGGTCTCTTCGTAGATCACTGGGAAATGTCAGCGTCGATCGCGTGCGCTTCGTGTTGATTCTGGCGCTTACTGGCAGAGATACGCTTCACACCGCCACGACGCGCGAGACGGCGAATGGCAGGCTTGGTGATACCCTGGATGTTGTCCTTCAAAATCTTCCTGTGGCGCTTGGCACCGCCCTTGCCGAGGCCCTTGCCGCCCTTGCCGCCTGTCGAGTATTAGCTTCCTGGTCTTCTTGGTAGCCGATTGTCGGGCGCTATGTGCGCGTCCTGGTAGGCAACGAAGTATTGGGGTTGCAAGGTACTTACGTCCAGTCATGATGATAGTGAGAAGGTTTTGTGGGGGAGGTAGAAATGTGTGTTGTTCTGACAGGACGTCTGATTGGGCTGTGATGGATGGTAGCAGCTGGTGAATGCAGAACGAGATCGGGGAGTGTGGGAGCTTAAGTACAGGTGGGCCAAATCAACAGATCAGAACGCCAAACGGCGAAATGCCCCACACCAACAGCCCGCAACGCCGCGACGCGTCTGAGCGAGTCCCAGCCGGGAAATACCTTGTGCCAGCAGGTAATTCCTGGCCAATCGAAATTCAACATTCGTACGATTGCCACGCACTACTAGCAACGCGGACGGAGCACTCACTGGATGCTAATTGAACTGTAGAAATGTGCTTGCGTTTGTACACTACTGCTATGACGAACTATCAGTTATACTAATAGCTGTTCAGGCATGACCTTTGGATAGAGAAGCTTCAAATCTGTCTGCATCCCAACTGAGGGCGAGTGATGTTTGCAGTACGTGGCAAGTAGTGTCTCCGGGGTCTCGATGTAGGAATTTGCGACGTGTGGCCGTTTAAGTAGCTATCTTGAAGCTCGTCTTCGTTTCTGACCACTTGCCTACCCTATGCTAGCTCTCTACAATATGCCTAGAGCCCTCGCCATTGTGTAAAGCACCGAACTATTGATAATATGCACCTTGAAGTAATTGGCTTATTACATTGTGGTCTTGCTACGTACTGCAGGGTTTTTTTCGCGCATTCGTATCTTCGGTTGTGTGTGCAGGTGCTGTTTCGAATAACCTTAGGTACTTTGTACCACAGGACTGTCACCTAGTTGGGCAAACGTTAAGTTGATTTCACCACGCTAGTGCTAGTGACAGATGTATTATCGGAGACGACAGGGTGAAGAAATGCTTCCCGAATACTTAGCTCACAGGCTCACAGTACGTATATCAGGTGCATGGAGAGTCAAGCAGTCTGCTGAGGACCGTAGAGTGATATTCAAGTACAGTGGGTTACTAACACCATGTCTTCCCCGATGTCGTTTACTGAGATGTCGCTTTTTTGACCAATGATAATTCGACATTGTTGTAAATGCTTGACCTTTTCCTAAAGCGGAGTCTGAAAACTGAAGGTCAGAAATTGGTGCAAAACCCAGTCATTTTTTGGCGCGTTGCAACGAAAACCCGACCCACTTTAAAACGCGCCGCCCAAATCAGCCAACACAGATCAGCCGCCCCAAATCACGCTCACGCGTTCCGGGTATTAAAGCGCCCCCCCGCCTCGCCCCTCTCGGCCTTTTCCCTCCTGCATCATCATCACACCCACTTCCACACATTCACACCTCAGCCATCAACAGCTTCATCACAACTTCAATCATCACAATCATCAACCATGGCCCGCACCAAGCAGACCGCCCGTAAGTCCACTGGTGGCAAGGCTCCCCGCAAGCAGCTCGCCTCCAAGGCCGCCCGCAAGAGCGCGCCATCAACCGGTGGTGTCAAGAAGCCTCACCGCTATAAGCCCGGTACCGTCGCTCTCCGTGAGATCCGTCGCTACCAGAAGTCGACTGAGCTTCTCATCCGCAAGCTCCCTTTCCAGCGCTTGGTGAGTAGCATGCCATCCGAGAGGACTGTTATCCGACTGACACACACAGGTTCGTGAAATTGCACAGGACTTCAAGAGCGACCTTCGCTTCCAGTCTTCAGCCATTGGTGCTCTCCAGGAGTCAGTCGAGTCCTACCTCGTCTCCCTCTTCGAGGACACCAACCTGTGCGCCATCCATGCCAAGCGCGTCACCATCCAATCTAAGGACATCCAGCTCGCCCGCCGCCTTCGCGGAGAGCGCAACTAAGCTGGCGCTTTCTACATGATGGTGATTTGGCGGCGTCTCAACGATACCTTTTGCGGTTCACGACATTTGCTTTGATACGATGGATTCACGGTTTTGGGGGGCAATCAGGCGTTACGATGAGAACTTTTCAGGTGTACAATACATTGCGGCAGGGGCCCCTGTAGCAATGGAACAGAGGCATGCAGACCTCACGATGAACATTTCACATAACATGATCCTTGATTGCGACAAATAATGATGTGCCTGCAGAGCTCTTGGCAGCACTGCCGTGGTTACCCGAAAGGATTGCATGTTGCAACTACGGACGGCCGCGCAGCTAAGGCGCCCATGGAAGCACCGCGATTCAGGACGCGTCGACTACACGTTGAGTCTCGTGGCTCTCTAAATACAAGCCAAATCCCGAGGAATCTCTGCCGCTACTTGCAATTCCACAATACTCAAAGTAGCGATATCCACTTCCCGGCCGCAGGCTTGTCCAGCTCGAGAAAGGCGGCAAGCCGGCCTAGATGATCAACACCCCAGAATGACTCCTGCTGCCCATCGCTCCTTGTGCAAACCAGCCAGGGCACCCCAAATGCTCCATTATGAAATGCCTCTTCGGTGTTTGCTGTCAATATGGCTTTACCCCCATCTGCATTGGCGCTGGCGGCTCTGCGCAGTATCTCATCCGCCAGGCCTTGCGACTCGAGCGCCTTTGACAAGATGCGCCTCAGCTCGGCTGGTTCCTCTGTCCGGGCGTGGTGCACGAAGAATTCCTCCCACAAGGCGTCAAGGGCGGAAGTGAGACTGCTTTGGTTCGTGCTTCCCAGCGTAGCAAGTGCTCGCATGATGGGCAGAGTGCGAGGTGGGAAGTTGGGTGGCCTTTGCTGTTGCATTGGGACGTCGAATGCTGATGCCCAAATTTGACGCTCCCTGTCAATCCATTTGTCCTTGTCTATGCATTTCGTTCAGTCGCTTTGCCAACATAATGGGATGAATTTGCCACGTACTTTTGATCATGAGGGGAGCTGTATTGCTGCACATCTTAAAGAGGCCACCGAGGAGGATGGGCACATAGGTGATAGTACACTCGGCGAAGACAGGGTCGTGCTCAATTAGGTCAGCTCCACGTCTGTGGCCGAGTAAGATATATCGAATTAGGCCTTACACGGAGTACATAGTAAGCAATGTAAGCAAAGGGGCTCACAGTGTCGAAATAGAAGACAATTTTAGGAGCAGCCATCTTCGTTTGATGGAAATTGTGCCTACTGGGCAAGGTGTCTCGCTGTCACCTTGGTCTGTATCGGGGGCAATGGTTGAATACTACCCAGGAAGGGGAAGGCCAGCCGAGAACAGGATCAAGCATGAAGCCAACGATCAATTAATAACGAAAACCAATTCTAATTTCTAGGTACCTGATGATCTATCGACGATTCGACGACATGCGGGGAAAGGCAATTGAGGCTACCCGATGCCGAGGTTCACGGGGTTCCGACAAGCAAAGCCCGAGTTCAGCCAGTCACAACTGATATGAATAATTCCGTTAATGATGTAGGACGATTATCCCCCCTGACAAATCACGGCGGACTGTGTCAAGCAGAAATGGAAACAATCTGTGTGTCGGTACTGCGCTTCATCCAAATCGAAATAGAATACAACATTTACATAATTCACCGGACGCCGTGAGAATCATCAATGTGCTGTGGCAGACGCGTCAAGACATCGAAGCCACCCGTGCCGACCTTGCCCAACCTGCCCATAACAAGGCGACTGCTCGGCGTTGCCAAATCGTCCCAATCGCCATCAAGCACCGCGTCCTTCAGGAATGCCAGTGTGGTTTCGAAGCTCATCTTCGTGAAAGGGCTGACATTGCCCTTTAGACCCATGCGGTTGAAAGCAGTGAAGTCGCCGGCTCGGGTCATGTAATCGGCGATGAGGTTCAAGTGCCTATTGTCCACCTTGATTCCGTGGCCGCCAAAGACACCAGCGAGCTCAGCAACGATGCTGCCGCGAGCTGCCTCCACTCCATACACCTCGAGCACGTCGCCAATCTCGTTGGTTGAGATACGGTTGGGGTCGATGTAGTCGCTGTACTTCTGCATAGCTCGAAGATTTGTGCCTTCGGTATGGATGACAAGAGACTTGTCCTTCTCCTCGACAAGCGTGCAAGAGCCCACGCCCGGGATCTGTTGAACAACCGTCTTCTTGATTGCAGCCTGGACAAGGCTGAGCATGAGAAGCTTGGGCGTGGAGCCGGGATACTCGAGATGAATGTCGCACCAGGCGCCGTCTTTCTCGTCACTGCTGAAAGCATGCACCTCGTCATATGCTTTCAGCACACGATCGGACCGCGCGTTTCCACCCTCTTCGGCAAGATTGTCCGAGTCAGCATCTTCGTCGCTTTCATCGTCTTGTACATCCCGAACGCGGTGATGAGACTTCTGTGGAGCCTTGCTGGTGCCTTCGCCATCATCATCGATCCCGCCTGTAGCATCCTCCCTATCCATAGCGTGCACTAGTGCGTCATCTTCATCGTCGTTGGGCCCGTAGGAAACGTCCTCGCCTCGGTTGGCTCGCTGTTTGGCGTTGGTGGCGTCGCCATCTCCATCGTCATCATCCTCGTCATCCTCTCCTCGATCTACTTGGGTCACTTGAGCAACTGTCTCGACCGTGCCTGAGCTTTGACCGATCATTGCCGCCGCATCCAGGACATCGTTTTTGCGCCTGCGCAACTCCTTCTTGACAAGTGTCAACAGATGCCGCAGGAACCTTTTCTCGATGGCTCCCATGACGTCGTCAACCTCGATGGCATACGTCTTGGTATATTCCGCGGCCGGGAAGAACTTGAGTTTGATGCTGTACATTTTCGCAGTCGCATGGCCACGCCCACGGCCCACTTTCTCTTGCACCGAAACTTTGTCAAGGACATAAGTCAGGGGCAAAATGCTGATGGATTTGGCGAAAATGTCTGCATCGTCCTTGCTGAGCTCGCTGATAGGGTAAAGTGACATGGCTGGTCGGGAGATGGATTTGCTTGCCGTCATTAGGATTTCTCGAAGACGGGGGATACCCAATGTGACGTTCTTGGCCGAGTGACCGGCCAAATGGAAAGTGTTGAGTGTCATCTGCGTGGAAGGTTCACCGACGGACTGCCCAGCGACGATACCAACAGCCTCTCCGGGTTCGACAAGCGATTGGAGATATTTCATAGCGAAGAGCATCTCGGCGTTTTTCTTGTTGAGACCTGCCTTCTTCTTTGACTTTTCGCTCTTGTCCAAAATGAGGCCATCTTTGTTGTCCTTCACATATTTTGTCATGGCCTCGTAGTATGACTCCGAGGTTGCAAAAGCATTAGTAGCAGGGCTGAAGGCAGCAGTGACCGGGTCACGAGCATTGCGCGCACCCGCATGCTTGATAGCCTTCTTCATGTACTTGACGATGTCTTCTTTCTGACCCCCAAGGCGCTCGCCGACTTGTGGAGTGTACCTCAGTTGGGCAGCTTCCGATGTGACGTTGTTGAGAATGAAGCCGAAGTCCTTGATATAGTTTTGCTTCGATGTGTCGAGTCCATCTTCACCGTAGAGGAACTGTACAATTGAACCATCGGCATCACGAACAGTCGTGTCATATCCGACGGTCAACCCTTCCATGCCCTTAATGATACACCTCTGCAGATAGCCGGAGCGCGACGTCTTCACAGCCGTGTCAATCAGACCTTCTCGACCAGCCATGTGATGGAAATAGTATTCCTGAGGACGCAAACCAGTAAGGAAGCGATTGACAATATAGCCGCCGGCGCGAGCATGAGTCTCAAAGGGTCTAAAACAGGGCAGTGTTTTGCCGCTGACCATCATTGGCACTCGCCGACCTTCCAAGACCTGCTGTCCGAGGTTGCAGGAGATGAGTGAAGCGTTGACTCGGCTGCCCTTGGCACCAGAAGTTGTCATAGCCTGCATTTGATTTCGGGGGAAAGGCTTTTCTAGACCATCAGGGAGGCAGGCCTTTTGAACATTTGCTGTGATGTCCTGCCCGCTTGCGTTCATGAGGAGATCCAGTCCCTCTTGTTTGTCATCGTCACGGACAACCTCCTCTAGGCGCTCAAGAAGGAGGGGGTCCTTGCTCGATTGACAATCTGGCACTGAGACGTACTCCGAGGCCACCTTGAGCCCGACGTGATCAGCAGCTACGAGTTCCCTTTTCCTTGCTGCCTCTCCTTTCTCTGTCAATTGAAGGTCGTCCATTCCGCAAGAGAAAGCCCGTACACTCAGGTACCTTGTGAGCAGGCGCCCCAGACTACTGAGAAGCTTGCCGGCGACCGCAGGACCATACACTTCATGAATCGAGTGAATGAAGCCACCTGCGCTGGGGCCAATGTGGGATTTGTCCAAAATCCCGTGGATGAGGACGCCGTCTTGGAACAACACCCTGGCTTCCTCTGAATCCTTGGATCCCCACTGTTCACCTCGAATTTGGCTGTCACCGGCCATCGTTAAGCCACCACAATTCAACGGCTGGATATTCTTCAGGATGGTGGTGATGATCTGCTTGCCGGTCCAACGGAGGACAGGTTTCATGATAGCCGGTGGGATGAGTTGAATTCGTTCACCCAGAATATGACCGCTCTCAGGCCGCAGCGCGCTGTATACCAGGGAGTGGTAGTCACCCTTTGTGAACAGAGTGTCGCGGTTACACAGTGCCACGGAGACGGAAATATGATCCTGAATGAGACCTCGCAGCGGCTTGCCAGCGGTCGCAGAGAGATATTGGTGATCTGTATCTGCAATCTGGAGGGCCTCAGCTCGGGCGACTTCATTCTGCGGGAAATGCATATTCATCTCGTCGCCATCAAAGTCGGCATTATACGTGTTGCAATTGGCGTAGTGCATGCGAATCGTCTTCTCCCCAGGCAAAACGCGCACCCTGTGACCCATGATGGATGGCTTGTGGAGCGTTGGCTGGCGGTTCATCAGGACGACATCGCCGTTGGTCAGATGGCGGTAGACCTTCTTGTTCCTCAACTTGGCGGCAGTATTGCTTGACGGAGCCAACAGCTGATTGGCAAGGGAGATACGGTCGTCGACTGATTTATTGCGCAGGCTGACAATCTGACCATTCTCATTCTCGATCGCGAAAGCACCCGGCCACTTGTCGACTCCATTGATGACAGCCTGTTGCATATCCCTGAAGTTATGGCTGGTGACTGGCTCGGGGTACGTCAGCTTTTTGGCGAAGACAGGCGGAACGCCAATCTCATTGGTTTCGAGATTGGGGTCTGGTGAAATAACACTGCGGGCTGCGTAGTTGACACGCTTTCCCATCATGTTCTTGCGGAAGAGGCCTTCTTTCTTCTCCAAAAGCTGCTTGATGCCGTCTTCGTTGCGAGCTGCAGCTGCGCCTTGGACCGGGTTCCTGTCTTTGTCGATCAGAGAGTTGACTGAATCCTGAAGCTCAGCACAAGCCGAGTGCAGCTGAGTGATGTCGCCGCGGCCCTCGCTCAAAGTGTTATGGACCAAGGCGATTCTGCTACAGCCCCTCAAGATGTTCTTGTACAGGTTGTTCTGCTGCGCTTCGGCGATGGATGAATCGCCTGTTCGCGCTTCAGGACGGAACTTGTTTGGCGGCACGAGAATGTGTGTTAAGAAGAATATGTCTGGTGACGCTGACGGCGAGCTTCTTGAGGCTGGCCTGGCATTGTATACTAGCCACAACAAGTCCTGCTCCTTCTCAAAGAGCTCCGTCAACCGGGCCCTCACCTCCATGGGGGTGATGTATCGCTGCGTTTCGTTGGCCATCACTTGTTCGATGTCTGCCATGGCGACGTCGTGCTCTGTCTCGGCGAGATCTTCTTCCATTTCAGCAACAGGAGATTCGATATCAGCAACTCCTTCGTCAGAGTTTCGGCGCTCGTTGGGTTTCCGTTTCACTTCGTGCTGTGTTTGGTGAACCCGAGCCATTGCATCGTGTCGCCTCATGCCCCTCTGCGCCATCTTGCCTCTTTCCTTATCCGAGAGCGACTTCTCAAAGATTTTGACAAACTTGTCTTTTCTGTATGTTGGGCTGATTCCTCCACAGCTTGCGCAAGCCCGCTTCTTGGTGATCTCTGCTAGGAATTCCTTGATCACTTCGCGCCGCAGCTCGATGGCGCCCTCATGTTTTCCACGCTTCGCTTCGCCCCTCTTTGTCTTGATGCCGCGCAGACAGGCTTCTACATACTTGTCGCGCGCTCGTGTCACATTGCTGATTGAGGCCTTTCCCTCCTCCTCAGCCTCACTTGCAGATTCATCGACGTCGAGGCCGAGCTCCTTGCCCTTGAAGCCCAGATCATTCTCGCCAATTGACCCGACGAGGTGGGCCTCGTTGATCAGACCATGTTGTAGAAGTCGCAGTTTGCAGATATACGCATGTAGATCTTTGGGAGGCAGCCGGAAGCCTCTGCAGTAGACGCAAGCTGCGCGAAGGAGCCGGTATGCTTGATCCAGGAACACGGGGTGGTAAACGGGCACCGGTAGTTGAATATGGCCTGCGTGTCCTGGACAATTGATCTGGTTGAGGTTACACGTCGCGCATCTAAGGGATTGAGAGTCAGCGGCTGGAACAATTTTCGAGTTCAAGAGGGTCTGTACGGCGAATCACCCCACGAGCCAAGGGCAGGGTCGTAAAGACCTCCAGGCACCGGATTTAATAGATTGTCGAAGGTACTGTCGTTTTCGATGCGCTTTACTGATATTGCCTGGACCTCCTTGGAAGACAAGAACGTGAACTCGACGCTGTCCACGTCGGACGAGATTGGCTGTGAAATGTTCATGATGACGTTGCCGATCGAGCTGGCGTCGGCTGAAGTTGGCTGCCAGAAGCAGCAGGTAAAGCTTCAATAAGCTTCAAGACCGCGCGCACATCACAACGATGCAGAGGGAAACAAGAACGGCACCGACAGCGTGTTTTGCGTTCAACAGTAGTGGGGCTTGCAATCGCCAAATTCCAAGACCGTAGCCTCGCAGGCAAGACGAAATTTTTGGCGGTGGAGGAAGGCAGAACTTTTTGTTACCTTGACAGCCACGGTTCCTGGTGAAAGTGGTGCATGCGTACTTGGCCAATGAGGTACGCAGAAAATGATGCTCACAATTGGTCGGTTCCACTTGCCGCTCGCCGGCTCTGCATCTCGAGCTCTGACATCTCCCGCTCGCGACATTGTCTTGCCATCGAGGCTCATCATTCGCGTCATCTTCTTGCAAAGTCGCGGAGTTTCCGTCCTCGACTGAGCGAATCCGTTTTTCCCGTACTCACAGGTCCACCTGGGTCTCGTGCAAGTGTCGTTGACATCTTCGCAGTGCAAAGGCGCACGTGTCCGTGCCGAGCGCCTCAAGCATCATGGAGCGCTCACAGCAAGATCGCCTTGGACCAAGACACGATGGCACGTCACGTATACAAAAATCAGAGTCGGCAGCAGAGCGCCTTGCCGCTCTCAAGGCTCGAGTGTCCGCGGCTATCGACACTAGTAAGGCAAAAGGAGGCCTCAATGTAGGTCTGCACCCTGCTTTGGAGGACCTGGGGTCGTGGAAACCTGCAACAAAGGGCAAAGACGCCGCCAAACCATCCTCGCTACACAAAAACGACGCATACCGGACACTGAACGACCCGAGAGCCCAGAGCCCCGGCATTCTGGGCGCTGACGGCAAGAACCCCTACCTTGACACGAAGGCATCCTCTCAACACAATGTGGGCAAGCCACGCGAATCTCGGCAGCTCATCTTCAATCAAAAAGGAAAATATATCCAACAAGGTGCTGCTCTAAGACGACAAGCGGCCCTCGAGGCGATGAAAAAGCGCATCGCGGAACAGACGCGAAAAGCTGGCATTGACGATGATCTCGATGTGGAAAAGAATTTTGTCGTGGACGCACCGCCCGATATTGAGTGGTGGGACGAGGGTTTGGTCAACGGGTCAAATTACGACGACATTGAGAACTCTTACAACCTGAAGATCAACAGCCCCGACTCGATTATCACAGAGTACATCCAACATCCCGTACAATTGCAGCCAGCGCAAGACAAGCAGGCGCCGCGTGAGGCAACTCTGTATCTTACGTCAAAGGAGCAAGCCAAGATTCGTCGGCAACGCAGAATGGCTGAGCTCAAGGAAAAGCAAACCAAGATTGGACTGGGCCTAGTGCCTGCGCCACCAGACAAGGTGAAAAAGGGCAATTTGATGCGTGTGCTCGGCGATGTGGCTGTGAAAGACCCTACAGCAGTAGAGGCGCGAGTGAATCGTGAAATCGCCGAAAGACACCAGCAGCATGTCGATATGAACGAGGAGCGGAAGCTCTCGAAAGAGCAACGCCACGAGAAGCTCAAGTCGAAACAAGAGAAGGATGCCGGCAAGGGTATCCATGTTCTTGTCTTCAAGATCAACAGCTTGGCGAATGGACAGCATCGCTACAAAATTGGTGTTAACGCGGAGCAACTCAATTTGACTGGCACGTGCATCATGCACCCAAAGTTCAACCTGGTTGTCGTGGAAGGCGGAGAGCACAGTGCGAACAAGTTCAAAAAGCTCATGCTCAATCGCATTGATTGGACGGAAAACTCCCCTTCTCGTGAAAAGGATGGCAATCGGGGCGTCGTCAGAGACTGGCTACTTGCCGAGAACGAGAGAGGTGAACTAAAAGACATGTCGCTGAACGAGTGCAAATTGGTCTTCGATGGCGAGGAGAAGGATCGCGGCTTCAGCAAATGGGGTAGCCGCGTGTGCGAAAATGATGCCGAGGCGAGGGATGTGCTGTCGAGGGCGAAGATGGAGAACTTCTGGTCGCTCGCCAAAGCGTTCACTTGAGTTGCTGTCATCATTTGAGTACATAAGGCTACTACTCTCGGCAAGATCGTCTGCCTACTCCATCTGATGTTGGGCAACGCGCTCGCATCCGAACGTATTCGCCTGATGTTCCACCCAAGACATCTACCTGCCTTATCGATGGGGCCATGCGAATAGGAATCAGCGACCCAAGTTATACAATCACGACCCGTCACCCAATACGAGAGGATTGTCTTTCACTGCATGTCAATCAGAGTTGAATTATCTGACGCCATGCGAATTGTGTCAATCTCATCCAACCCCATGAGACGTGCATGAACTCAGCACTGCGTGAGCTTGCACAGAGGATTTTGATACATGTCTTGCCACGTGTATCGCGGATGCACTATGCATTTGCTGTTGTTTGGCTCGATGTGGACAAAGCGAGGACAACGGATTACGGAACAGACCACAGAATTGGCCCGCTCGCTCTCATCGTGCAGGGCGAGCACTAAACAGGATTGTGTTTGCTTTACTTGTTAGTTTTATCTACTCTGAAATGTGGTATGACGGCCGGACTAAAAATTTCACATAGCAGAATCTGCGGGTTCGTAGGTTGTGGGCACTGACTAGCTTACATACAAACGACGACGCGACGCAAGTTCGTAACGATCTTGTGATAGATGGCAATAAGAACTGTCAAGGTGAATATGCGTACGAACAACCTCCTCAATATCTATTAATGTCATTATGTCAATTCCTAAGGCCCCTGCCAAGCTAGCCTTCCAAGCCGGGCCCCATGACCTGTTCAGCCTGCAGGCTGCCGGCCATCCTGCGAGTACGATAATAGTAATTATTCAACTGATAAGGTACGCCCGTATTGCGAGTCGCAAAGGCTTGTGTGGGCCGACCGGCTGTGATAATACTAGGCGACTAGAGCACGATAATTGTCATTCTCTTGCTACTTGTGTCTGGCTGCTTTCACCACTTTTCATCTCCACGACCTGGGTTCAAAAATGAATCCCACATGCCTGGCAGCCCATGCTCTAATTGCAATTGCATGGGCATCTTGGGTGGGATTGAACGACACGTCCAAACGTACTTGGCCCCCAACCTGATGTTGCAGACAATTTAGTCAGCAGCTCGGTGGCACAAGAAATATGAAATGAGTCCCCAGAAGCAGCGATTCACCTCCTGTGCCTCTATAGCTTTGACGGCGTCTGCGGGACTTTTGGTGCGGACAACCTTAACTGCTTCGACTCCACAAGCCCAGCCCTTCTGTTAAGGACTGGACCGCTCAACGAAAATGACAATCGGAATGGTACTTACCTTTGGCGGCTGCTGAAAGCTGCGGCGACACTTGACATGTAAATTGGGTGAACGTAGTATGTGGAGCAGCGCTGTGAATACAATTACAATACCAGGCTAGTCGTTGCCTTTCATGAGGCCATGCATGGCATATGTCCCAAACCAAGAACGCCTCGTACACAAAAAACGTCCCACTGGCCTGATAACTCATATCTTGGAATACCCAAACATTATTGTGCGCGCTGCGCCACGGGGAGGACTAGCTGCCTCGCCTCCAACCAGCACCAGAACGACCTGGTGTCGTCTCTGCATCTAGAACAATGCCTGTGAGCCATCCTTGATGCTGGTAAGTAGCATCGTTCCGACCGAGGGCGGGGGAGGGAGTTAATGGATGTGGTGACACTCCTGAGTTGCGCTCTGCAAGATTGTCTCCTGACTGAGTCGGTTTCGCGGCATAACCTTCTGATGTTGTTTCGATCATGCTGACCTCAAATCTCTTCGAGCAACCATCCTCCATATGCCTGGGAATAATCTTCAGCCGACATCACAAGAAAAAGGGGTAAACAGGTCGAATACAAACCTGCGAAGCGTGTCCTTTCTGGCAAAGGGGCGGGCGCAGTAGTCACATATGTGGTTCCGCTCCTTGCTATGGACACTCTGGTGATGTCTTTGCAGGTCCGTCTTGCGCAAAAATCTCTTTGTGCAATGTGGGACTTCGCACGGAAAGGGATGTTCCCTACGACTGTCGTGCGTTCCCTTGTGCGATTTGAAGTTGTAGCTTCGGCTGAAGAACTTGCCACAACCCTTGACTTGGCATTGAAAGTTGGCTTCTTCTTGGGTGGTAAGTTTTCTTGTTGGACGCCGCTTAGCTTTCTTCACACGATCCCAGTTCTGGACACTGCTGTCAATCAACGACGCCGATGGCCCTGTATCCACATCCCGGGCGAGCTGCGCTGGATTTGGACGATGGTCAGTGTCCAGCAAGTTCACCTTATTTGCAGACGCCTCCATAGATAGAAGCATGTGGGATGGGTGACCGTAGGGAATCCGATCCCCGGTTTGGCTTTTCAGCGGGAAGTGCCCAGGATGCGGATACAGCGTTGGTCCGCGTACAGGCCGATAGGGCATGGAGCCTTCCATGCGGGATATCGACGGTAACGAGCTGCTCATAAGGCTGAAGGAACCTCCCGAGGACGTAAATGATGTTGTCCCTCTTGACGTAGCTTCAGGGCTAGGGTTGGGTGGAGTACGGACTAGACTAGGGGAGTGAGTCGCATTTTTCGCAAGGCCGCTGCCTCTAGAATACAGTCCTGTTGGAAGGCAAGGTGATTCGTACACGCCGAGCTGCTTGCCATAGACTGACATCGCCATGGCTGGCATTGCGGACGTCGTAGACATGGTAGGTGAGGGCATTGTGGACATGTCTGGCGTTGTCCAAGAGACACTGGCGGGAACTGAATCCAGCGAAGCAAACGGGCTTCCCATGCTGACAGCTTGTGTCAGTTTAGGGTCGATCAGAGGCTGATAGGATTGAGAAGACAAGTCACAGACGCCGCCGAAGTCGTTGAGCGTCGCATAGTCGTTGCCCCGTATGTCGGGCGAACAACCAGCTGCCACCATGATAGACGGCGGCGAATCAGTGGCTCTGCGATGTGACGAGTTGGGCGAGTTGGTCAAGGACGGAGCCGTTAGGACCAAGGCGATGTTTGAAGCTGGCCGTGAGCGAGGCTGGCGAAGATGTCTGTGCTGGGAAACCACACGTACCTTCATATCAAACCACCCGAGACCAGGTCTGAATCGCCGGAACCAACCCTGCCCAACTCAAAAGCGAAATGCTCTTTGCGGATCACGACGGCGTGTAGAAGCCTTCCACTGTCGTCTGAATGCCAACCCTGCTTGTCGTAGAGGCTCTGGGAGCGTGACCGACTGGACTTGAACGGGTGCTGCCAAGTCAATATACGGGGAATTTTGGATAGTGGGTGTGATTAGAAGAGGCAAAGGGGACGGAAAAGGGGACGGAGAAGAAATATGTGCCGAGGTTTGGCCCGTTTGTTGACCAACTACTAGTAGCTAAGTAGTAACAAGTACTCGACAAGATCATCCTTTGGGATGTTTTGGCGAAAGAGCGGGCGTGGGAAGGGGGAATGGACAACAGTGACCGTCTGACGGGCACAATCGCTGCAGAATCTCGCAAGGCAGATGATCTACGACATGGCGGGCCACGGTACCTTCGCACTTTCCAGCAGCCCGCAGAGATGAGGTAGTCTAGTAAGTAATAGGTGAGTAGGTAGAGTGGCATTGGGGGCCAGAGGATGCGCCTGCTGGCTTTCCCACAGGCAGACGAGCAGATCATCAGATGCGCGGGGGGTTCTCAGTATCGTGCCTGGACCCCTCGTCTCCAAATGGACAGGCATTGTAATTTTCGCGCATGTCGGTGACCCGGTTCATTGTACGGATTTGGGCGAGAGCTGTTGTGGCCGTCGATGAGGAGAAAGTATCCGCGCGCAAAGCAGGCTGTGTGTGTGCGTAGTAAGCAGGTAGAGTCGTCGAGGAACTGACTGGACTGGAGTTTGGCCAGGGGGTGGTGTACCGTGTGCGTGCACCACAGCCACTCCCAAAGCGGCATGAGTTTTCCGTAGGGCAGAGCGATAGCCAGGACTCCGAAGGAGGCCGGGACAGGGTGTTAGCACTAGCGCATTTGGCGGAAGATTCGTAATTATCGAGTTGTAACGTCAGTAGGTATTCCATGCTGGGCAGGCCTGGGCCCACCTAGGTACTTGGTCCTGTCGAAGCTGTTTTGTCGCTACGCAAAACAAGGTGTGCACCTCCAGTCAATCCCAACATTGCGGTGCCGCTCGGGACAGACTTGGAGACGCCTGCAGGCTGCGGGCAATTTCCCAAGTTGCTATCTTTGGTCACTTACTAACAAGCGAAGTGACATGCTGTGTTGCTAAATGCTAATAAGGTCGCGTGTGCAACAGGTGCGCAAATTGCTGGAGGACGACCATACGTATTTGCCTTTTGGGTGAGTAGTGATCAGGGCTCACGCACAATGATCAATGTGTGCGCCAGGCTTCATTAGCATCTGGCCGGCCGTCCCTGACGCAGGCTGGCAGGCGCTATGCTTGCAGGGTGATTATGATCTGGCTTCGTTGTTTTCGCACGTCCCCTGTTGACGTAGGTAGTATTAGCGGATGCCCTGCAATCTTGTTGAGTCGCGAGGTACCATATAAGGCAAAACGCGTGGAGGCGCGGTAGTAAGTATTCACCGCCTCCAGCTGGCTCGTTGGTTGGTTGTGGTCAAGTGGTCACACGGACGGATACCAGTCGGCCTGCCATGGAGAGTCCAGTCACTACCGCCAAGAATGGCGGGACCATTGCGCTGACGTACAACGTGGTAAATACTCGGGCGCACTGAGCTCGTCGCGGCACCATGCAATGCAGTGCGCGCTTGCCCGACTGTGAGGATAGCCGTCGCGGCAGGGCCATCGGAGTCGAATGGAGGAGATCAATGCTCAGCAAGACCTAGGACTGGGTGACATTTGATACTAGTACATTACCTGTAGTATGGTAAGTACTCTCGGCTTGGAGAAGACAGTCCCCACTGACTGGCTACTAGTACAATCGAAGATTTATGTGAATGGCCCAAGTTATCGAGCAGATCATGTGAAGCCTCTCGCCGGCTTCATTCGTTTGATAATGGCAGTGCCAGCCAAGCGATCGGCAATCACTTTTCGCCTCTTCTCTCAGCGTTAGCGCAAGGGATCCTCCAAGAACTACGATAATTTGTCCTCGGCGTTTACCTCTTCGAGCAGGCTGCCGCACAGTAAGCTTGCCAAGCACCGCGCAATCAGCGAATGCACCAGTGATGAGCGCAGGGCGGTTGCGGATACCCTCTGAGAGAACTTGTTAAACGCTTCTTTGTTCACGTAATTTCCAGTCTCTCAGGAGCCCTCGTTGATCATTCGACACTTGGTTCATGGTCACACGCGAAGCAGCAATTGTTTTCTCCGTGTGGCACAGCGCGGGACCTGATCCGGTCTAATATCTCTTGAGTCTTGCGTTGTTGAAAGCTGGAAAGCCACATGCCACAGAGGCAATCATCTCCATACATGATACGTGTAATTTTTGGTTCTTTCCACCCTGTCAACGTTCAGCTCACTGCAAGTGGATGAATGAGGCGGTCAGGAAAGTTGGGAGTATCGAAGGACATGGTTTGCGATCGACAAGCCAAAAGCGCTAACCATGACAGCAGTCACAGCACAGCTGCGCAAGAAGAAAGCATTCAAACCTACAAGTCCAAGTTGGCGCAGCATCGAAGGCCACCCCCATCACGCCTGGCAACTATCGCGAGGTAATGTTCCACAGAACACGCACTGCCATGATCAGCCTGCCAACCCAGCGTCATCCAGTAAACTGAAGTATATAGGTAAAGGAATCTGGGTAACGGCGGTTTGTTTGCCGTTCCCACTCGTGGCATTGATGACAGCCTTCACATAAGTATGCCAGCAGTAATGACAATATCAGCTAGGCTCCAGACCGTGCATCATCGCGCGAAGCAAAATTCAAGATCCCCCCTGAGTCCAAAGGTCCAACTTATTAGACCGAGACCAGGTGGCTACATGAGTGCCATGACACAGCGTCGCGTCTTTCATATCGTCCGTGTATCCGAGATGTTGACCAGACAGACCCGAGAGGCGTCTCCGGGTAAGTGACACTACTCGGTGGCCAAGCGATGGCGGTTTGCATAACTGCCATCCACTGATGGTAGGTCATAGAAATATCGTTGCCCTTCATACCGCGTTCACCGGGAAAAGAATATGTAAATACATCATATTGGGTTTGGTCCTGGACATATGTTTAGCCTGGGTGGCAACCGGTTGAGATCTGATTATCCAGCCGACCGCGAGGCATGTTCACTGGCCGAGAACACTTCCAGTAGCGGGCGGGCCGAATGTCCGTTATGGCTGTTGTGATCACAGAGGAGGCAGCCGTCAGGAATTTATGAGGTAGAATTGGCTGTTTTGGAGACGCATTGCCGGGTACGACGACGCCCTTTGTTTCCACGCCATGGACGGGCATTGAGGAACAACAGGAGCTAGAGCCGATGGGAATGGGGCTGGCCTGGTAGACTCATGATTGATGAGTCCCGCAGGTTTGGCGGACAACTTGTCTGCCTTGGGGGGCCCTGCCTCGTGAGTCTGTGTGCTGTGCAGATGATTATCGGGAAGCGCCCGTGTGACCTACGTTGCATCATAGGTTGGTATAACGTACTTGTGCGTAGCCATAGCCTGCTACCGTATTGCAAAACTGTTTAGCATAAAAGCCATGCGCTCCAATATGTAGAGCCGCCATATGCTGGAATTAGAAACGGCTTGCCTTTTTGGACTCAACGTCGCTAGACTTTTCTCTGTAGATTGCAGGATGACTCAGCAGCATGTGGACAGTTGACTAATAATTAAGCTGAGTATGCCCACCACGTCATTGGTGCCAGCATGCCTGCTTGTGTACGCCATCCAAGTTTCTCTAGCAAGTACGTATACGATATCTATCACTCTTTAGTATGTGATCCGACGCGACGAGGTTCATGCTGTCCATCATGCTCAGCTTCTTTTGCTAAATCTTGACGGAAACTCACTCATGGCCAGATCTCCAACGCCCAGCTAAATGCGATACGCTTGTGAGCCCTAGCTGTAAAGCTGCCCAGCCTGCTGTGGCGTCTGTGCTTCGATTGCCAGCAACAATGTCGACCACTACGAAACACACATTCGGCGAAAAGTGCCGCCTTGCGTCTGTGCCTCAAGTCGAGGGCGCCGATGGTCGTCCGCCAATCGAAGCCCAATTCTTCTATGCCTCTGTAATCCCCATCGATGACCCGCTCTCAGCAACATCCACCATCACAACCTCTGACGCGCGACCGGGCAAAGCCCCGTTGCGTCCATTCGCCAGGGGGGATAATAATGCTTTGGAGAAAGCGTGGATAAGCCTCCAAACCGAGGAAGATCAGAGTGCGCACGGAAATGCGAAAAATAGTCGAGAAGCAACGCCCGAAGTTGACAAGCCCAGTACCGAAAAGAGAACGCTGCTGGTGCAGAGTCTAGCTTTGAGGCACTGGGAACTTCACAAAGGAGGTCTACAGCCCCAAGAGCTGTCACTTCCCGTGGAAGTAGCAGCTACTGCGCTGAACGAGACCGCCTGTTGCACGGCGTTGTCGACTGATGTCGGCGAAGAGTTGGAGAGGACGTTTTGCTCACTTGCGAGAGAGTTCAGTCCGTCGCTCACTGTCGAAAGTGTTGTGAAGGACGTGGTGAGTATTGTTGATCGACTGCGAGACTCTGACGCCCGCCTTGCAGAAGAAGCAAACAACAAGGAGCAGGAAGTTGCGCCTACGAAGAGATTGAGTACGAGGTCTTTATCTCGCTCGCCTCGTGATTCTTTGAAATCTTCGACCCTAGACAGTAAAGTCAAGGCTGCCTTGCGTAGTGAAGGTGCTTATGCAGATGTTTCTGGGTCGACTCGCCGCCACGATGGCCGCGCGCGGTCAGGATCTCAGCCCACAAGCCATTCGTCTAGGGCACAGACGCCTGTCGGAAGCCCTGCGCAATCGAGAGGGCCCATGACTGACGACGGTATATCTGGTCAGCCGTTTGTGCGCGTTCCTAGCAGCGGAGGGCCCCCAAAGCCTGTCATTTCTATTCCGAGACATGGCACTTTGGCGCAAGAAGAGGCCCATGATGCTAACATTGACCATGTGGAAGTGCTGGAAGATCCCAAGCTTGAAGCCATTAAACTTGCCGGAGCTGTGAAGGCCACAAAATGGGGAAAGGAGGCTGTAGATGTTCCCGTCGGGGTATCTAGACTTCACATGGTGTCATTGCCCAATTTGCAAATGAAACCTATTTATTGGTCTCCGATCAACGACATGGCAGTGGTCACAAGAGCAACCTGGTTCTACAGGTAGGGTTTATTGCTTCCGAGCACGTCGCACCTGCGCTAACATCATCATTCACATAGGGACACGATGATGCCTGTGCCGTGTATTGTTGCCAATCAACTTGAAGCTGGCTACCACGACCTACGCCCGTGGAGCCAGACCTGGGCCGACGAAGTGAAGTGCGCTATAGACATTGGTGCCCTAGGCGAAGAAAAAGTTGCACATTGCTTGTGGCCAAGAGACGTCACCCGAAAGACTGCTAAGTCGCATGGCAGTGCTCACCCAAGCCGAACTCATCCCCCAATCTCCGCCGATCCGTACTGCGCTGCCCGCTGCTTTCGAGGCGAGGCAGCTGCCGAAGGCTCTATTGAACCGTCAAAGATGACTAGCGGTGACACGGACGCATCCAACCGACCTTTCCAAAATTATCACGTCATATACAAGGACGAAACGGTGGCCTTCTTGCTAAAGCCTAGCTTGAGTCCTTCGGCATACTACGGCAGGCGGCCACTGTCCAAGATTATGAAAGGTATTACGATTGGAATACCCGTAGTGAGAGGCTTCGACCGGCCGAAGTGGGAGCGCAAACATGAGAAGAAACCAACGCAACGGGGATCGGAAGCTTCACCCCCACACGCGTTGCGTGGTGAGCAAGGCGAACTCGTCTGCCCAGGCTGCGAAGCAGAAAAGAACCAGGGTCAGGTCACCGACCTCGTTCTGGTTGCCCACGGCATTGGGCAAAAGTTTGCTGAGAGGGTCGAGAGCTTCCACTTCACACACGCAATCAACGGGTTTCGCCGAGCGGTCAACATTGAACTGGGAACACCACTCGTCCAAGGAATACTTCGAGAGAGCCAGAATGGGATGATGATCCTACCCCTCAACTGGAGATTGGGGCTATCTTTCGAAGAAGGCGGTCCGATGCCTGAGGAGGACAAGGTCCATCAGGCGACAGACGGTTTCGGCCTGAAAGACATTGAGCCGACCACGATCCCGGCAGTCCGCAGCATGATCTCAGATGTTATGTTTGACATACCGTTCTACATGTCACACCACAAGAGCAAAATGATCAAAGCCTTGGTGACCGAGGCCAATAGAGTGTATCGACTATGGTGTAGGAACAACCCTGGGTTTGCAGAGCATGGCCGCGTGCATTTGATCGGCCATTCGTTGGGCAGCGCGATGGCCTTGGAAGTTCTTTCGAGGCAGCCAACGAGCGTCCCGCATTTAAACCTGTCACAGCCCGAGCCCGAGACCTCGTTCTTCGAGTTTGACACCAAGAATCTCTTCCTCGTCGGCAGTCCTGCAGGATTCTTCTTGCTTCTCGAGAGGGGCAGCCTGATGCCGCGTCATGGCAGAAGAAAGCCTGGGGCGGAGTCCGCAGATACCACGGCGGGTGGCGTTGTTGGCGAGGCTGGCACTTTCGGTTGCCTAGCAGTGGACAATATATACAACATCCTCGCCAAGGAAGATCCAATTGCCTATCTGCTGAACGGGGCCGTGGATCCTACATACGCGGCCAGTCTCAAGGTTGCCCATGTCCCTAGCACGGCCTCATCGTTCTTCAAAGCGTTTGGGGATGCGTTTCGCTACGTTATACCTGGGATGCAACCAGCGCAAAGAACCTTTGCTCCCGAACCCGCACGACCCCCAGCGTTCAGGCTCCCGTCCCAGCTCGAGCTCGAAGTACACGATTTCACTCGCGAGGAAATCGCAGAGAAGAAGATCTTTTTGCTCAACGACAATGGTCAAATTGACTACTATCTACGATCTGGAGGTGGACCTCTCGAGATCCAGTACCTAAACATGTTAAGTGCGCATACCAGCTATTGGACCAATCTCGATTTCATTCGCATGCTATGTATCGAGATAGGCAGAGAGCCTGGACGAGGCAACACCCTTCCTGCGATGAGAGCCGTGAAGGCCACAAAGCGCATGATTCCGTGAATCGGTGGTCCAGGGCAAAGAACGTGCAGGTTGTGGAAGCGGGTGCATTTTGAACGGATAAATATACCCAAGAAGCTGCGCGAAAACTTTTTTTTTTCTCATAATAGATTTTCCCCTATCGCTGTACAATGCTATGACAGATACAGTTGATGCCTGCATAGTTGAAAGATAGGCTGTGGTGCGCCTGGTAGATTCTACTAGGCCATGAGCTCACGGCATTCCCATTTGCATCATTTCCTGGTCCAACTCATCATCGTCATATTCGTGCAAGTCCGAATCGACGTTCTGAGGCGCCCCGAATGCTTGCTGGTCCCCCACAAACTCGCGGATCCTGAAATTGTCGGACCTACTGTTCTCTTGATGCTCCAGCAGGTCTTTGTAGCTCCATGTGCTGATGCCTTCCTGATCCTTGGCCTTGAAGGGTTGCGCCATCGTGCGTAAGAACCTCTTCGCCGAGCTGATGGCAACATCGGTGCTCAGATTGACATCTGAATCAAGAATGGCCTGGTTGATCCATTTTGGTAGTTGGTCCTTCTTCTTCAAGAAGCGGCGATCGGACAAAACCATGATTCCATAGTCATCTTTCCCACGCAGTACACGACCCAGGCACTGGGCTGCGTGTCGCATGGCGTCGAAGGAGAGGAAGTCGTTCTCTTTGATGCGGTAGGTCTCGCGCAGGAACTCCAATCGGGCCTTCAGAATACGCGACTCGGTGTATTGGAATGGCACACCGATGCACAGCACTGTCCGACCGTACTGGTGGTCGAAATCGATACCTTCAGAGACCTTGCCCCGCGCCACGCACAGGAGAACTGCACCACGACCATTGCAGCAAGCCGTGCGGAACGTCTCGAGCGCCAGCGAAGTTTCTTGCGCGTCAGGTGTCTCGACCAGAATGAGCTTGTACTTCCACACCTCGTCGAGAATATGCATGGACTGCCACATGCTGATGATGGATTCCATGTAGAGGTACGATGGAAAGAACACTACCATGCCGTCTGGGGTGATCTTGGCAAACTGCGTGAGAAGATCGCCATAGTTTCGTACCACGCTTGGCTCGTTGCGAACCTGAAAACTGGTGGACATGGCAGACTGGTCACTCCCTCTCGTCACAATCATGGGCAAGAACGAGCGCCGCGCCAGGGTGATTGTGTATGACTCTTGGACGACTGTGGGAAAGTCCAGCATTTTGGGGTACATTTCGAGAGGAGAGATGGTGCCCGAGGTGATGATGACGGAGTAGAAGCGGTCGAAGACAGGGCGAATGGCGATTGCCGCGTCGAGGCAGGTGAAGTGTAGGACAGGATTGGGGACTTCGGCAGTTTCGGACTCGTATGGTTCGAGAATCAGTAAGAATCCTTTTTCGTAAGTTGAGACCAGGGTTGCAAAGGTGGCCACTTCTTGGAGAGGTTGGTAGTCCTCGATATTTGTGAGCTCCAGCGTCCGGACGAGTGACGTTAGTCGTTCGGCACAGAACCGTAGCGGCTTCTTCTCGATGAAGGTATGTTCTCTGAGGTGGGACAGAAATGACGGCGGTGTTTCTGAAATAACTTGCCGGACTTTCATGCGAGTCTGCAGTGCGGATTAGCGAGCCTAGCTAGCAAAGGTCCATGTTATGTACCTTGAGATACTCAATAAAACGTTTCAAAAAGGAGACAAAGTGCTCGGCTCTGCGAATATTTCCAGGCACAGCTTCCTTCAACAGATCCTCCGGAAGTGCTGCCGCGGTTAGCCACCGAAAAAGCATGCCCAAGCCATTGCTGACATACCTGGGTTTGCCATGAACGCATCCTCTTGTCGGGCCTCATCTGCGTCTCGCAGGCCCTGGACCAGTTTTTGATACTCGGTCTGAAGTTGTTCTTGATCTGTATCACGCATTTCTGAGATTTTGCGTTCCAGGTTTTGCGCGCCCCTCGTAGCTTTATGCAACGACTCATTGGTGATGTCGGTGCTCAGGGCTTCGATACACACGTTATCAATGTTATGTGCTTCATCAAAGACGACGATGCAGTCCTTGGAGAAGTCCCGCGATACTCGCTCCGCAATTTTGGGATCCAGGAGGTAATGGTACGAAAAGATGACCACATTGCAGTATTGCATCTGCGATGGAGTCAGTGATCTGCGTTGTCGATATAATCGAGCTGCACTGTACCATTCGTCGTACTGTGAAGTACGGGCATTGCTTGTTCTCCTCTCCATATCGCAGTATCCCGTCAAACGTCCACACGCCGTTGGGTACCAGATTGTGTGGCTCCAGCAGGTCCAGGTTCTATAGTCGTGTAAGCCCATTGAACATCAGAGAAACAGTACGAGACACACGTCGTGATACACGCAAACGTCGACGTTCTCTCCACGGTCCTTCTTCTCCTTGACAAAGCCGGCCGTCAGACTTCGACATCGTGCATCAACGACGGCTCCGCTCTTCTCCCGCTTGACTGACGGGTGAAGACAAAGGTTCTTTCGACTCGTCAAACCCAGTCCTCGGAAATCCTCTTCGTATCCGAGCTGCTCAGCGCGATATTTCATGAGAGCCTTCAATTCAACCAGCGCCTTTTCAATCTCGGACATGGTACCTAATGTCGACGTTAAAGAGGTGTAGTGGCAATGAGTGACGGAGACTGACGAGAGCAATAAATCAATTTCCGCTTCTCTGGTTTGAATTGTTGATATGCCACAATGAGTGAGAGAAGCGACACGGTCTTGCCGGTCCCCGAAGGCATCTCCAGAACGCAGTGGCCTCCCGCATCCAAAGTTTCTGCACACATCAGCTAATGGCCATTGCAAGCCTTTCCGTTCACGTACTTTTGAGATCGCACATGTAGCTTGAGCCTTGTTAGTTTCGTCACAGACTCGATCTGGCCGCACTCACGCATATTGTTCTACGTTCTTGTCAGAGAGCACTTCTTCTCACGTGAACGGCCTTTTCTTACCAGGATATATTCTTGGGTACGGGAAAAGCACAGGTAGTTCACTGGTGTCGGTAAGCATCAATCAACGTCGTCCTAATGAGTGGGTCTTACTCAATGTAGAACTTCATTTTGGTGCTTTTGAGGGCCGCGCGCCCTCAGCGTGTTCCTGTACGAAGCCTCGAAGGTGGCCTCGTTCGGGGTTGAATGTCACAAATCTCAAGGCGCGATCGCGGTCTGAAGCTCACTGAATCGGTGACGTGACTTTGGAGCTCTAAAACTGGTGCCGTACAGGGATTGTGGAACAGTGCGGCGCGAAGTCACGTGCACGCGCTGCATCCCTAGAGGTGGTGATTCGCAACGACAACTCATTAACGTTGATTTGTGACCTTATTCGTCAATGGTTGTACAAACCGAGCTTCATACTGTCTCCATGGGCATATCAGACCAACGTCTTCAGGCGCATTCAGCCACGACGTATCGTCGTCGATGAAAACTTCAGTGCCGGTACGACGTACGAATCAGTCAGCAATTTGCAATTCAGACCCTGCGCATAGTATCATCCGGTCATTCCTCGATGCGAACAATGCGATGAAATTCCGGTCACTTGATCGTGCCTAGATATGGCATTGTCGACAAGGTTTTGGGTAGTACGTATTATGCCTCGTACGTATGTACTGTGCGACTGGAGACAAGCATTTGATAGCGCAAAAAGACTTCACGCCGCAGACCCGAACCATGTCGGTAGCAAGCATAACCCTCAACTGTTAGGACTATCACACGCGAATGTCGGCCTGCTATCTGAATTCGTCGATGCTGCGCAGGGCTGACACGAGCTTAGATCCGCCTGTCGATTTCTATGGCGTATCTCTAGGGCTGATTTCAATGGGCTATGAGACTTGGTCCCTCTCATCCGCCTGAGCCTGCTGCTTCTTCTCAGCTTCTCCGGCCCTGCGCTCGAGATCGTTGATCAGCATGGCATGGCGGTCCAAGCTCGGCACGAAGTAGAAGCCTTGGTGAAGCAACACCTCACTCCTGCGAGTGGACGCTTTTGAAGTCCGGGGCAGAAGACACGGAAAGGAGACTGCGTTGGTGAGATCGCAAACCACAGAGCATGGTATTCACATGTGCCGTAGACAGGACTTGTCCTCAAAGAGCTCCAGGTAAGACTTGGCCGAATTATCCCTTTTGCCTGTGGTGGCCTTCCGGATCTGAGCGTACTCCGCCTGTACGAGAGGGTCGTTGAAATTGCCATGCGCATGGAGCTGGGCCAGCGTCTGCAGCTCGCGCTCAGACTGTTCCCGGGTACTGAGCCGGCGAGGGAGGCGGACGATACAGCTCCTGTGCGAGTCACGATTTCAGCCTGATGGTGTGTGTGCGCGCGAGCCAATTGATTCCCGAGGACCAGGAATGTAAGCACGCGAGACCCAACTTTTTTTTGATCTGCAGACGGTCGTGGTCAGACCGGACAAGGCCTTCTTCCATGCACCCACGTTGTTGCTGCACAGCACGCGCTCATGGGATAACATATACATGTATGATGCTCACTCGCCTACCAAGTTCATCGAGCCCAGCGTTTCCTAGCTCTTAGCGACCCATTGCATGTAGAAGGGAGAGCTACACCCCTCCTTGATGTACATCGATACGTTCGTCGGAATCGTCACGAAGACCTGCCGACGGGACGATGTCACGGTCACTCGTCCACAGCTGAAGAAGCTGATCCAGACACCGGAATTCGTCAAGGACGTGTTGGCACTGGGTGACGACGAAATTCGGATCCTGCCTCATCTTGTGCCATGTTTCGTTGAGGTGCGCGAGTGTATTGGCCAATGTGACCAGCAAACGTGATTCCTTGCGCTTCTCGAGGATTTCGCCCATACGGGCGGGCCAACGTCAGGGTCACCTGGTGTGACGAGTCCGACTCGTATTGAGGGATCCAGAGCTTTCCGCGAACCTCGTATTACTGGCACTTGGTTTCGTCCAACCCTCGTGCAGTTTTTATAGATTCATCAAGTTGGCTGTGTGGTCCGGCAGCCTAACGTGCTCCGCAGTGACCCGGTTCTTTGAAGCTTATCAACTAATTGCCCGCATCGCTAAAACGCCCGTCCACGGGGGCGTTCGCGTTCAAACGGGACGACCCATCAATGCGTGAACTAGACAAAGGCTGGAGTGGAAATCCAAGGGACATAGGGAACCTACAGACGGGCTAGGCTGCGCTAGGCTTACATCGAGTCGTGAGGATTGGAATCTCCGGGTTTTGGCGTTTCATGGACACGAGAAAGTCGCCCGCGACAATTGCGCCTGTATCCGTACGTGCGAGTAGAATTGTTCATCGGTGACTGGAGATTACTGTTCATGGACGCTCGTTTATGGCGGTGTCCTGACTTGAGCTCACGCCTGGCGTGCTCCTCAAGTTTTCATCGTTCCCGACCAAGCCTCCTGTCGCGCTTGTAGGAGGGTGGTTTGGATGGAGACACGCCGAGATGCGCCCTTGATTCGTGCGGTTATTCAAGACGAGAGGACTCCCCGCATGAATTGACCCACCACTTCCTCGCACTATTGCTGCTCTCCTCATTACCTTAAGCGACCGCCTCACATTTGCTCTCCGGCCTACGGACTGGAGACTATGTGGTTCCTGTAGAATCTGCCCACGATGCGGCACGTCAATGCAACGAGGGGTTTGATACCAGACTGCGTCACTGATATCAAACCCCTCGTCCTAGACCTCTCCTCATAAGTCCCCTACTCAGCATTCCTGTTTTTCACTCTTCCCGTAATCAACACTTATCCCCCTCCTTGTCTTCACCATGGCCACGTTCACCAAGATCCCAGATGATGAGACGCCTGTTGTGTCCGTAAACCCCA
Source organism: Emericellopsis cladophorae (assembly GCF_022114955.1). Classification (NCBI taxonomy): domain Eukaryota; kingdom Fungi; phylum Ascomycota; class Sordariomycetes; order Hypocreales; family Bionectriaceae; genus Emericellopsis; species Emericellopsis cladophorae. The sequence goes on from NW_026250941.1 coordinate 37,798, forward strand.
CCCACAAGATCTCCAAGATCGAAGACAATACATATGGTGGCTTCACAGAGTAAGTGGGCGGATAGCTGATATCCTCGCACATTGGCATCTTCCTGACTCTGCCTCAAAAATATAGACACATGGGCCGCTGCATCTATGGCGGGCTTTACGACCCAGGCAACCCCCTCTCGGACGAGAATGGGTTCAGGAAAGACGTCATCGAGGCATTCCAAGAGTTGAAGTGTCCAGTTGTGCGATATCCCGGAGGAAACTTTATCGCCACGTACCACTGGCAAGATGGTGTTGGGCCGCGGGAGAAGCGACCGAAGAGGTAAGCCGCCTGTTCCACACTCCTTCAGGCAATGGGCCTGACAATGTACTAACTCGTGCGCCTCAAAGGAAGGAGCTGGCATGGCACGGCATTGAGACAAATCAGTTCGGAACAGATGAATTCCTCAAGTGGTGCGAGGTCGTCGGGACCGAGCCATACCTCTGCCTCAACTTTGGAACTGGTGAGTCCCTCCCATATGGGCGTGTACAGGTATCATCTCACGGACAAGCACTGACAGGGCAGGTACACTCGATGAGGCCATGGGCTGGGTGGAATACTGCAATTCCGACTCCGACAGCGACTATGCCAACATGCGCCGCGCCAACGGGCGGGACAAGCCGTACAATGTCAAGTACTGGGCTCTCGGCAACGAGTGCTGGGGTCCCTGGCAGGTCGAGCAGATGACACAGGAGGACTACGCCAAGAAGGCCAACCAGTGGGCTAAGGCGATCAAGCTGCTCGATCCAAGCGTGCAGCTGATCCTGTGCGGCAAGGAAGGGCCAACAGCGTGGGACTACCACGTCACCAAGGAGTGCATCAACTACAGCATGCACATCCTCGGGAACAATGATGCGTCGTGCCTGATCGACATGCACAGCATCCACATCTACACAGCCTCCAGCGACCACCTGAAGAACGTGACGGCACCTCGACAGGCGGAGCGGGCCATTGAGATCACCAGCGGACTCATCGACCTGGCGCGCATCGAGAACAATGTCCCGCCGAGCATCCCCAGGCAGAAGATCTGCTTCGACGAGTGGAACGTGTGGGACCCGGTGCGCGCCCCGGGCTGGCTGGGGGCCGAGGAGCAGTACACGCTGTCCGACGCGCTCGCCGTGGCCAACTGGCTCAACGTGCTGATCCGCCAGAGCAAGAACATTGGCATGGCGACGATTGCGCAGTCGGTCAATGTCATCGCGCCGCTCATGACCACCAAGACGGGCCTGATGAAGCAGGCTACGTGGTGGCCACTGCTCCTCTTCAGCAAGTACATGAGGGGTTCCACGGTGGCGTGCCACGTCCAGAGCGGCGAGTACGACGGTCCCACGCAGCCGGCGTGGATTAGGGGGGCGATTGAGACGCCGTGGCTCGAGGTGAGCGCGGCGGTCGACGACGAGGGCGTGGTCTCGCTGGTTGTGGTGAACATTCACGACACCAAAGACTTTGGGACCAAGGTGGAGGGCATCACCCCTGGCGCAAAGGTCGACGTGTACACCGTCACGGGCGCGAGCTTGCAAAGCACCAACACGGAGGAGAAGACAGAGGTTGGTGTCCAGGAGAGCAGCTGGACGGCCGAGGCGACGTACACCTTCCCCAAGGCATCGATGACTATGCTGCGATGGAAGCCCTGAGTGTATGCAGTGAATTTGACCGGGCTTTGATCTGCCAATGTGGTACATACAGTGGTCCTCTGCAGGCTACCTCGTATTCAACGTGATATTGGTGGCTGTGAGTAGCACGATCTCCAAGTCTGCTCGACAGTCCCGACTCGTTGAACAATGAACATTGAACTGAATTACGGAGATAGTCCTCCTCGCGGTGCTGCATGCATCAAAAGTCGATGATCCACTTGCGATCGATCCATACAGGTACACATCTTGGTGTTATTGATCCCCTTATATGCCAACACACGTGGGCAGGCAGATCCACGGTGAATTATTGATGATGAAGGTCAGCCTTGAAAGGCAATGCCCGAGGGAAAGAAACACTTCTTGACTTTGGTCATTTGGTGTGTCGGAGTGTCCACCGTCCACGGGAACGTCCACGAAACTCCAGTCGCTTCCAAGTTTAAGTATCTCTGGCCTGCTCCGTAGATAGCCACTAGTGGCTGAGCCATAGTCGGAAATTGGTTTGCCACAAGTGCTGGTCAGCAGTCCCTCTAATTTCCGGTCCTTTGAAATTTGCATGCGGTCAGAGTCCAGACTATTACTTTGTACACGTACACTATTAATCAGGACTGCCGGCTGCCGGCTGGCTCTTTAGCATGCAGCACAGCGGCAGGGGCAGCAGACGCACGTGGTTTCTAGTGTTTGTCCAAAGAACGATCGTCACTTTGAAGAAATGCCACTTTGTTTGTGTTTGGTGATCGATCACCTGACAGCAAATGAGCTGAACAGCCAGTGTCTCATTTGAAATTTCGCGCCGGGATGTCTTCCTTCGCCTAATCAACTAACCTCATTGTGGTCTAGAAGCCTAGAGAGTAGTGCTGAGGCAGGTGGAGACGAAACGCATGAGACGCCCTGGCGCAACGCGCCGAGCCCCATTTTATGCTCACTAGAATCGTTCATTTGTCACGACGTTCAGACATTCCGCTCGTTCATCCACAAGTTTCTTGTTTTCGCGACAAGTTGTCGGTGAACGACAGCCAAGTCCGCTGGAGTTAGAACAGGCGTCGGAATTGGCCCGAGCTCACTAAAATGCCCAGTAGCTTCTTGTAGGTCTCGTGGTACGGAGTACGGTGCTATAGGTGACTCTGATTAAGTGAGCGAGCCGAAATTAATTAGGTCCCAGTGAGATCATGCAACACTTATTATAACCATCGCGTACGCCCACTCTCACCTTTGCCCTCTCTCATCCGTACCAACGTCGCTTAATCCACCCACGCTCGCTTCACCTACCAGGCCAACCTTATATACTACTTTCCCAAACACCCACGTACCGTTTCGCACAACCCACCGCCAGTATGCGTGCCGCTCAGCAGACCACCGTTGCCCTTCTCGCCGTCGGCGCCGTCGCCCTCGACCAGCGTGACATCGACGAGTGCACCGACTACGTCCAAGAAATCTATCCCATCCTGACGGCTACGCCCACCCTCGAACCTTCCCTCTACTCGTTCCTCGCCGAGCAAACACAGCTCGCCACCATCACCGAGCTCTGCGAGATCCCTCATGTCACTGGCTCCTTGGCTGGCGAGTACACCGCGTACGTCAGCTCCCTCACCAGCTGGATAGCCGAGAACAGCGCCATCTTCGAGAGCTTCATCGAGGCTTGCACCGACGTTCCCGAGGTCCAGGACCTGCTCAACGGCATGCCCGTCCCCACCATGTGCTCCAACATTTCGTGGGCCGACGGTGCCTCGGACGACAAGACGACTGCCACTGTCACGACTCCTGCCACCACCACGGCCACGGCCACCGTCACTCCCACTCCCAGCAGCGACAACGATGGCGAGGATTCGGGCAACGACGGCGGCGACGAAAACGAGGGTGGCGATGGCGGCAACGCTGCTGGCCGTCAGACCGTCTCCATCGGTGCTGCTCTTGCCGTGGTTGGGGCTCTTGTCGTCGCGCTATAAGGTGGCTTGTCCCTGGAACTGAGAGGGGCGCTCGTTTACCCCCGAGAACATTGATGGTTTCCTCGGGGCCTCCCAGTCAAGACACCAGGGGCCCTCGGACTATGCATACTTGGCAGGCGCGGGATAGAATAATGCAAGCGTACGATAATGTCCAATTTACCTCTGGTCGCCTACTTTGTGTGTGCCGCGTCGTACATGTAGCCAAAGTGAGCCCTGCGTGACAGCCAACAGTGCGGCAACTGCCAGTAATCGAGGGGCCTGGTGCGAATCTCTTACTGGCCTTGGGCTTTATATCGCTCACAGGCTGCAGTTCTTACTCAATATTGGCACCGCTTCTAAGAGGGTTATTGTCTAGACAGACACACCAGCGCTAGCGACTTTGTCAAGTGAGTAAGGTAGTACGTGCGTACGAGTAATGATCGCCGGCGTCAACGTTGGTGTTGGTCGGACCTAGGACCCTGCTGTCAAGGTGGGCCCGCGGATCTGGGGATAAGTTTCCAATTCCGTGCCCTCCACAGGAGGCGCCATGAGGATCGGCGTCCAATGCGTCCGTTGCGTTGGTGCTCCTGGATAGGCGATGCGTTCTGCTGACAGCTCTGTGAAGCTCCGTGGCATCCTGCATGTGCAGGGCTTTCCATCGAGATGGCGGCCCAAACAAAGGCTTATGGCCGCAGGTCCCCTTCACGCATCAGACCATGACGGGGAGTTCTGGTCACGATAGACTTATTACAAGGCGAGAGCGTTAATGGTCAGCTGTCGATCTCGGCCGCAATCAGAATACGTCAAACATCCGTACTGATGCTTTAAGAGTGCACAGTTGTCAACAGAGCAGTATGGGTCGCGTGTGAAGCGGGGTTGCACATCCTACATGCCGCATCGGCCCCGTTCCAAACACAAACAAATTGGTCTACTTGAGTATACTGAAGTTCTTTGTCTCTGGAGAGGGATAGAGATGACCGTAGACCATGTTGAAGCTGGACATGCAGAGCATACAGGATCTCGAAGTTTAGGAAACCTATCTGGCGCCAGCACCCGCCATTTGACTTGTACAGAACTTCCCGAGAGATTGATGGATCGACAAGCCTTGAAGCCACTGTCAACAAGTGTTCTCTCCAGAGTCTGATAAGGTATTGACACCTTGGCGCCACGCACTGCTGGAAGCACCACCCAACGGTTCCCAAGGCGCTAATGCAAGAAGCTTGTGCCCCGGACATGCCAACGCAGGCATCATTGCAGCAGACTGCATCAGCGTCTGTACTACTGATCAACTTGGGTCCGGCTTTTCCTACGACAGCCTGGCTGCATCAGCTCAACATTTGCGCCGGTAGGCCGCGCACTGAGCTCGCGTGAGGTATCCAAGCAAAGCAGATTGTTTCCGCACTTCCCAAGTAGTACCAATTCGTAAGAAGGAGAAGAAAGGACACACGTGATGTGAGTAGATTGTGACTATCGTTCCTTCCCCGCCTCCTCATCGCACTAGTGTAATACGGATGGTCCGTGCGGCCACCCTCCACTCGCTGCATCGCGGGCGTTTGGCTGCTTATCACTTGATGATCAAAGTATCGAGATACTCACGATTGAACGGACAATGCGACGCGCAGCAGACTCGCAGGATTTTTGAATTACCTACACTTAGGAGAGGGTATTCGAGTAACTTGTCCAGAACTTGTTTGCAATTACAGTAGCTTCTGCTTCATTACCCGTCTATGATAAGGTTGATGTCAAGTAGCACCCAAGTTAGGTACCGGTACCTCCATCCCTCACCTTGCGCAACAGCTCAAACTCTAAGGTGCCTGGCCAGCCTTCACATCCAGTCGCTTCTATCAACCCGTTTGCCGTCCGTCTGTCTGACCGGCCTGCCCTTCCTTTTCTTTCACACACATTATCGTTGATCTCACTTACTCTTTCCACTTCTTAGTCGACTGGTACCTATATTACAGCACTTTCATCCATCGCGCTCTTGTCGGACTATCCCAGACCGCCGGTCTCACCCTCGTCGCACTCAGCATTTGTTTACTCCTCTATCCATGCCGCCTCCGTGAAGGTGCGCAGCTACAGTTATCGCCATCGTCCCCGCTCGAACAAGCATCTGTATCGCCCCAGTGGCCCCAGCAAAATACAATACTTTGGGTGCCTCCTATTCTTTTTCGCCATCGACAGATGATTGTTTTCATTGTACGGATGATTTGACGTCCGATCAATTGTTATTATACAGAACCCCTGTAAAGCGTAAGTCGTGCGTCCCACTCCACGAGGCTCTTTGCATACAGTGACTGACCGACTTCAGTACGTCGTCGACTGTGGTTTTCAGTCCTGAACAGAATCGCAGTGTAATAAAGGGCCGACGATTCTCCAGTACTTTGGAGCACAGCGTGCCTTGCTGCTCAGACTGCTCTGATATGGCTACAATCGCTCTTGAACGGCCACTCCCTCCCCACAGACCCGCTTCGGCTCTTAACGCCCCCATAACCCCTCCGCTGTCTCTCGAGGGCTTCAACACCCCTCCGTCTTCTCAAGATTCGCCATACCAACAATCCATTGTACCAAACAAACACATCCCTGTTTGTCCACCTGGCTCCGGACAAGCAGAGTTGCTCGAAACACCTCCCGACTCGCCTAACAGTGACGATTTTGCCGGCCAACCAACCCTCCTTCATCCCATCGATGACTTCACACGCCGTGATTCTGGACCATACTCCATCTTTGAGATTGACCCCACCTCTGTTGCCCATGCCCTCGATATAGCTTCCCGCACTCCCCTGCCAGAGCCTGCTCTTGTCTTTCCCTGGCTACACGGACTGCACCCACACAACCAGCTTCAGCAGGCTTTCTTCAATGCTCGGAAGCGAGCGCACCGCAAGGCGCCGTCATGTATGCGAGGAATCACACTTGTCAAAGCTGATGGACACCTGAGCCGGTCCCGCCTCAAGGGAGCTGTGGCTCCCGAGGAGCTGATTCGGGCTGATGCGTCTACACTAATGTTCCATGAGGCTGATCCCCCCGAAGGCTTTTCCGTGCGAAACTTTCATATCCAGCCGCTGAAAGCTGCCTTGTTGTCTGACATTATCGTTTACGATGAGTGCGAAAAGACTGCCACCCAGGTGGCTTGGCAATTCGCAACCGCCCAACAGCACTGGCGTGAGAAGCATTTGACAGGGGACGATGGTTTTCCGGAGTATCATACCTTCGTCTGCGTTGGGGACTTTGAAGATTTTGAGGAGAATCACAGACAAATCGTCGCTATCGATTCCAAGGGCTACGCGACTGGAGAGGTGCTCGACTTTATTGCCCAAGAGAGGAAGGAGATGTGGAACATGACGGAAGCCTCTGAAATCTCAAAAAACGTATTCATGGGCCCAAGTCCCGAGATGGGCAGCGCTGAGGAACAACAATTTGATATCTTGATTGAGTGCAGCGATGGAGCACGTCTCAACCCTGAGGCCCTGCAGCTGGTTGCGGAGAGTCCTGCCGAAGTCATCACCCAGCCATACCATGAATTTCCTTCGTCTGGTAGTATCTTGCCGCCAACTTACAGTCACGTCGAAGTCGACGCCCTGTTAGAAACTTGCAAGTGGATCTATCACCTAGCACACGGGACCCGGCCGTGCGGCGTCGATGGTGATGGCGATGTTTCAATGGACATGGCCGACGAATATTCGACGCACATTGTGCCTCGCAAGATATTGATTCACTGCGGCGATGGTTACACCGAGTCATCGATGTTGGGAATCGCATACTTCAGCTTCAGCACTGGACAGCCTGTTCCAGAAGCATGGCTGAAGCTACACACGGAAAGGGGCAGGAACTTCTTCGCATATCCCAGCGATGTCGCTCTTCTCAAGGCCATAGCACCACGTCTTTTGACAGAGTCACCTGCGTGTCGAGGCAAGACACTGTTGGACATCACAAATATGGTCAAGCAAGAGCCTTCATGGCTGCCTGGCCTCGACGGTTCACTTCCCAGCCGTGTTCTCGATTACCTATACTTAGGTAACCTCGGACACGCCAATAATCCAGATCTCCTGAAGGAGCTTGGTATTCGTCAGATTCTCAGCGTTGGCGAAACCGCCATCTGGCGAGATGGTGATTCGGAGGCTTGGGGAGAAGACAACGTCTACACTGTGGAACGAGTGCAGGATAACGGTATTGACCCGTTGACCGATCACTTCTCACGCTGTCTGGAGTTCATCAGTTAGTATCCCTAGATTTGGAAGTCTGCATGTAAAAGAACACCATGCTAACGTTGGGGCAGATCGCGGGCGACGAAACGGAACAGCAACACTGGTTCATTGCCGTGTAGGAGTATCGCGGAGTGCCACCATATGCATCGCCGAGGTCATGCATACTTTTGGAATGTCCTTCCCGCGAGCATACTGCTTTGTGCGCGCTCGACGTCTGAATGTGATCATCCAACCACATCTGCGCTTCGCGTACGAGTTGCTCCGCTGGGAGGAGCATCTACAGACGAAGAAAGACCCGCATGCCCGCGTCAAACGCGAGATGGAATGGGCAGAGATTACTCGAGAAATTGCGCTCATGAACCGACCGTACTCAAGATGATGGGATTAGTATTCATGTTCAAGTGCGCTGGCTTTGCGCGCGACGGGGCAGCTAGGGAGTCGCCATACCTTGGCTTGGAGGACGGCAATATTAACAATGTGATGTGGTATACGAGTATGTTTTTCTGGGTTCGGCTAGTAGTATTATTCTGGAATTGGGTTACGGTAACAAAGCGAGCGAGAGCGCTTGCAAAAACACGACAGGGATTGAGTCTCGCAAGTGTATAGTGAGCAATGTTGGATATTGACTGTTTTTGCGATTTGGGCCTGCAAATCCGAATGTGCGGTAAAGTAACCTCACACAATTTGCGACGTACTATCGTTAGCCGCCGTGCAAGATCGGGTTGAAGAGGATGTTTCTGTGCGCAGAGTATACACGAAGATAAGGCTTGAGAATAAGTTTCGGCATCATTGATTTTACAATAGGGCAAGCGAGCAGACAGCCAAAGGCCTAAGGTCATTCTGTGCTATAAAACCGTAAAAGAAGACGCTGAACTCCGACGGCGAGGGCCCATCGTGCGGAAACGGGAGGTATCGATGTGCAAACACATATATGTAGCACACCCGTCCTATGCAAAACGTGTTGGAATAGAAGTGGCAAGCAAGACCATGCAGCGAAACATTACAGATCGTGATCCTCAAGCGGCAGACTCGCTCCTACTGTCGTCCCCTTCAAGCACTCTGTGGCAGGTTAGTCCATAGCTTGAGCGACAGGAACTCCGCGAGTAGAGACTTACGAGAATTGCTTTACCAGATACCCCTCACCACCATTCTCCATATCGATATTATATACGTAGAAGCCGCCGTCGCTTGTCACCACCATAACTTGTGGGCTGCTGCTGCTCATGGCGACGACGCTCCGTGGCGGCGCGCCGCCGCCACCGCCGGCTATGCGAGAAATTTGCGACCCCGTTGCGTTGTTGGACTTTGGGATCTTGATAAAGGCAAAGTCGCGCAACGGCTCCCACATTTCGGTCACGGTCTGCGGAAGGTAGGATCCCACCACGCCGGCCACGCCGCGGCCTACAATCTGCGAAGAACGACGGAACATGTTGCCGAACGAGCCAGACTGCCTACGGCGACCCGGTCCAGAACCATTATTCCCCCCGCTGGCAGCGTCGGCGTCGCTCCTCGGGGACTCTGCCGCGCTATTCCCGGGCGAGTCTTCTTCGTCATAAGACCGTGCCCGCGACCAACGGTCTTGCCTTTGGGGCTCGGGGGGCTCTATAGGTACGCCACCCGGCGTCGCATGGGTGGGCGGTGCCCCCAGCCGGAAGATGTGAACAGTGTCCGACGTGGACGACACACAGAGCAGCGTCGCGCTCAGGTTGAAGGACATGCTGTAGATGCGCGAGGGATATGTTCCTCTCCGGAATTGATATAACTTTTGGCCGCCAGGTACGGAGAAGACTCGAATAATGGTGCCGGTCTCTGAGGCTGTGGCCAGCAGGGTCCCGTCGTTGCTCAGGCACAGGCAGCTCAGAGGGGCGCGGTGGGCTTCTATCACGTTGACTGCCTTTTTATCAATAGTGTCGAAGATGAGCACCTTGCCGGACGAAGGTGACACATAGGCAGACTGCGGCGGCGCATGGGCTGGTCTCCGAGCGTTCTCGGCTTCTTCGCGTGGTTCGGGCAATGGGTAGGCGAGCAGGCAGTTTTCGGACGAGGGCGAAAGCGCACAGATGGCGTCCGGGTTCGGGGACGTGTGTATCGTGTGGAGTAGGGACATGTTGGAGATGTCATAGAGATAGATTTCTTCTTCGAGGATGACGGCGAGGCGCTTGCGGTTGAGGCGGACTGCGAGCACGGCAGAGGGGAATGTGAGTTCGCAGATGACGGATCCTCTCTGCAGCGACACTGTCAGCTCAGGCCGTCATACATCTGGGTGACCTGCAGACCGACCTTGGTATTCTGTATTATCAGGTGCCGGGGCGTGAGGGTGAGTGCGACAAGCGAAGTCGAGAAGAGCATCTCGATGATAGCTGTGCTCCCTTCATCGCTGCTGAAGATTCTCGAAAACGGGTCGGTGTGATATATACGGAAGCCTTTCGACGTTGCTGTCCCAGAGTCAGCTCGAGGAACGGGTGCAAAGCGCCAGTTGGCGACGTACCGACGGCGAGACAGCTGTGGTCTTGGTTGAAGGTGATGAAGTTGAGCGTCGGCGTCGCCATGGCTGGCGGTAGCGCCGGTAGCGCAACGGCACGGATCGGAGGACCAGGCGACTGGGCTTCAGTTTGCTGTAGACTGGGTTCCTCGCACTTGGAGGCTTGAACTGCTGCTGCCGTCGAAGGAGGATGAGATACGGGTCTTGCGACGCCTAGTCGGCTTGGAGGTTGGGGTCGGGTTGGTTGAGGTAGGTGCAATACAAGGCCGGGGTAGTCGCGACACCGAGACCTGTCAGAGGAACTTGGTCAGGGGTGGTGGTGTTAGACTCGACAGAGATGCTTGAGTGCTTGTGTGAGGTACCTATATAAGAAAGGCTGATGCAGTCCCGAGAGCACCAGAGGCTGGGGATCCCATAGCTCTGGCCTGTACGGATATGTAGGTTCTTGTCCTACCCTACCTTAATCGCAATCACCTGCGCAGCTTGGCGCACCGTGACCTAACCTGCGGCCAGCCCCACTCTGATCGTTGCCAGTGCATGCTCAGCTCCATGTCTCTTTGCCTGCACAGGGCCACAGGCACTGCTCGTTCCACTGCGGGGTTCCATCCGTAGCCACCAGCGCTAAGCGCAAATGGAACAGACAGGCAGACAGACTACTCCATGTTTCTGATGTTTTTTTCTGCCTCCGGATAGACGATAGCTTCACCATACAAGATCCCACACAGTCGACCCCTTTTCCCTTAAATTGTGCAGGCCTACCTGGCATTTTATGGCTTTCGAATTGATTTTCGGGCTCTCATATGTAACATCTGTATCCATCTCAGTGATCTTGGGTTTCTTTCGCTTACCCTATACTTTGCCCCTCAGCAGCGATAAAAGGGTCGGTCTACTTTGAGGATATATAGGAAGCTCCTTGTACCTCATTCCTAGGGAGACTGATGGTAGTCATGTCAGCTTCAAAGGCAACAAATGGGGCTGCAAGGCTGGAGAGATCTCAAGCATTAGATGATTTGATCATGGGTGTACGTTGATGTTGTTTCAGCCCTTGCGGGATGAACTAGTCTTTGCCGAACATGAAATTCGCTGACACGAACAAGACAAACAGCAGCAGCATTGCGTCGAAGAGAAGCGTTGAGCGCCTGTACTACCCCAATGAACCACACTTTTTCCGCTTCTTCGTCAAGAAGCCCCAGAGAAGAGCCCCTCTGATCAACCGCGGCTACTGGCTTCGACTCCGCGCCATCGATGTCATAGTTCGCCGATTCTTGGAAAAACCATCAAAAAAGAAGAAGGTGGTGATCAACCTGGGTTGTGGGAGGTATGTTGCCTGACCGCTTGCATTCCACATACACTTACGACAAGCAGTGATGTCCTGCCATGGCAGTGTCATGTACGGTACCCACAGATCAGCGATGGTTCTCTCTTTGTGGACATCGACTACCCGCACCTCATGCGCAAGAAGCGAGCCATTGTTCTGCAGACCCCCCAGCTTCGAGATCTCCTGGGCACTGGTGTCACGATCAGCAAGGATGACAATGACCCTGTTCTTCTCGAGAGCGCCAAGTACTGCCAGCTGGCCTGTGACTTGCGTGAGCTCGAAGCACTGCGCCGGACGCTAGACTCTATTTTACTCCTCAAGGACGCGGAAGTACTGTTCGTTGCCGAAGTATCAATCACCTACATGGACACTGCCTCCGCTGATGCTTTGATCAAATGGGCTAGTGGTATTGGCCAAGGTATGCGATAGTCGAATCTGCCACACGGACAGTACAAGTAATAGTATACAGCCGAATTCTGCCTGTTGGAGCAGATATTGCCAAACGGCCCAGATCATCCCTTCGCGAAGACAATGTTGCGGCACTTCGAGAAGCTCAATACCCCGATCAAGTCGGTGCAACAATACCCAACGGTTGACAGCCAGCGAGAACGCTTTAAAGACCGAGGCTGGGCTCAAGTAGACATTTGGGACCTCTGGGAAGCCTGGTCATCATCAGTCTTCATGACAAGCGCCGAACGGATGGCACTGGACCAGGTTGAGCCATTCGATGAATGGGAAGAGCTCATGCTATTTGGGCGCCACTACTCTGTGCTCCATGCGCAGGCCTCGTCTACTGGTGTAGAGGACACGGCTATGGAAAAGCAAGCTCCGGCACGCTCGGTAAACAAACAGGTCTGTTTCGAGATTACGACAAGATCACCTTCAAGACCAATAAAAAGGAGGTTTGGCCAAGCAATAACCCTTCACAACTCAAAGGGACAATCCTTTGGTGCTCATCTGTTCGGAATGGGTGCCAATAGTCGTTCGGACAGTTACGACCTGTACAGAGTAGACGGTTCATCAGGGTCTTTAAAACTCCCCATTGACGGTCCTGGACCTCGAATGTGCTACACATTGAATGACTTGGGAGACTACGGAACCTTGCTCGTTGGGGGACGCAGCTCTCCATCAAAGGCTTTCCGAGATTGCTGGATACTACCCAAAGGCCGGGGAAGAAATTGGCAGAGAACATGGGAGCTGCCAAAGCCACTTTACCGTCACAATATCTGCAAGCTTGGAGACTCAAGCCTCGCTCTGGTTATTGGAGGTCGTAACGGCTCCGTGGGTGTTTCGGGCGATAGCTTTCTTTTTGACCCCGACAATGGCTGGGTTAAGTGCCAGGTTCGGACTCCATTGTCTGAGCCTCTGTTCGGGGCTGTGCTCTGCTGCTGGGCATCACAGACGAGGGATGGCTTCTTCAAGGGGCTATATTGCGGCGGCTTGCGTCCTGATGGTACCCTGAACCTGGACCGCTATACCTGGGAACTGGATATCGCTAAGGAAGTGGTAAGTTATGTCAAGTGTAGTGAAGAGTATTGTACTAATGCAAAGCAGCCTTTGATTCAGTTCTCTAAAATTTCTTCTCCCCGCGCCGCGTGGGATCCGTTGTCTGTCTTCGGTGCTGAAATTGTTAATATCAAGGGCTTCACTATGATATGTGGAGGCACCGGTAACGCACCGTCACACCAAGGTCAGACCATTACTGTCTTGGAAGCAGGTCATGATCCGCTCTCTATAGTTGGACTTGTGACCGCTGGAGAAAACGCTGCTGATTGGCCTTTCATGATCGGGTCGTCCATCATCACAGACGGCCACAGCCTGAATGTCTTTGGTGGTGGCGCAACGTGTTTCTCCATGGGTACGTTCTGGGAACCAAGAACGCACCGCATGGAGCTCATAGATCGGAGGGAGTCTGAGGGTTATGGCAGCCGCAAGCCAGCTCCTGAGTATCTGGAGAGCCCTAAGATACTTCTGGCAGGGGATAGACCTATACGGTCTGTGGATTCCAAAGTCAAGGCAGAGGTCATCTCAATTCCTCGCATGCGAATAAAGTTGAGCGCGGAATTTGAGGCGCTTGTGAAAGCTGGCAAACCAGCCATCCTAGAAGACGCTGATCTCGGCACCTGCAGAAGCGCATGGACACCCGAAAAGTTGATGAGCATGACAGGCTCCGAGCAGGAGGCAAGTTCATGGTCTTCATGGGGTTGTATGTACTGACAATGTTGTAGGTCGTGGCTCACGAGTGCTCTGACGATACGGAAAAAATGGACTTCAACTCCAAGAATTTCCGGTACGTGACTGATCAATTCAAGAAAATCATCGAAAAGATCCAGTCAGGAGGGAGGTTATACATCCGGTCGCTATCTACCGACAACCCCACTGATCAACCGGCCAACTTGGAGAATGACTTTCCTTCTTTAGCAGAAGACTTTACCCTACCGGAAGAACTGGCTTTCGTCAAGGAGAACCTCTTCAGTTCCATTCTCAGAATATCGGGTCGGGTGAACATGTGGCTTCACTATGATGTGCGTGCCCCCTGGGTAAACTTGGGTCTCAGCACTTGGCTAATATTGTGTCAGGTCATGGCCAACGTATATGCACAGGTACACGGCTCAAAGCGTATGATTCTGTTTCCGCCGAGCGATGTCAGTCACCTATCATTCGCTCCAGGAGCATCAAGTTCCAGCCTGGATGTCTTCGCTTCACTTGAAAGTACTTTGCTACAGTCCACCCACCCACACGAAGCAACTCTTGGACCTGGCGACGTTCTATTCCTCCCCCCAATGTGGCTCCATACAGCTACGCCGACGAGCGACTTGAGTGTCGCTGTGAATATCTTCTTCCGCGACTTGCAGGATGGCTACTCTACCGGCAGAGACGTCTACGGCAACAGGGATCTGGCGGGCTATGAGAAGGGCAGACAGGAGGTGGCGAAGATTGCCAAGAGCTTTGGGCAACTTCCAGCGGACATTCGCAGGTTCTATTTAGACAGGCTCGCGGACGAGTTGCGACAAGCCGCAGGAGGAGACGGACTGTAAAGAGGGGTTCTTTGATAGACGGTGCCCACAAGGGTCATCACGCACGCATACCCCAGAAATCAAAATTAGAGTCAAGAAGCCGAGGTGACGTGCTCATATAACGAGTCATCAGGGGCTTTGCAGCCTTCACGGTGACAAAGGCAACACGCAACACTTTCGAATGGACATGTCAAACGCCAACCACCCGCCTCAGGCCGAGGCCGCACGCCACGAGCTCTGATTGACCCGACTGGACAGAGCTTAATGTACGGAGGGTGTCGACCCCCGCAAGCCTCGCAGATGGCATTGAAATATACTCGGCACCAGGTCGTCCCGTGCGGATGGACCGGAGTTCTAGGCCACAATTGCGGCGCGCTGCGGGCGCCGTGAATGTTCGGCTACCGGCGATTTGCGAGGACCCTTGTTTTATCATTGCAACAACACAGTGACTTCGTCGAGTGAGTACAGTACATGGGAGAATAAAGTGTGCCTTATGCGCGTGTGTGCGTACCGGTGCTCGCGTGGTGTGACGGCTCGTTCAATGGCTATAAAGTACTGATTGTTTGGTCACACGCGTCATGGCAAGATATGTTTGCGTCATGTAATGATAACAATACGCAACAAGTGCTTGACTTTTGTACATTGGTGTAGTCGCTGAATAGAGTAGTAATTTGTACAATCCACCCTCAACTGCGCAGACCATGAGAAAAGGCCCTGGCCGAGCCGTCGCGCGTTGAGGATAAACAATCAATGCTAATATCGTAAGCTCGTAATGGTAACGACGTGATACCAAGTGTGGTATCAATATGCCCGCTTCAAATGCCCTAATGAACTCCAGGTTTTCCCAAACACCGTCCCCCTCTATGCTTTTTATTACCCTTCCAACGTATATGATGCGTCATGGTGAATGTGAAAAGTGCCGTCGCCGTCGCTGCCGCCAACATTCACAGGGCTTTCCCTGACTGAAATGACAGACTGGAAGGACCGACAGTTGTGATGGCTTTGACGTCAGACGATTCTAGTGACGGGTTCACGGTCTGATGCGTCTGGCGGACGTTCTTGGCGAAACTTTGCTCGTAGATAGAACTCGACGAAGAAGTCCAAATCTCTGAATCGAGCCGCGCCCCAAGACTGACGCACCGGTGTAGTGCTTGCTGTCGAGGTCGCTAATCGAATCGCTGCCGGATTCCGAGCTTGGACTCGCGGGGGTCCCTTTGCGCCTAAACTCAGCGTCCCAACCGTACAAGTCGTTCGAGGGTGGCGTCCGGTCAGTTGCGGATTCATGGAACTCCACAGTGGTGTCCAGATGATGATACAGTGAACCATTACCCAGATAGTCGGAAACATCCCGTATTTCTATGACTGGAGAAGGCGGCTGACTGCTACGAGACGACTGATCGTCTATAGCGTCTGTCATCGTCGTATCCTTATCAGAGCCTGCGACATCCTGAGCTGTCTGACAAGGGGTAGCTGCTGGCACGTTGACACACGAGAGCGATCCTGAAATGGCCCTGTCGCAATCGGGGGCCACGCTGAGGGATGAATCGACCGAGGTGCCCAATGAGGCTGGTGTCTCTGTCTCTTGATCTCGGCATCCAGTCGAGGGCACCGTAGCAGCAGGCGCTTGTACGGTAACTAGGGGCCCGACCGTGTCACTACCAGTCCTTCCATTTTCTTGCGTATCATTGCAACCTGGCCGATGCAACGGGCCATGTTCGACATTGAGAGTACACGACACACGACGACCAGGATGAGGCTCCTCCCACGAGGGAATGAAATTAGAACGTCGTCGTCGTGCGGAAGAATGAGAAGTAAAGGAGACAGACACGGCCTGTGACCCTCATAAGGGGTTGCTATATCGCGGCACGTCGCCGTTGTTGGACGTCGGCATTGGTCGCTTGTTGTTGCTGGACCCCTTGCGATGGAAACCGAGTTTGGCGCCCATTTTCTTCCAGCCCTTGTTGTGTGCTGCCATGGCGCGCTGGAAGCCACCACCAGGCGAGTGCGCCCAGTCGTTGTGAGTAGGTGGTGTCGTGGGCGGGGTCATTGGTTCCATGACCGGGGGAGAGTTTCCGTCACTGTCGTCCGTCAAGCCTTCTGAATCGAAGACGTGATTGGATCCCGAGCGAGATGCGACACCGCCCACGTTGAGGTACGGAGGATAGATGGGTGATCGCGCATGCTCGTGACTGTGGTTGTCGAGGTGGAGCGGGCTGACGGACTCGAGGAAAGGGACCAGCAAAGAATCATTCATCAACTCGTGCACGATGCGCCCAGCCTCCTCTAGGTGCATGGGATGCGGCGGTTCGGGCGTTGCGGGAAGACGGAGCAGTCGATCGCGCACACGAGAGGGAATGTTGACCTCACGGGGTGAGCATGGCGCGATGTAGACTTGCATCAGCTTGTCCCAGAGGTCGCACAACTGAGCGCGAGCGTGTGGGTCGGAGGCGCAGTCGGCTTGGATTTGGTCGTGAACGGCTGCGTATCGCTGAAGATCAAGGGTGAACTCAAGCGTCTCCATGCAGTGATTCTGGGAGAGGTATGCGGTGAAAGCACTCAAGGTCCATGGGGGAGGAGCCACATCCAGCAATATCTCCGTTAATGTAGGCGGGTTCGATCCCATGTCTGATCGTGGTGAAGATGGAGACGAAGTGAAGACGCCACTTGTGCGTCTGGAATCCGTTACATCAAAAAGGGTAAAGTCCTCGAAGGCAGACGAGGGCCTAGGCGAGGATCCTTGAGAAGCCGGCGAGAGAAACGACGTTGGCGGCGAGCTCAAGGTAGTCTGAATCATTGCCACCAAGTCAATGAATCCAGCTTCCGAGGTGGCTATACTGCAGAGGCCGTATGCTGCGCTGTATCAGGTCTGCTATCTCCAAACCGTTCTGGGGGAAGGCTCGTGTGGCGGACCGCGAGACTGCGTGTAACTGTTGTCCCAATTGCGTTGCATCCAGGGGCAGTATGGAATTGTGAGAGGAGCCAATCCCAAGAGGATTTCGTCCGGGAACGTGAGGCGGAACGATGTTGCGTGGCTCGGGATCGATCAGTCGCACTAATGCTGATGAATGGGTCGTCGCTGGAACTTGCTTGGATGCCGATGGTGAGGAGCGTTCGAGAGAGAGAGTGTGTGTATTGAAAAGGTCGCCTGGTTTCAACTGTCGAAGGGTTCTTTGAGAGAGTTAGAAAGCGGATAGCAGGAGGATCGATCGAGGGCATAGAGTAGCAGACGGGTAGGGCAAGGCATGGGGGACGATTGAGATCTCGGAGAATAATGCGGCAGCGTGGACGATGTATACTGTTTCCCTCCCCATGTGCGTACGGATACGTGAAATCCACATACCTGATTGCAGCTAGGACGCTCACAAACGAGAGGATAAAGGGCAAGCACAGTATTAGAAAGGAAATAGTTGGTATGTTGGAGTCAGATAAGAGGGCAGATGAGAGGGAAGAACGAGAGTTGTCACGATTCGTTTTGCCAGCGAGAAGAGAAGGGAACCAGTGGTCGGTCGACCAGTGCAGTGCAGCGCAGCGCAGACATCAACTAGCATGAGGTGTGTGTGGATAGTCAAAACTCACTTGCAAAAGCCTCCACGCCTGGCTCCACACTGTAGCGCATGACTGAGGGGACGGGGCACCCTTGGAAAAGAAGGCACTCTTGAGCCCCTCCTTGGCTCTGGCTTGCTCGTCTTAGCACTGTACAGCCTGCGCGCCCTACGGAGGACAACCGGCCTTCGCCCTTCGGGGCCTCCGCCAGCCCAAGCCCACCCCCCTCTGTATCATGATTGATCGCTGGGCGAGCTCCGTCGTGGATCGTGTTTCGACCACGGCGGAGCATCATCGCACGGATGGTCATCTTACTGTTCTTACACATGGTATTCAATGAGACAGGTATCCCGGCGCAAGCTCTGCTTACCTTGCCCAGCCTCCACGAGTCTCTTAAGCCGACACGTCATCTCGAACATTCTACCCTGATGGACAGATGATTATGGGCTTACTTTCAAGCGACAATGGACAGGTCGGCGATAGCAGCGTCAGCATGATGCGCGGGGCGTCCATTGATCGCCCGCAACGCCAGCCACTTGCCCCAGCAGGCAAAGAAGCGCGCTAGAAGACAGTCTGGAACGGAGGTTGCTCCTGGTGGCGCACTGTGCGTGCAAGCGTTGTGTTTAATGCGCTGCCCGGAAGGCGCCGGCTCGCCTTCTAGAAGACTTCCAAGAAGACATGGATCCCAGGAGCGCATGGGCATCGTCTGATTGGTCATGATGGGTCTCATGCATGGGGATAACCTGGCGCTAACTCCCTGGTGCGTGCACACGCACGGTGCGCAGCGCTGCCACCACACCGTGCCCGCAGCCTGGCAATCATCCCTCGTTGCCATTGTTCGACTTGACGCTGCGTGCGCCCTGTTCACTGTTGGCGGCGAGGCAAGCCTGGGGGGGGGGGAACCTCTCGCGACAGTCTGGATCTGTAGGACATTGAACCGCGCAGCGTGGTCGGGAGCACAGCCAACAGGGTGCACCGTACACAGGACAGCTGACGGTGATTGATGAATGGCCCAGGCTCCATGCCGCGGCGGCCCTTGAGCGGGTGGGTGCGTTGGAAGCAAGCACGTTGGATGCTTTTCTCCCAGACACTAGTCCGTGACACTGGGCTGCCGCGGCTGGACATGGATACGCCAGGAATTGGGGGATAATGCCTGTCGATTAGGTAGATGTACAGCGCTGGCGATGATGCAGTCAGTGCCCAGCGTCCGGCGTCCAAACCGCAAGTGGGTATCCTAACAAGTAAAACGGGGCAGTCGAGGTGGGAGACGCGAGAATCCATGTCCTCCCAATGTTCAAGAATGGCAGGTCGTTTCCCTATTCTACTGCACCTCATCGAAGCCAATCTGGCTCCATCGGGATCTGAAGCGACCGGCAACAATTAATAATGCAGCTATCACCACCATTCCATGCCAAGGTCCTTTGCGGGAGACCGCATCGCGAAATGGGAAGAGGAAGAAGTGCAGACAACATTCGGACGTACCTCCTCCCCTAGAAGAGGCTGAGGATTTCCAAGTGAGTGCAGATTGTGCACTGTGTGGTGCGGCTGGTTGGCATGCTATCATCGCCACCGCTGGCTCGCAGTCCCGCTTGCGCGCGCCCTTTGTTGATCATCACCTGCCCCTTGCTGCTCTTGTTTAGCTACATGTCATTTCATAGGTCTCACCATCTCAGAAGCGAAACAGACCTCATGTTAGCCCGCACTGACAGAGATATGTGCTCAGTGTTGCTGGCCACACCTCCTCGCACGGAGCCCACTGACCTGACTGCCATGTGCGAGCGTCACTGTGATGCGCCACCATTGCTCTGGGGACACTAGTGAGGCCACCTCCTTTGACAGCATGAACTCTGTCACAAACAGTCGAATACTGTGCGTCGCCTCCTTGGATCGAGCGTCATTGCGTGCCTGGAGGCGCTGTGCTGGTGGCAGGCACATGTACACCACTGGACGCCACGAGGCATCACATACGTACCCGCGTCGCAATGATAGTCGACAAGCATATGCCACAATGCTTCTTCTGAGCATTAGCGTTTTGTTGTCGGTATGGTCCTAGGGATGCGGCCCCTCATCAATCCAGAAGTGATGCAACACAACAGACGCAACAGGAATTTAAGTTAAGAACGGCAGAGAGTCGACCAATGGATGGATCCGCAGAGCCAGTCTGGCGTTCCCTCCGTGCGTTACTATCAATGCGTTTGCTGGCCATCGCACTGATAGACAGCAGCGTCCTCACAGAAGACATGGAAGCCTCCGCCTCTCGTATGGACCTCGCACTACAACATTCGATATACATGGCCTACTGCTATGTGCCAGATCGACTCGTCAATCTAGAAGGGTTGTAATCAAGCCCGAAGAAGACACAGCCAGAGAGTGCTCGCACGACACTTGCGTAATTACACTGCCGATGATGCTTCGGCATTTGATGCTCGGCATGGCGGGCCTGGCACACCACCCGTCCAGTGCTGCTCCCCGCACGCAACGCGATGCAGCCAGCAGCAAGGAATTATTACTAGTCAGTCCATAGGAGATCGACACCGATAGCCATGATGATTGCTGCACACAGTGCACTCGCTTGATCAACGCACCACTCGAGCAACGCTGGCGAGGAGCAAGCGTTTTTGCCACGGGCCCAAGCCTCTTGCACAGCCCCCGCAATGACAACCCCGACTGCCGTACGGAGTACAAGACAACATCATCATGCAGCGAAGGGTTCTGGAAGGCTAGGACCTTGAGGGCGAGGCCTCAGAGATTTGCGGGTCAAACTCCAAAGGAAACATGACTCTCGCCGGAAAGTCTTCCGCGTTGTGAGGTGCCTCAGCGATCCCAGGTTCCAAACAACACTAGACTTTGTTAATTCCATGTTCCAGTGCCCAATTCTCAAGGATCAACTATTACTGCACTGGCCACCGCATTATCGAGCACACCGTCAATGCTAGCCGTCGCAAGTATTGCACCTCTCGTTATTCATGCACGCAACGCTACAACCAATAATTCAAACCCAAGCACGCCCCTTGGAAAAGAAATGCGATCACGGTTATGCCGAACCTTGTGCGGCCCGTACACGTAGACGGGTGGCCGGCTTCTCGAACGGTTCGAAATTTCCCGGCTGCGTCTGCCTGGCGTCCGCCGTGCGCATCGGTCACCCCACGATTCGATCCGATCACAATGTTGTTGATGAGCGGATCCGTGCCACGATGAAATTTTGCCCGCATCGACTTTACCCTCTTCGCGATATCGATATCTATATTCTATACGAGCCCGCCGCCGCCAGCCAACCAACCCGACTAACGTGAGCACGCTGCACAGCACGGCGGCGCCGAGCCGATCCAGGGCCCGGGAACTCTTTACATCGTGTCATGCCACGACATGTCACTTGTTCATCCGTAGGTGATGCCTCTGCCGGTCTAGGCTGGCGGATTTGGACCCGTACAACGTTATCACAGCCAATCACTTGAATCAGCTTGTTGTCTGGGAAATAACCATGGCCACGGACCTGCAGACGGCGCCGCGCGGGTGGTGACATGTCGCCGCGGTAATAATAAGCACACGGAGACTCCGTACGCATTGACTACTGACGTCCGTGCATTGAGTCACGCAACGTGCGACAAGTCTCTGGAGGATTTTTTTTTTGAAATCCACGATGGTCCAACCACTGCAGCACGCGCCGCCACCTCCTGGATATCTGCAATGGGTAGTACTGCGTACAGGCACAGTCTCCGGAGCCGGACAAGCTTGGCGAGGTTTTATTCCACAGTCGCATTTACGTCTCCCTGCGCGCGTTCCACTCCTGGGTGCTCACCGGTTGGCTGCAGGCGCCCGGACCCCTACCATTTCAGGTTTTCCCTGTCTCGTCGCGCCGATGAGTGAATGGATTGCATGGCCCGAGCGACCTGGGGCATGTCATGTCATTACCAGTCGATGGTTCCCGTGAGACTTGAATGCTTGTTTTGTGCAACTCGGCCACCACCACCCTCCCTTGATTAGTGCACCCACTACTGCCACGCACCGTGCCGTGAAAGAGATCCCGGACTTCGTTCGCTGCAGAGAACGTGGATCGTCCCTGGCGAGTGTGCCGGCGTGCACAATGGATACGCAACTCAGCGACCAGCGTCGGCACGTCAGTGATGAAGACGCTGTCTATTGTTACGTACTAGGTCTCGCGACAAGCGGCTGGACAAGCCTTTCCTTCAGCCGCACCCACCGAACTTGTGATATCCACCGAGTTTGCTTTGCTCAAATTCGGTGGACGTGGGGAGAATTGATCCCCATGACTCGAACAGCGATAGTATTGCGGGCTTTATTAAACTTCGGGATCCGCTATCTAGTATGGAGCACAATGTTGGAAGCACAAAATATTGATACAAGAATCGAGTCACGCATTGATCCCTTGGTCCCACGAGAACTGTCGTGCAACTTCTCGTGTCTTGGAGGCTGTGGAGTTGTTGACAACTTGATGCTCCAACTCCAAGCGCCAAGTGAAGGGCGGCCACGCCGGTGGGTAGTGAAATGCCCAGTATTACCTAAAAGTCCCTGTAACATGAGGGCCTGTTCTGTCTTCTTCCATTGTGGTAGCGAGCGGACCTACGTACTCCATACAGTCATCGACACATGACACGCGAGACGTGAATTTACACAGGAAATAGAACGTCAACCTTAGACACCATCGCGAACAAGCAAATGCAGTGCACGTTGACCTCCAACACCAGGCTATGCTATGCTATGAATGTCTCATCCAAGAGTAATGATGATGCTTGTAACAGACAGCTAGAATGACCGAATAAACCCGCCCCGGAACACATCACAACCGTATTTTTTTCATTGTGTTGTACAACGCAACCGCGTGTATATTGCTCGCTCGCTCGCTCAGTACGCACTCAAGCTGAACTCTCCCTCGAACCCCTTGTTGAGCAAGATGGATGCGATCCGCAGCCGTTGAAGCGGCATCTCGTCGGATGTGTATGTGTCGATTGGGTTCAACCCTAGTGCAAGGCACATGGCGTTGGTTATCGTGTGGACACCGCAGTCCCAGCCGTTCGTTTGCCGTGGCGCCTCATGGGTCACCACCTTCCACTCGTCCTCTTTGAACCTCTCCTTTAACATATCCTTCACCCATGCCATGGTGAGGCTGGTGTATTTGTTGTTGCCGCGAGGACACATCGAGTCCATGTGTGACACTGTTCTCTTTTGCGGCCGGACTACAATGAGTGTCCAGTGGCTGTGCTCGCAGATGGGCATGAAAATGCTGTCAATATCGAGGAAATTCTCCATCTTGACGCCTTTGCGGCCAAGGGGCCGTTGTGTATTCAGGGGCCCTTTTTTCTGGAGATTTGGGAAGAAGAATGAGCTTAAGACAAGCGTCTTGCGCGTCTGCGTTTTGACATTGGTGATACCTGCGGCCGAATTGATTGCCTGTTCCAGCCAGAGGAGTGCTCCATTGACAATCTCGTCATTGAGCCACACGGTCGGCGGAACTACCTTTGCAAAGTCGTGCTGCTGCAGCCCCGTGTTTTCGGCCGTCTGTGCCAGAATTTTGCCACCAGGGGCCCGGATGGTTTCACGTGCACGTCTTGTCCAATCGTCAGACAGTGGTGAGATAAACTGCGCCTTGGGAGCGCGTAGCCCGCCTGTGAGGTCTAGTAGCTCTTGCTCCTTGCGGAGCCTCTCCTCCTCTTCCCGAATTCGGCGCTCCTCTACCTCTTGAGCTGCCTGCTGCTCTCGTTGGAGCTGCTCTTCGATTTCTTTCTGTTCCTTCTCTTCCAAGATGCGGCGGAGCTCGGCCTCTGACAGAACGCTGAGTCTATCATAGGGGCGTTTGGTCAACTCGTCCCAAGCGACTGGTTTGCGCAACTCGTCGAGACAGTCCTTCAGTGTTAGTTTCTTGCTAGGAGCCACAGTCTGGACAACCTCTTCATAAACCCTCCTTTGTTCTTCCTCGTACTTCTTGCAAAACTCGAGGAACTCCCACCTGTTGGCTTTGCCGGTGTAAGTGGGGCGAGGAAATGACGTTAGCTTCGGAGGTTCTGGCGGCACTGGTGTCGCTTCTCTAGACGATGGCGTGATTTCTCGAAAAGGGGCTGGCGTCTCTGGATAGGCACCGACGGGATGTGGTGTGCTTTCGCGAAGCAGGGCGTCCTCCTGAGGGAGTGTCGGACGTCTAGGGAAGATGGGGATCTCGAGTCCGGTCAGGAGGGAAAGGAGCTGGTCCTCCTCTTTAGAGTACTGGTGGTTCGGTACCGATTCTTCGTCTTGTCCGACATGCTGAGTAGTAGATATGCTTTTTTCTGGCTCAGGGGAGAGAAGGCCACTGCGTGCACCGACAAGGCGATGAGGTGAGCTGAGCTTCCCGGGCGGTATGCGTGTGAATGAGGCCCGCTTCCTAAGGCCCCGGGGTGAGAGGGACATTCTACGGACACCCGGAGCAGTGCCGTGAGCATGGTGCCGGCGGGTTGTGAGAGGAGACTGCATAGCTGTGCTGCTCGACCTCAAACGCTTGAAATCTTTCCTGTCCGGAGAATCAATGTGCCGTTTACAGTGTCTTTGTGGCGCATTGAAGTAGTTGGGGTCAGAGTTGAGACCTTTTCCTGGGCTGTCGCTCTGCTGATGTGCCCCCGGCGTCGACTTGTGTCCTGCAGCGACAGTCGCCGGTGCAGCGTCACGTTTTGACGCCTTGGGAGGAGATGATGCGTTTGAAGTTGGTATAGACACTGTACTTGTCAATGAGTGTTCGCAAAGGTATCATCAGGACAAGCGCACAATTTGAGGTGACCCAGCGGGTCCCCGTCGTTACTATCCCCGTTATGTACTCCATGACTGCGCGTGCTTGCGACAGGCTGAATAGATTGAGGACAGACAAAGTGGAGGAAGCGACCTGCGAAAAGATGAGAGGTCAGCTGTGATTCAACGGCTCGTGTCGACGACAATGGGTGAGTTAAAAGATCTGGGGTCGATGATGGGAGTTCAACATGAAGCAGGTTTGGCGGGATAGAAGCTCATGAGCGTTTGACGACCAAGGAAGAGGAGAGAGAACGCACGTCCGAAGATGAAGTCGCTAACATCTTACACTCTGATACAGAGCATCAGAGTCATGTCGCAATCGATGAGGTTTTTGCCGAATGTTGACTGATTCACATGAGGTCGGCCTCCCGAAATCCAACTTCGATGTGAGTTCAGTCAGGACTCAGGCTGGCGATTCGAGAAAGCTAGTTCTGAACTTCTGGGGTTCGCACCCTCGACACGTTTCACGAGCTTTTGCGCGCGTGGCAGCCCGTCACATATAGGTGTTCTAGTGTCGAATCGCGCTTCTCAGGAGTAAGTGACATTGGGAGTCGACGAATCTGATGCTTCGGTGCTTGCGACGGTTGAGTTGATGATTTCGGAGCCATCCAGAGGAAGGACAAGGCGAGGGCGCGCAACAATGAATGCGACGGACAAGGGTGGATGGGGCGACGCGCCGGGCTGTCATTGGTCAGCCCACTCCCCAGCCACAGCCAACCAGCCATACCTTACCTTACTCAGCCACTCCATCAACCGCTACTCGAAATTGGTCTGAATCGCGAATCTATCTAGCTTATTAGCCACCTGTTCATACGTAGTAATTAGTAAATTACATGATTGTAGCGTAGAGGTGCAAATATGTCTGCAGCCTTGTGTAGTAGCCTTCTTCCACCGCTTCTTCAGTAACAAGGATATTTTTAGGCAAGACACACAGCGCTAGCGATTTTGTCGAGGACTTTGTCGAGAAGATGTGGTTAAAAACGATCTATACTGACCGAGGGCTTTTTTTCATCCAGCTATGCAATGCTACTTAAATCCGTGACATCTATACACATTCAGGTGTGCACTCAGAGCCTTGCCTGCGTCTTCGTAGCACTCTCTCCCTTGGTACAGAATGCACTAAAGTACTCGTTGAGGGCCTCCATTGTCCCTTTGCCCTCTTGCAGCTCAACGATGGCTCCCACGTATCCATCAGGGCGGACAACGACGACGCCCTGCGAGTCGCCAAAGCCCGTCTTCGCATGCGCTGGTGCTTTGGCGGCTGGCACTTTTTCGTCGTGCAGGTCGTCTGCGTAGACGTGTTCGCGATACCTGGCAAGGACCCCCGGAACATCTCGAGATATCTCAATGTCCGATCGCTTGGTCGCAAACACGGTGCAGATGGTGAAGAACAAGCTATGAGGATTGTTCTTCTCGTGGTGTGAGACTGACGACACGTCTTGGCGTAGGTGGTTCGTGTAGAAGGACTTCTTCGCCACAAGTCCGTTCGCAAGGTCGCACAATGCTGCCCGTGACTTCTTGGGGTCACCACCAAAGACGAACAAGCGGAATGATCCGTTCAGGGGGACCTCCTGCTCCAAATGAACAATGTTTGCATCTACAACCCTCGTGACGTCGGTGTTGATGAAGAGATGCCCGGGACTGAGCTTCGTCGCCTTTTTGAGCATAAGACTTGATTGTGCTGGGTGGTCTGGCGACCAATTCAGGACGTTTGGCTCGTAGTACACGCCGTAGCCACTTGTGAACTCGCAAGACTCCTTGAACATCTTGACAAAGTCATTGTCGTGCTCCTCAGCTTCAGTGCCGTGATTGTCGGACGCTGCCTTGACCTCGTCTGCCGCAGGTATCCGTTGCGAGAAGAGCTTAGCGTACCGGTTGTCGAACTCGAGCAGCTTCTGGGCCATTTTCCTGCGCTCGGGCTCATACGTCTTCAACAAGTCCCGCTTCGCGAAGCCGCTCTCGACCGCATGGATTTTCCAAGCGAGGTTTTGGGCATCGAGGAAAGCCGTGTTCATCCCCTGGCCAGCTTTAGGCTGCACGGCATTAGCTTAAGCCAAGACAGTGAAGGGGTAGGTCGACATACGCTATGAGTGTGGCATGCATCGCCTCCGAGAAAGACACGCTGATCTAGTGTGTAGTTGTCGGCGATGCCCTGCCCGATGGGATAGACCGAGAACCATTCAACTCTCTCCCAAGTGATTCGGTAAGGTTGCAGGATCTTTTTGGCCATCTCTTGGACTTCACTCTCAGTCGATTTGCGTTTCGACTCCCAGTCTGGGTCTGACGAGGAAGCGAGTTGGATGTACAGGCGAACCATTTCGTTTTCTCTCGGGATGACCATGATAGACCCATGTTCGCTATGGATAGTGGCTTTCATCTGCATCATGTTAGTTTCTTCGGATATGGACTGCTTGCCATAGCCCGGAAGCACCTACCTTGATGTCTGGGAAGTCTGTGTCGACCACACCGTCTAGCACGGCCCAGACATGAGATATAGGGTCGTGGTATCGGACAGGAATGCCCAGCTTCTCCCTCACAAACGATCGTGCACCCTCACCGCCAAACAAGTATTTGGCTCGGATCTTTTCAGTTCGAGGTCCGTCTACCTGCGACAGCTCGACCTGAACAGGGTATGTGACGTCCTGGGCTGGGTCAGTCTGGAAGTCACGTACTGTCCACGGCCGGTGGACGTGGACTCCATTCTTCTCCAAATCGGCAATGAAGACCCTTTCAATCAGCCCTTGATGCAGCAGCGTTGTGAAGGGGTACCGCGCATCGATGAAAGTCGGACAGCTAGCCCATGTACCAGTTCTCACAATGCCTTTGCAGTTGGGGTCCCAGAATGCGACCTCGTACACCCGAGCAGGCTTGTGATCCATGATGGCTGCCTTCAGTCCCATATTCCTCAAGAGATCCAGAGACCGAGGCTGGATGCCATCGGCGCGGCCCGTAGGCGTTGGCTCAGGGCGATTGTCCACATGTTTGATCTTGTAACCCCATCTTGCAAGCATTGTAGAGAGCATCAGTCCGACTGGACCGGCACCGACGATGACTAGTACCAAATGTCAGTTCCATCCGGGTCTGTGATGTGTGCTGCTCGTACCAATGTCATAGTAAGCGACCCCGTCGGGTCTCACATTCTCTTTGATCGACATGCTTGTGGAGTGTATCAATTGTCAAGTCTGCTGACGCCAGCAACTTGTTTCCTTAGTGTATCGAACTCAACGTCCGTGCCGTGGAAACAGGAGCGATGAGGGAGACAACATGGCGGACAGCGCAGTCCAACAACTCTGGAGGCCATTTATTCAACCAACATTGGTCATGAGTGAGCTTGGCTGCAGTGGGTTCAACTTGAGATCTCGGGAAGTAATCACGGCACATCGGGCATTTAGCTGCCAACGGGCCACACGAACGGCTCGCCTTCGCAGGCGGCTAGTCCTAGTGTGCCTCGGGTTCGATCTCGTCATCAGGCCTTTTGGGCATTCCATGCGTGTGGCGCCTGATGGAACGGAATCATTGGCGTTTACGGACAGAATCTTTGGTCGGCAACAAAGATCGGTAGTGGGAGGTGGGGTGGGGGGATTCGAGCAGGAGTGCTGGAGTCGAGTGGAGGTGCATGGAGTGCTAAGGTGCTATTAGCATTCGGCATATCAAAGCCGCTCCTCGTTAACAGACTCTTATGTTACAGGCAGGCTTGGCCCCAGACATACCCCAGCTCGTCTCAATTCGCGTCATTGAAGTCATGCCGCACAACGCGCCCAGCCGCTCAATCGGTTACGACTCACGAGACTTGCTCGACACTTATTATATGAGAAGATCTCCCAGAGTTGCCAGTCGGGGTGATGATGTCGCCTGAATGAAGAGGACAACTACAAACTTGAAGATATGAGACGAGGACCCTGGACTAGGAAGGCCCAATACTGGTAACTTTCAAAGCTGCGGCGTTACGAGTCGAGAATGAGAGACGGACGGATCGACAATAAAATATGCGTGTCTCCACCTATAGACATGGCATCAGGCCTAGACCTTCCAAGAGAAGCAAATGGCCACCAAGAGCATCCAGTCGTTACAGACCCGGTTCGTCGGCGTGTGATCAATTAAGCAAGTGTTCCCAAAATACTGAAGTTTTCGCAGGACGCCTGGCAACAGAACATAACATCAACAGGTACTATCGCGATTGGCTTTGGTTCGAATATGTGGAGCCGGACCGTCCCAGACTCTCAGGAATACTCACAAACGCATTCATCTGGACTTCCACAGAAGCCGGCTTAGACTGTTAGCTCACTTCTAGGGACAGAGGCCACAACATTGAAATCAGTTCTTATATGGACTTGGAGAATTATATGGAATAAACATTATTTTTAAATTAAACCACCAAAAGCTACGCGTGAGCTGTGGACAGACAGAACCTGCAAGTTTGTGGCTGTTCCCCTCAAGCACCCGAAGGGGCATATTGTACCTGGCTGGTATACAGACCACGGGCCAGGCACATCACCTTTGGCTCGACAGTGACTAAGAACTCTAGCTTTAGGCGGGCTCAAGTTTCAGTCATACGGTACTTAGGTATGAAGTTTACTCCCCCTGGTTATGTACGTACGAAAGTAGGATCATCTCATCCCAACTTGACTTCCTGTTTACACATACTTCAGTGTCACCTCACAGTCACAAGTGTACATTGCATTTGAATGTATCAGTCATTTTTCTTTTTCTACTTCGCTGCTAAGGCTCTTTCTCAGCCGGCGGAACTCACACTCACCAGCTTCCTGCATTACTGATCTCGACATGCCGCGCCAAAGTCCTCTCAAGCGCGCGAACAGGCACTCACATCCTACACAGGCTCCGTCAACTCCAGTCAGATCAGGAAGATCCCGTGCATCAGGAAGCACCCGCACACAGTCCCTCTCACCTCAAAAGTGCACCCCGAAACAACCACTCCATATCCGCATGAACCTGACCGAGACGCAGATGGACAGAATCACTGACGCGTAAGAAGAATTCCATCCTCCTTGTGACAATACCCAGGCTTACCAAAGTAGCTTCTCCAAGGGGGTCGATATCAGCCCTACGAGAAACCACAGTCGTTCTCCATCAAAGTTTGCCGACGCGGGCAGAGAGCGCTCGTCACCCTGTGGACACTTTCGCCAGTACAGCCGCGGGAACGACGACTTGGGATCCCATGATGGCAACTCGACTACCTTTTCCGATCTGATGCCGCGACGTTCGGAACTTCATGGCTCAACCCATAGTCTCGCCGAGCGAAGACGCCGCGCAACGCCAGCGCCTATTCTTGTTCACGGTCAACACAGGGCTCAGTCTGTACCACGCCGCGTTGAGATGCAGCCAATCCATGACGACCCGTCTCCCCTGGACTCACCAATGATGTATATGATTGACCCAAATCGCCAAAGTAGAGAGGTCCCCTGTGATCCCCTACCCGTCTTCCCCCAGCGAGTTGGACACTCAAAACCGACTGCATATGTGGAAGATGGCGAAGAAGGCATGCAATACTTTGCCGACACCCCTTATCTCGAGGCCTATGGGCAATGGGCAGACGTACGCACGTACAGAGAGACAAAGCCTCTAGCCCACCAAGACGCCAAAGTGGGAGGACTGGAAGGGTACACCCACCACTCTAAGAGCACCGCCGATACTTCACGTCAAGAGCAGCAACGTGCCTCGCCATCGCGGCCCAGGCCACCTCAGCTTCGCAGCGCCAAGGATGTCGAGTCCCCTATGTTCTCCCCCTTTCCATTCTACTTCCAGGGGCAAGGTCTCACAACCGAGAAGAAGGGGGAGAAGACGATGATCGGAGAGAATGGCTGGCTTGAGCGTCCAGGCGAAACGACCGAAAAGTCGAAAAGGGGGGCCAAGAAGACGGGTCTCCTCGACGGAATCAAGAAAATTGCGAAAGACATGGTGCGTTCTGCATGCATGCATGACTGGCGGCACTGCTGAGTATACTAATCAAGAGCCAGAGTGAACAGTACAGCTCGACTCGACGAGCGCAGCATCCCGCCACAGAGGCGAGTGGCACGACGCTGGCCATCTCCCTAAGCGCACGGGAACAGAGTCTCCTATACGGTGAGCTCGAGTTCCACCTGGGCAACGCGCTCAACACGTACATCACCGTGCAGCTGGAAAAGGGGCGTCTCCTGACGGACAGACTCCACAAGATCAGCGACCACTGGCTCCAGCTCGGTCGGCCTCGCGTCCTCGGGTTCCGCTACGATCTCGAGACCCAGCTCGAGATCCTGAGCCTGCACGTGCAGGACTTTGTGTTTTCCGGTCGGCGACAGGGCAACCGGACGGAGATTTGCGGGCTGCTGGACGCCATGAAGATCAATTCCCGCGCCATGCGCGTCCGGACATTTTGCCAGCCTGACTCGGTGGTGGCCAAGCAGCTGGTCGACTCGCAGAGTCTCTTCAACCTCATCGGGGTAGGCAGAGAGGAGGACCTCGCGCTGACGGAGATTGCCCAGTTCTTCAAGGTTTGTATCGAACGGGAGAAGCAGACTCGTGAGAAGGAAGCACGCAGGGCTCGGCCATCGGCCTTTGATCATTCTCACAGACACGAGGCTAGACATGGCCGTGGCTCTCGGGCGTAGAAGGAGAATCGGCTGAATGGACAACTGGCAATGGGGTGGAGTCCGCTTACGTGGCAAAAAGATATATTTTATCATAGCTCTGAGAAACTGCATGTAAAGTGAAACAAATCAAACACATACCTAAAATATAGTCCAGTCAAACATCGCGCAGCCGTCAGATCATCAGTCGTAGCCCCGTGTAGGTCATCCAAGCTCGGCCGGGCTGCTCTAGACTCCGTTCGGACAAAAGCCAACAAGAACCAAGCACAAAGGAGATGAAAGATACCATGAATAAGAGAATCGTCATGCGATGCAGTGCGGTAAATCATCGGTACCGGTAGCTATCATCGCTGTCGTGTCGGCGTGGTCGGCGTAGCCCATCATCAGAGCGGCGGTCGTAAACAAAGTCGTAATCGTCATCTTCGTCGTCACTGCGCCCTCGAAGAACGCCGCGCCCGTTGCGGTGGTCAAGGTCGGCGTGCCGGCCACTGTCATAATGCGGAAGGCCATCTTCACGACCATAGGTTCTTTCCCACGCCTGCTGCTTGAGCCTGTCGCGGTCTTTGGAGTCCTCGAAGCGATTCGTCAGGGCGTTGGCTCCTAGGCCGCCGATGGCAGCGCCAATGAGGGTAGACGCAAGACGGACGCGCTCCTCCTTGTCCGTGTCACTGCGGCGCCGCCGACCAGCTCCCTTTGTGCGGCGATTATCAGACACATGCTCCGAGACCTGACGAGCAGCGTACCCTCCTGCTATAGCGCCGATGAGCGAGGCGCTGATGCCTGCGGTGGAATTGGTGAAGTTGTCTTCCATGACCGATTTTGCGCGCTCCATGGGACTCTCGCCCCTGGACCGACTCCGCCTGCGGTGACTGCGACTCCTGTTGGAAGGGGAGTATCCGCGCGCGTAGTAATCGTCGTCGTCATCGTCGTAGTAGGCGCCCCGCGACGGGTTGCGACCTCGAGGCACCATCTCTCGAGTGTCAGGCGGCGGTTGGGAGCGGCCCCGGGAGGCGTAACTAGGAGGAGGTTCGAGAGTCATCGTCTCGCGCACAAAGGGATCGCGGCGGTCCCCAGAGCGACGGGGAGAATCGTCTCGGTCGCGATGACCAGGCGGGGATCCGCCACGGTGGATATGCTCCGTGTACTCGTAGACTTTTGGCATGCTATCTTTTGTTGGCGGTTGGTGACAGTAAAAGAGACGGCTAGAGGCTCGTGATCTGTGGTGAATGTAGGTGTCTCGTCCAGGTTGCCAGTCAGTCAGCCCTGTGGCATGGCTGTCGCAAGGAACTCATGTAGGTTCGCATGACAGGGCGGGCGAAGCAGTCAACACGACGTAATGACCGTGCTCACTCGACAAAGTCGCTGCAGTAGCGCTGGTGCTGCTTGATCAATATCCCTGTCAGCCATGGTGCCAATACAAGCATGGCATTCGGCCTGCGAGCACGATAAGGCCCCAAAACTGCACAGGGCTATAGGGAGGTCTGCACCTTTGCACAGACGACTTTATCGAGAGTGTACGGTAGCTTCGTACGGACACCGACTCTGGGCGCCAGTCGATGCATTGCAGCAGGGGTTGTTGTGGGGTGGGTGCTCTAGACCATGACGAACTGAGTGGCGGGGATCGTACGTCGTTTTGAGATCTTGGGGCAATGTTTAATGATCCGTACCCAGAGACGACAAGTTGCCGAGCTAGAGATTTCTGATATCGAGATTATGTTGTTGGTCGCCGCGCCTGTGACCAGGTGGTCTGTCTGTTGGCGGGGGACCAGACATGGCGAGTCTGGCGGACGGATGAAGGAAGGTACAGTAGCAAGCAGGCAGAGCCAGCCGTGATGTCACCTTGCTTGGGAAGGGTGCGTGTAATATCGATGTATGTACGTTCGACGGTTAGATGCTTGCTGTGGGCACTGGGAGGAAGGGCAGGTGGCTAGCTGGCCCAGTTGCAGATGCTGCGGCCACAAATAGCTGGGCGATAAAATAGTTGTTGATTGATTGGTGAGGCACAAATTGCTGGGTGGTCAGCGAAGGGCTGTACATGCAGAGCGACATGAAGGCGGCGGACCCTTGAAATGCAGGGAGAGTATTCAACGAGGGAAGTTCCAGGTTTCTGCTGTATTCTCCGAGACAAGCAAGTTAGGTGCAGAAGAGATGCATCGTGTGATCAGGAGCAGGTCCAGATGTCGGTGAAGGACGTGGAAATCAGTAAGGTACGTTCCTTCCTTACCTTACCTTACGTACCTTATTTGAACGGGTCGCGCTAGGTTCGAGGCAGGCAGGCAGTCGCTCGCCGTCCGTCCGTGCCTGGTCATCCACATTCCTGAGGCACTCACAGATCTCCATCGAACATCCGCCAACGTACTTGCTGAATACTACCTGGCAGTATTCAAGCAAGATCATCACGAGCTTCATTTTTCATCGATGCAAATTGGGAAGATGCAAGTACCGCGGCCTCTGACCGTAATCAACGATGCGCAGCTGCAGCCAAGAATACAGTGCTTGACCACCTGCGATCACGACAGGGCGGCGGAGAAACTCCCTGCACGCTTTGCAGCCCCGTGCAGCATTAGAGCTCTCACAAGGGCCTAGGACGAGGGCCTCTTATCGCGGAGATGCTCCTCACCTGCCTGTAGGCTGGGAACCGTGTGGGTTATGGCTCCAATGTTTTTTATTGTCCGCGGGTGTGGCTGCAATTCCGTGTCCACGGGCATAATTATCGCCGCCGCGGTGCCGCGTGCTGCGTTCGATATCAAAAGCCGTGCAGGCCTCGCTTCTTCCACTCGCACGCTCACACTCTTTACACAGATCTATCGTTCTTGATATCGTTGAACGGCATCCTGATTCAAGAGGACGTCATGTCTGGATCTCAGTCCGCAACCTGGTGGCAAAAGCCGGAGGATCAGCGGGTAGCCAACGGCAACAAAATCAGCAGCGACCTGGGACCTGGTGCTGAGGTCAACGAGGAAACGGCCCTGCTTCCAGGCACTCCGCCGAGAGAAGATGAGCCAGGGTCAGGGAGCGACCATGATGAGCAAGAAAGTTGGAACGAACCTCGCATCAACGCATATCGCTTCGCTTCTGTCATCTTCACATTGTTCAACCTTGGCCTGAATGATGCCTGCATTGGCGTAAGTTGACCGTCGCCAAACCACTGCCATGACCGCTAACTCATGCGTAGGCATTGATCCCCTATGTACGTCGGCCAATTCCGAAGCCAACGCAAAGTGAGGATGCTAATGTTGGTAGATACAACCTTACTATGACATTAACTATACAGTCGTCTCGACCCTGTTCGTGGTGCCCTTTTTGGGCTACCTCGTTGCAGCACTGGCGAACAGCTGGATCCATCTCAACATTGGCCAGCGCGGCATAGCATTCTGTGGTCCCGTCTGCCGGCTGATCAGTTTCATTGCCATGGCATCGCATCCCAAGCAATTTACGTACCTGCCTATCGCCATGGCCCTGACGGGCCTGGGGAATGGCTTCAACGACAGTGCGTGGAACGCTTGGGTGGGCAACCTGCGAAACCAGAACGAGCTTCTCGGCCTCATTCATGGCGCATACGGTCTAGGCGGCATCGTTGGGCCCCTCATTGCGTCCGCCATGGTGACCAAGCTTGGCTATCAGTGGTATGAGTACTTTTATGTCATGATCGGCGTGTCTGTCCTTGAGATTGTCTGGAACACGGCATCCTTCTGGACGGCCACGGCTGCCGAGTATCGACGAAGGCACAAGTTCGGCGAGGGCAAAGAACCCACAAGCACGCGGGAGATTCTGTCGTCGCCCGTGCCTTGGATCGTGTCGGCTTTCCTCTTTGGCTACGTGGGCATCGAGGTCTGCCTCGGTGGCTGGATCCCGTCGTTTATGATCGAGGTCCGTCACTCGGACAAGTTCCTGGCTGGCGTGGTGGTGACACTGTTCTGGGCAGGCCTGACCCTCGGCCGCGTGGTCCTTGGATTTGCCACCGGTCGCATTGGCGAGAAGCTGGCCATTGTCATCTACCTAAGCATCTGCGTCGTGCTGGAGATTCTCTACTGGGCGATCCCCAGCCTGGAGGTGGCTATCGTGTGCGTCATCTTCATGGGATTCTTCCTTGGCCCGCTCTTCCCCGCGGCCATTGTGACCATGACAAAGCTTCTGCCAGCTGACCAGCACGTCGCGACAATCGGGCTATCGGCTGCCATTGGAGGCGGCGGCGCGGCAGTGTTCCCCTTTTTGGTGGGGTTGATCGCCGAGGATGTGGGCGTCCAGGTCCTGCAACCCTTTGTGCTGGTGCTCATGGGGATCATCATGGTCCTCTGGATCGTCTTGCCAGGAGGCTTTAGGAAGGGTGGCCTTGAGCAAGCCCGAAGGGAAGGCTTGCGCATCGGGGACGTCTTCCGGGGATCTACCTGAGGAGTCTAGAGATTGCAGGCCTAAAGATGCAAGAACAAGGAACATAATACAGATCGATAGCGGACCAATATCTTTCACGGAACATTCCTCAAGATCTTCTACCTGAGTCATTTGGGCCTTCACAGTCAAATTATGTGATGTAGTAGTATCCATACCTTTTGTAGTATCCGTCCCTTAGCAAAGACATGGACCTCCACGATACCGTACTCACTCGACAAAGTCGCTAGCGTTCATGAGCAAAATCTAGCCGCCCATGGTGATAGCTATAAGTATTGCCCGGTATTGGCACTACCCTTGATAAGGATATGGCATGCTAAGACAGACCAGCGCCGGCGACTTTGTCGAGTGAGCACCTACGGTACTAGCAAAGACCACGATATGCGAAGCGTGGGGCAGAGGGAGGAAGAAGGGCTGCTCAGATTTATCTGACGTCCACCCATCCATCCAACCCACCATAGAGCCTCTAGCATAACTTTAACGCAATCAACGACGCAGACAAGCATCGTGCTTGAGAAAAATTGGCGTGTCGATAAGAAGCGAACATCACAGGCCTCGATAGATCACGCTCGCCAGAGAGAAAACAGGGCTTGGAAGTTCTTCCGATCTCGGCCAGCCGAACAAACCTCTCCACCCACATCTGAAAGCTCGACAACCGAGCGCATCTACCTGTCCAACGCCTCGCTCAAGCCTGGCCTTGCTTGCACGGCCATTCCACAATGCCGTCCACACACATCCAACCACTGCCGCCCTTGACGCCCGACCTCCACGAACGCGCCTGGTCCTCCACGCCCCATCCCACTCTCCCGCTCCTCGCGACGGCGCACGCCAAGTCGGTCACGGTCTTCTCCCTCACCACCTTGACGCCGCACTCCAACCTCACCGGAGGACACACGCGATCCGTGCGCGCCGCATCATGGAAGCCCAACCTGCCGCCCCACAAGCTGTGTCTCGCGACGGGCAGCTTCGACTCCACCGCGGGCATATGGCGATGGGAGGATCGCGGGGCCGAGCACGAGACGGAGATCAGGAACGGGCGTGATGGGAACGAGAAGGAAGAGGAGGATGACTGGGAGTTCACGCTCGTCCTCGAGGGCCACGACTCGGAGATCAAGAACTGCATCTTCTCCCCCTCGGGGGCGCACATTGCCACCTGCTCGCGGGACAAGTCCGTTTGGATATGGGAGGATATTGGCGCCTCCGAGTCGGACGACGACTGGGAGACGATTGCCGTCCTGAACGAGCACGAGGGCGACGTCAAGGCGCTCGCCTGGTGTCCCGAACTCCCCGGCCGCTCGAGGAAGGGTACCTTTGGCGTGGAGTGCCTGGCGAGCGCGAGCTACGACAACACCGTCCGCGTATGGCGCGAGGACGGCGACGCCGAGTGGGTCTGTGTCGCCGTGTTAGAGAAACACGAGGGCACAGTCTGGGGCGTGCAGTGGGAGGGTCGACCCCGGAAGGGCGACAAGTTCCCCCGGATCTTGTCCTTCTCGGCGGACGGGACAATACGCATCTGGACCCTGGCCCAGCCGTCGAACGAGGATGGCCAGGAGGACGGCGCCGCGCAGGGCAGGAACGCGCTGGGAGGCATACCGAACACCATGCGCCAGTCACTGCGGGAGGACTGGGTTTGCACGGCGACGTTGCCAAAGGTCCACGAATCGGACATCTACGCCGCTACTTGGAGCGCCACAACAGGTCTTGTGGCCAGCACGGGGAGCGACGGTACATTGGCGCTCTACAGGGAGAACGAGGAGACGGGCGAGTGGTCACTGCTCGAGTCCTTGCCGAATGCACATGGCCCTTACGAGGTGAACCACGTATCTTGGTGTCGACGGTGGGATAAGGGGGTCGACCCGTCTAGGAGAGGCGTTGAGGAAATGCTGATCACAACCGGCGACGACGGCCTCGTCAAGCCGTGGGGAGTCCAAGCATAGATATATTGGCTAACGGCCCTCAATAAATATTGGATGCAACAAGATCTTCTGTCTCTGTTGAATAATGGTGGCGTAGTGTCGGACAGGTCTTTTGGGGGGTCTTGTTTCTTCTCACTTTGCTAATCCCTTCAAGACGCTTCAATTCGTTATTGGATTGGAAGACCATGCCCTCCCCCTCGATGGTTATCTACAATGCTTTTTGCCAGGCCGAGACAACACCCCGAGGCCCCTGCTACCATGGGTGATTCAAAAATACAGGAAAATGCGCCCAGTACTTACCCCCGACCATGGTATGGCGGATTCTACTCATAAGGCTCATGAGCAGACATGGGATCAGCAAGTTGAGTCTATTATTACATTTGCACAAGCGGCCCAAGAAGATTTGCTCAAGACTATCATCCAATATTGATTTACACTTTAGCTTTGTGGGCAGGACTCTGTGAGGAGAAATAATTAAGAATCCTCTGTCGTCGTAGTCCAAATCGTCGTGGCCCCTGTCATCTGACTTTCTATGCTCGGATGCTGGTGTGGCCTCTATGTAGCAGGCTATATAGCCTCGAGCTCCCTCTCTATTGCCTCTATTTCACCGTTCAGCACCCCGAGCTCCGCCTCTATTGCCTCCGACTTCTCGTCATCGACTTTCTTTGCCTGGTCCAATATCGACACTTGCTTTTGTAATTTGTCGACCTGCTTGTCCACTGTTTTGGTGTGACCGCTGATTAGCTGCCGTTTCATGCGATCGGGTTCCTTTTCTTTTTCGGGTATGGACAGTCGTTCGCGTAGCGTGGTGAACTGCTAGTTCATCTCCTTCTGCGATTCCCTGTGGTCATTCCGTAGCAGTATCATCTCCTTCGACATACAGAATTTCCTCTTCTTCTCATTCTCCATTCGCCTTATTTTCTCCTTCAGCTCATCGTTAGAGTTGCGGATTTTCTCCAACTTCTTGACTTTCATTCTGAGCGGATAGTTAGAGCTTTAGGACTTCTGTATTTTGTCGACTACCCTGACAATGCAATCTGCAATGGAATGCACATCAGGGGCTGCTCCAGCAAATGGGAGGATGAACTTGACCCAGTTCTCTATCCCTGAGCAAGCGGGGGTAGGATGGTTCGTACAATTTCGCTTCCTATCCCCAAGGGCCGTCTATGTATATGTAATAATAGACTCAACCTGCTGATCCTATGTCTGCCTATGAGCCTTATGAGTAGAATCCTCACTCACAGAGCCCTGCCCACAAAGCTCAAGTGCAATTCAATATTGGTTGGCAGTCTTGAGCAACTACTGTTGCCAATCCTCCCTGTGCTAATTTATACTGTCGAATATATTCAGGGGTTCTCAGCCCAATATTCGACTAAAGCTAATAGTCAACGT
This sequence comes from Emericellopsis cladophorae, assembly GCF_022114955.1. NCBI lineage: Eukaryota > Fungi > Ascomycota > Sordariomycetes > Hypocreales > Bionectriaceae > Emericellopsis > Emericellopsis cladophorae. Next base: position 76,999 of record NW_026250941.1, read on the forward strand.
TGTAAGGGACTATATGTAATAGGGATAGAGCGGTAATTCCTAAGTATTGACAATCACGTATTAGGTCTACCTGTTGACTAGGTCTGTGAGCTATCCACTGCCAATTCACTGAAGATGTGACTCGAAACAATAGGCCACACCAAAAATCCTCGCTCTCAACCGCACACATACAGCTCAGACCTCCATGACTATTCTAGTCGTTTGCCACGCCGGAATCAGTTACGTGAGACACTGCACTATGATTAGTTGCGATCAGGATCGACATAGATGAAAGATGCACTCACGAGAATCAGTCCATTCATGATCACCTGCGACAGATGTCGTGACAGAAATGCCATTATCGACAAGTAACACCGGAGGCGCCGCGACAGAAGTGTCAGCTTGGGAACCCGGAACTGCGGGCATGCTGGCAGGGAGCTCATTAACTGGGATCAGTGGATCTCCCAAGTCTGCCGATGGCTCGTCGAGGTCCATCAAGTTGACACTGGCAGTCGATCCCGGCGCTGTAACACTGTCTCCAACGACAGACGCAGCATTGTGCAGGCTTGGTGAATCGGCATGATCGTAAATGTTGTTGTTATGTTTAAAGGCGTTCGGTCCCTATTGGGCATATATATATGCCTTGGCTATGAGGAATCCCTGACCCTAGAAAGCGAACCAATAAACAAGTGCAAGTGACTAGGGCCGAGGCTATTGGCATGAGAGTGGACGCTCACGCCAAAGCTGCGCGATAATGTACGAGGATTGATTAGCCACTTTATTCGAGTGTAAAACCAGAGCCTGGAGATACGGCTTAAGGACTAGCTTAATTGCTGTAGTTAACTACCGTACGACGTAAACATAAGCGGGCATAAGGCACGAGAGAAGCGTGCTAAAAAGAGCTTAAGCAGGGGGAGTAATGTCTACTCGTATCTCGCAGGCCGTTGTCGTGTCTCTCTAAATGCTGCAGGACGCGATGGTAGGGTTACAGTAAACTACACGATGAACCTCCCATCCATCCTTCCATCCACTTCTTTCGTCCTCTCCTCCATCTCAGCGATGCAAGCAAGACAAATGAAATTGCCCGATTATAAAAGGAAAAATAACTTGTCCAACCCGCGCAATGACAAAAATACCACACTCATAAATCAGATGAACGCTCTTACTCGCCCTTGAGCTTGTCCTGCTTGACGGTGAACGCCATATCGAGCAGTTCTTGCTCCTCCTTGGCGTGCACACTCTTCAGACCGGTCGCCACCGATGCGCTGGGGTTGCGGCCGGCGTACATAACGTGCTTCCGGTCGTGGTGCTCGGTGTTGTTGAGCAGGGTCTCGATACGAGGCTGGGTGAAGCTCCAGGCACCGGCGTTTAAGGGTTCTTCCTGAGCCCAGACAACCGTCTTGGCGTTGGGGTAGGTGTCCAGGTTCTCCTTCAGTTGTTGCCACGGGAAGGGGTTTAGCTGTTCCAGACGGGTGATAGCGACATCGTCAATCTTGTTCTCGGCGCGGTACTTGTGCAGAGCAGCGTAGACCTGGCCGGAGCAAAGGATGACACGCTCAATCTCCTCAGGAGCCTTGATACCGCCATTTTCGTGCTCGGGATCCGCAATCAGGGTGCGGAAGCCAGCGTCCTTGCCGGTGAAGTCCTCAATGCTGGAACGGGCAAGGGGGTGACGCAGCAGCGACTTTGAGAAGAAGATGATGAGGGCTATTCGCAGTTAGCAGCTGGACGGACGCGACTTGCAACATGGGACTTACGTTTGCGGAACTGGCGGTGCATCTGGCGACGCAGCGCGTGGAACAAGTTGGCGGGCTCAGTCATGTACACAATCTGCATGTTGCAGTCCTGGTGTTGACGGTTGATGTCGTCCTTGGAGGGGAAGACGCGAGGGTCCTCGTTGGACAGCTGGAGATAACGCTCCAGGCGACCTGACGAATGCTCGGGGCCTTGGCCGTCGTAACCGTGAGGCAGCGACATGACCAGGCCAGTACGCTGCATCCACTTGGACTCACCAGAGGCAAGGAACTGGTCAATGATACATTGCGCATTATTGGCAAAGTCACCAAACTGCGCCTCCCACATGACCAGAGCATTGGGCGACGACAGCGAGTAACCATACTCGAAGCCGAGGGCACCAAACTCACTCAGCGACGAGTTGGAGATGACGAATTTGCCCTGGTCCTTGTTGACGTGCTGGAGAGGAGTGTACGTCTCCTCGCTCTCTTGGTCATGGAAGACGGCGTGACGCTGGGAAAAGGTACCACGCTCGACGTCCTGGCCAGACACGCGGACATGGTAGCCTTCGTTAACAAGGGTGCCAAAGGCGAGGGCTTCCGCAGTGGGGAAGTCAATGTTCTTGCCTTCCTTGACAGCCTTTGTGCGGTTGTTCAAGATACGCTTCAGGTTGCGGTGAATGTGGAAGTCCTCGGGGGCAGAGCCAATGACCTCGCCAACGTGTGTCAGAGTCTGCTTATCCACGTTGGTGTCGTTGTGAGGCAGGATCTCGGTCGCGAGCTCCTTGGGCGACTTGAAGCCGTTCCAGGCGGATGTCGTCCACTCCTTAGAGGTAGGCTGGTAATCTTTAGACTTGGTGAAGCTCTCCTCCAGCATGCCCCAGACCCATTGCTTGTGTTCCTCAATGTCGCCCTTGGAGAAGCTGCCGTCCTCGAGCAACTTCTCGACATAGGTGTCGATTTGGGGTGACTTCTCGGCAATGCGCTTGTACATGAGAGGCTGGGTGAAGGAAGGCTGGTCAGTCTCGTTGTGGCCGTGCTTGCGGTAGCAGACCATGTCAATGACCACGTCAGTCTGGAACTCGGCACGCCAGTCAGCCGCCAATTGGCAGACATGGTTGACGGCCTCGACGTCGTCGGCATTGACGTGGAACACAGGCGCGTCGATTGCCTTGGCGATATCGGTACAGTATGCGGTCGATCGGGCGAAACGGGGGTCGGTCGTGAAACCAATCTGGTTGTTGACAACAAGATGGATCGTGCCGCCGGTCGAGAAAGCGGGAAGGGAGTGGAAACCAAGACACTCATAGACGATGCCCTGGGCAGCGAATGCGGCGTCACCATGGAGGAGAACGCTCATGGCAGTGCGGTGAGACTTCTCGTCGTTGTTGTAGTGCTGGATGGCACGGGTCTTGCCCAGCACAACGGGGTCCTCGGCCTCCAGATGCGATGGGTTGGCGACCAGAGAGAGCTGCACACGCTTGCCAGAAGGTGTGGGACGCTCAAAGTTCATGCCCAAGTGGTATTTGACATCGCCGGAACCCTCCTCCTCGGCGCCGCCAGTACCCGCAAACTCAGAGAAAATGGACTCGTTGGGCTTGCGCACGACGTTGCTGAGAACGTTGAGACGACCCCGATGGGGCATGCCGATGACGATGTCCTTGACACCATAGTCGACACTGCGGTCAATCAGGGCTTTCATACCGGGAACCAGAGTCTCGCATCCCTCAAGACCGAAACGCTTATCGTTGGGGTACTTAGTGGCTAAAAATGACTCGAAGCTGGAGCTCCAGATGAGACGGTCGAGGATGCGTCGCTTCTCGTCGATTGAGTATTTGAAAGGCTGGGGTACCTCGAGGCGCTCGCGCAGCCAGTCGCACTTCTCACGATCGGGAATGTGGATGAACTCGGCGCCATAGGAGCCGCAGTAAATCTTTTCGCAAGCATCGACGATTTCACGAAGGGTCATCTTCTCACGGCCATCGCGCTTGAAGCGAGGGAGAATACCGGGACCGAGGGTGTACTCCTTGTCAAGGTCCTTTTCGGTGAACTGGTAGTGCTCGAGGGTCAACTCTTTCGGCTTGATGTTGCCGAAGCCGGCGGCCGTTGTGCGAATACCGAGAGGGTCGATGTTGGCCTTGTGGTGACCGCGGGACTGGTATGCGCGGACGAGGAGTTGAACCTTGAGATGGTTGGTGACGTCGGAGCCGTCGTCGAGAGCGAGACCTCCCGAGAGACGGGTGCCAGTCATACCAGGGACCAGGTTAGGGGGCGGCTGGAAGGCCTGCGAAATGGGCATCTCGCCGCCCTCCATGTTGTTGAAGTATACCTGCCAAGAGGCGTGTACGCTCTCCGGGTCTTTCTTCCAGCGCATGTACATCTCGTCGACATAGTTGGCGGTGGCTCCCGTCAGGAAGTTGTCGTTGGCCTGCGCGCTGCTCGTGCTCGTGGCGTAGCATCGGAACAAGGCAGGTTTCTGCATCAAGGGCCGTCCTGGGACACGACGTGCGCCCCGGACGCCCTTTAGCAGGGCTTGTCTAAACATGGTGGTGAGGATATGGATGGAGTCGATTAGGAGTGACGAGGAGGAATCTTCAAGCAAAGGGATCGGAACCAGGGCAGAAGGACTCCTGCGAAGTGACGGAGAGTAAATATTCTCCACCCGACGACGTTACTCAGCCGCCGCAGCCAATCGTGGTGCCCCGTGGCGGGAAGTCACGGTCATCGGGGGAAGGAGCTTGGTTTTTAGCCGACGCCACACCTCGAGTGCACTGCCACACGCGCTATCGTCGCTCCAGCCACACCTCTTTGACCTCATTGATGCTTTTCACGGTCATGGCTTTCTAGCCTCAGTATCTTTCTCGCGTTTCCTTACCTATTGGACTTTCTGAGAGCAGGCCAATGCGCATGTAGTGTGGTATCTCGCCTGCAGAAGCATAAGATTACAGCACAGGTCCGAGCCTTGCGCTGTGTGTAGGAGGTTCGATCGGTGATTCCATCGGTGATTCCCATGACCGTTTGGTCAAGGTCAGCGAATCAAACGTGGATCGGCCTGTCACACGGAGCACCATGGCACTCCCGGCTGGCCGCACGGCGTACAAGAAGAAAGATGGCATACTTACCTTGACACCGGACCAGCAGACAGTGACATGGACCCCCAACGCTGGGGGCCCTGCACAGGTCTCTCTCAGCGTAGCCAATGTCACAAGTAAAGCATCTTGTAAATGTCTCCTCTTCCTATGCTGATCTGTCCAGATCTTCAGCAAACACCAGACAGTGCAGCAAAGACAATGCTCAAGGTGTTCGCCAAACCACCGGAAGGGGGCGAGCCTGTGCCATACCTCTTTCATTTCAACACTTCTGAGGCCAAGGACGAGGCGAAGGCCGTGAGAGATCTGCTGTCGCGGCTACTCGCGGAGATGAAGAACAGCGATCCGAATGTACCAACGCCAAATTTAGGGACTCCGAATCTGCAGGCCAACGGTAATGGTGGCAGTGGCGCTTCAGGTTCAATGGCTTTCGCCAGCGCGGTAAACAAGTCGCAACAACCATCTCTGCAATGGTTTGACGACAGCCAGCTGAAGAACAATTATGAGCTCCAGCAATCGCTTATGAAAAAGGATCCGAGCCTTCACCGGACGTATATGGAGGCCATGGCCATGAAACCAGACACAATCACAGGCTCGGCGTTCAATACCCAATTTTGGTCCACGAGAATTAACATGCTTCGAGCGCATGCCATTGAGACGAGCCAGAAAGGGGGCCAGTACAACGTCTTGTCGACGGTCCGCGCAAAGTCAGATAATGGAGAGCTCAAGTTGAATCTCACAGTAGAGCAGATCCAGATGCTCCTCGCTCAATATCCTCTCATTCGACGCATCTACAATGAAAATGTCCCCCCGAGATCCGACAAAGACTTCTGGGTCGAATTCTTCACTAGTCGGTTGTGCACGAGGTTGCGCGGCGAACGCGTGGAGGAGAATGCCAACTTCTCCCCGCTGTTTGACAAGCACGATATCAACGAGAACACACCCAGTCATCACAGCAAAATCATGGCACAGAATGTACCTCACATCATCGACATTGAAGCGAACGAGGAGAATCAGGGCGGCGTGAGAAGCGGCAACAAGAAAGATGTGGAAATGCGTCCGAGCAAGCACGTGGCCATTGTGAAGACGGTGAACAGCGTGAGCGAGAGGATCATGGCACATGTTGCGCCATCCGATCCCAACGACGAGGTCGCCAATGAAGCCTACAAGCAGCTAGGTCTTCGAGATCTCCGAGGGCCGGAAGAGGAGCACCGAATCATGCTCAACGTGAAGGAACAGAACAAACTCTTCGCCAAGCGTGATGCAGCTCCTTCTTCCAACGCACAGGTCTTTGCGAAGCAGAATCCGGATGACGTCTTGTTTGACATACAAGCCGATCTGGCGACCCTTGTCGAGGACGGTATTGGTGGTCTCGACTTGGCTGCAGGAATCGGCTTCAACGACGATAGTGAGAGTGACGAGGAAGACAATTCCTCAGCAAAGCGTCCGCACGTTGGCTCGCGGTCGATACTTCGAGTGGCGGAGAAGGAGATCCTCCACGGCATCAGCCAGCAGAGGGCGCAGCAATACGGGCATGCGAGCGATGAGACAACACCAATGGGACTTTCTAGGGCCATGGCCGATCGGTGCTCCCTGACACATGCCACTACAGTCGAGTTCCTGCATCAATTTTGGTCCGCATTTTTGTCTGGAGATCCTGATAGAGCTGCAGAGCTGCAGTATCTCGCAGAGTCCCTCGCCAAATCAATTGGCCGCATCAATGCTGTCGCCGAAGAAGCCACCAAGGAGCGGGAAGGACTCATCAAGAAGAGAAAACAAGACATCAGAGACCACTACGAGCGAACGGGCAAGAAAATCAGGTGGAAATCTGACATGGTCGAAGGTGGAAGGGAGGCAGTCATCAAATTGATGCAACCAGTCTTGGATGCAATTGACGGCGCTCGAAGCAAATACGCAGATGCATTGGCAGCGGAAGGTATCAAGGTGTCAACAGAATCCTAAGATGGCTCTTCATTCACGGCTGCAGCGTTGCCACCAAATAATGGTTTTGTACACCATCTTCAATTGTACAATGTAAAAAAGATCAACGGCCATGGCACCCTGATATTGGCTCCGTCTATCCTATGCGAATGTGTTTAAATCATCCCTCCCATTGCATACCTTTCAACACCTTATTTCTACAAGCACATCCATTTATACATCTGGCTGATCACCAGTTTGTCGCACTCTGGCAGCAAGGCTATCCTGCGCTTGACTGAGCTCTCCACCACCAAAGCCCATTGTCTTCTTCTTCCCGCCCTTTCTCCGGTTGCCGTACTCTTCATCGAATCTCTTGATCAGGCGTAAGCTCTCCATGTCTTCGCTGATGCTCGCGGGAATCTGCTTCAGGGCCTTCTCGAAGTGGGACTTGTCCAAAATCCGGCGCTCGGGATACTCGTAAGGCTCCGGCCCAGTGTGCTTCTCAGCAGCGGCATTCTCCTGCTCCACGGCCGTCATGGCGGCTGCGACGCACATATTCTTCAGGTCCGAGCCGGAGTAGTACGGGGTCAGCTCCGCGAGACTGGCCATGTCCACATCGTCCGCGAGCCTCTCATCTCGTAGTAGTAATTTGATGATAGCTGAACGATCATTCTTCAGAGGAAGGTCTATGAGCAGCTTCCGCGGCAAGCGGCGGAGAACGGCATCGTCAAGATCAAACGGGCGGTTTGTGGCGACCATGATGAAGGCATTGGTTTCTTCCATGCCGTCCCATTCCTTGAGGAACTGGTTGATCAGCTCACGATGAGCGGGACGGGTACTATGCATGCTCCGCTTGGAAAGGATGGAATCGGCCTCGTCGATGAAGATGACACACGGCGACATCTTCTTTGCCATGGTGAACACGGCCCTGATGAGTTTCTCCGACTCGCCGACCCACTTGTCGTTGATGCTGGCACCGCTCACTTCGAGCATGTTTGCGCCACTGTCCTTGGCCACTGCCTTCGCAAGCATGGTTTTGCCTGTTCCAGGGGGCCCGTATAAAAGACAACCGTTGATCTTGTCGTGCGCCAGGACACCATAGGAAAAGGCGTCGGGGCGGACGAGTGCCAGTGAGGTAAGTAGCTTTAGCGCTGTCGTGATTTCGGGCGCAACGTGGATATCGGCAAATGTTGTCCGCAGGTTTTCCTTGTTGATTATACCGTTCGCAATGCGTTTCTCGTACTCGTTCCCTCCTCGGGCCGTGTTCTTGTTCGCGGCGTTTGCTGTGCTCTCAGGCCTCGAGGCTTCGTTTCCTGAAGAAGACTCGCGTTTCCCGTTTGCATCCGAAGGCGCGTCCCAACGAAGACCATGGCCGGGGGGCTGCAAGAGAGGACCCATGTGCATACGGTCCGCGAATGCAGACGCTCCGGTACCGGGATGAGAGATCTCCTGGTCGCGGAAGCTGCGTGCCAGATTGTGAATCTCGAGCCAAGGTAGGACAGTGCTGTTCAAGGGGTTTCTAGGAGCACCTTGAAACATGGGATCGTGCCAGTAACCATCGTCAGGGTTGTCTTGCACACGCCAAAGAGGAGCAAGCATGGGGTGTGCTGGTGGATCAATGGCGAGAATCATGCGGTTGATGTTACGCGCATTCTCGCAGAGATTGTCCACCAGTTGCAAGTTGAAAGGTCCAGCTTGCGAGTCTAACTTGGTAGCCGTCTCAGCTTCCGCGCGCGCAGGCTGGACAGCACGAGACACCACAAAGTCTGACGCCGCAAGCTCCCGCACCATATTATGGTACTCGTCCGAGGGAGTTTGCGACGAAGACGTACCAAGAAGAACGATGCGTTTGCCGTTCTTCCACGCAATGTCGACAACCTGCCTTAATTTTGAGAGAATTGCTGCTCCTTCAAGCGTCATGCTGAGTTCAATATAGTCGTGCACATGTACGACCACGGGCTGCTGCAGGTCTGTGACAGGCAAGTGCTCTGTCGGTTTTGACACAAGGGTTTCCAGCGCCTTGTTGATCTTGAGGTGTTCCCAGTCTGTGAACACATCGCGAATCTCGGAGCGCGAAGGCAAGCCTGTCAATGCTGAATCGCGGACGTCATCGCTCAAGTCCTGTCTCAACTTGCGCAGGTCGGCAGCGTTTCGCACATGGATGATATTGGACTCCTCGTCGTCGGGATCTTCTTCGGTCGCATCAATGATTTGTATCCTCCTCCCTGTCCTGCCTCCATAATCAGCAGCTCGAAAGCCCAGCGTCGACACAGGACCGCGCGAGTACAGCCAATCCTGGCCGATGTAGTCGCCAAGCATCCAGGAGATATCGTACGCATCCAGATGTACAACGTGCGCCTCACTCAACCATGATGCGTAGCTCCCTAGACTTTGCGCTATTGACTTTCCATCGTGCCCATGCATAGCTAATATCTGGATTGGTCGCCTCCCAATCTTTGGGTCGAAACTCGGAGGGCAGATTTGCTCGAGATCTCTGCGGAGATTTCGTTTCAAGCTGTTGAAGGCTTCGATGGGGAAGTCGGTGATCGCGTGCGAGAGTGAGTGGTCCAGGTACTCGGCGTACTGAAGCTGCTGCGATACAGGCGCTTCTCGATTTGTGAAGTGATCGCGCCAGACATAGGACTGCGGGTCGAGGTCCCTGTAGATATTCCACCACCAAAAAGGCCGGCTTGTGTATGTGTATGTCGGCTCACGCACTGGGTACAATGCGTCCGCCAAGTGCCAGGCACAGTCGTTCAGAAACGATGTCAACCGTACAATCTGCGCTATGCGGAAGGATGTATGCCAGGGTGACGATTTTAAGATGGGCTGCCCCTCAAGCTCTGCCCATATTTGCGCGAGTCGTTTCTCGATCATGTCAACAGCTGCGGTAAAGTATTCCTCTAGTCGCAAGGTCCGCTGCGGAGTCGCCTTGGAGTACAAATTGGAGACCTTGACATGCGTTGCGTCCATCTCAAGAGGCTTGGGAAGCCGCGGCTGAGTGTCAGGCCCGAAATAAGAAACATTCTCGGCAATGAAATCGTTGGGCAGATCGAAAGGAGGTAAGTCGGAGATCCCGCGTCGTTTGATCGCGTTCCTCCTGCGCAAGTTAGAGCCCGCCGATGTACGCAATCGCCCTCCTGCCGTTTCGTTCGTATCCGCCGCCTCGTTACTCTCGACCTCTGTTGCAGCCTCCTCGAAGTTGGCATTGTCTTCTAGACCGGGTGTCTTCGAGGGCTTTGAGGGGTCGGGCGGGTTGTCTGACCGCAATTGTCGCACGCATGTGTGGAATTGAATATGTCTTGTTCGAGCGGTAGAGGCTATGGGGCAGAGATATGCCAGGGCGCTTGAGGTATGGGGATATGTTGTGCAAGAAGCTGCTCCTTTAGGGACATGGTGATGCGAACGCCTTGCCGCTCTCGCTATGGCGCTGATTGCCGGAAAGCATGATGAGCGCATCCCAGCGTATGGAGCACAGGCCGTCGGAGATGCGACAGCGCCCTAAAATGGTAGCTCTGAGAACATCGCGAGACGCGGATGTCTTGTTCAGACTCGACGTTGCCCAACTCTGTTCAATATTTTGCTTAGTAAGGATTTCGCGCTCATCTCAAACAACAGCGACCGCCCGACATGCACAATCCCTACGACTTGAAGACACACCAGCGCTGGCGACTTTTATTACGAGAGTACGTTACCACCTTGTTATTTTCTGGTAAAATCAATTCTCTTGGTATGCACAATGTGTGGCTGTAGGCTGCCAGGTGAACATGGAAGCGAGACTACATATGTTCCACACCCTGCTTGGCTGGGTTCTGATTCCTGAGCTTCTGACCGCAATGCTTTAGATGAATAGAGAGCCAGTCAATGGTTGCGAGACGGTCAATATGACTGAGGCTCAATGATGATGGAATGAGGGATCTCGGGTTCTAAAAAGCAATGCATACCAACAACCAATGTTGCCGTTCCGCGTATCCCATCCTCCCTCCTCTCATCGTCTTCTCTATTGTCGTCGCCTAACTTTTCTTTTACTCTCTCCTCAGACCAGACCTCCGGACGCTACTTCAGGTTTGTAGAACGACGATCGGCTTTGCCCACCTCGTCAACTACGGGTCCTCAGCCCAGATCCAGTTCCTGATATACGACTATTTCGAGCCACGAAAGCTCCATGAGGTGATGTAGTCGATGGAACCTGCTGTGCATGGTGCCTGGGGAGTATGGGGGACGAAATTTCCGATGACTTTTTCCCTTCCGCCATCTTGCTAGCGTCCTATAATAGTCCGTTGGGAAATATAGGGAAAATATAAAAACACTAAACAGATCACGGGTTAGATTTGCCTGGGCTTGCGTTGGGCAAGGGTAGGATGAGTAAACGAGCCCCTCCGGGACCAGGTGCAAGCTCCAAACTAGATGTTGATGCACCCGCGACGCGTAGAATGCGGCAGAAAACAAAGGACAGATCAGACAACAAGTCATATACTTACCGCCTGAATATATTCACAAGCTCATCAAGAGCGAGTGGGTGGTGCCAGGCATGTTGCGTGGTGACAGGTTAACAGCAAGTTGGTGATTAAGGTGCAGAGATCAAAGTAAGGTAAAAGCCGAATCTATCTAGGGAAGTGAGAAGAAACTAACTAAACAGTCAGAGGGCCCTTCGAGTTCTGTGCTATGCGTAATAAAGTCTGGCTGTCAGTCTGCCTTACTGAGGGGCCAAGAGCCATCTGATGTCGAGCTCCAGATCCGAATCTGAAGGTGCTTGTCCACTGTCCCAACAACTACCTCTATCGTCAACTCGATGTTGAATGTCTAGTATATCAATAAGTTATCGTCAACTAAATTTCGAATGTCTACTATATCTATAACTCACGCTACCATTGACACAACAATAGTCAAACTAATTCCCATATAGAAGCAATATCTACAAAAGTGTCAAGGCAATACTTCTTGAATGTAGATAGAATCTAAGCAACACCGTACTACTACTACTAACGCACGCTTCAGATGGTGGTTTCTTCAATCTTCTCATATGGAGGTATGTATTCAAAAAGTATCATCAAGGCGTTAATTTACTTTCCAGTCCGTGCAGCTCAACATGACAGCTAAGATCGATTTCCTTCCCTAAGAAACCGGTCCAAGTAGGGTGTCCGTGTACGGCGGCAGCCAGAGGATCTTCCGCCGTAGGCTTGTCCGCGGTGAGCCATTCAGGCTCTGTCAGTATGAGACGAACTAAATCTTCCAGATCCTCTGTGTTTATGGCATGCATAGGTACATTCAGAAAGCAGGACCACTCCGGGCCGAGGTGACGGCAGATATCGCGGAGCGTCCGTTGGCCGATACCCCTGATCCACCAGACCGAGTTGGCGAGCTTCACGAAAGCGGCGTAGTACGCGATGATGACCAATGCCCGGGGTCGCCGTTGACGGCCTAGCTCAACAAAGCCGTGTGGGATGAACGTGAACCAAGTGATGATTCTCAATGCCATGAGGGGCCCGAAACCTCCATCATGCAGGCTTTGGTAGAGCGCGCCCAAATACTTGAGGGTATCGTAATAGGTCTGAGTCTCTTGAAAATCCGGGTCGCTCTCGGGAATTGAAGTTATCATGTACAAAAGAATATTGGGTATGTGCTTTGCTGTGTCGTCAAGGTCCATGGGTGGGCGGTAGAAGAGTGACTTAAGGCCCGACGACAAGAACCGCTCGAATCCCATGGTCTGGATGATCAGACCAATACCTCTCCAGACAATCATCCAGTCCACAATGTACAAATCCTTCCCATCGGCGTCGCGGAAAGCCTGTGATGACAATGCAGTGAGAAGGAGGGAGTTGATGATCATGGCTGGGAAGGTTTCGGGATCCGCTTCCTCGACCGCCTTGCGGTATCCCTCAAACGACGTAGCACGATAGGCGAGAGCTCGCTTGGGGTCAATCTCCTGGTTCAAATTTTGCAGATGTAGTGCCGCAAGCGCGAGCAGCGACTGCATGAGGAAGGGTGTCTGGAAGGCGTGATATACGATTCGCGTTCGCATAATCGTCTCCACGGGACGTTCTGCGGCGTATTCGAAGCTGAAGGAAGAACAGGTGGCTGTGGTGTAGAACCACAGCAGTCGCATTTCGAAATCATCGCGTGCGATGGCCGGTCGAAACAAGGGTTCGCGCAGCAGTTGTAGATCGTTCTTCAATTCTAGCGGGCATGCGTCGGTGACGTGTGGTGCGGTAGACGCGCAGAGGAGGGCGTTGCTGTGGGCCGACACGTAGCTATGGCCGTTGCAACATTCCTCAAAAGCACTAGTGGGCGATTCGCTGCGAGTAGGGGCATTGTCGACACGGTCTGGTGCGGATCTGGGCTTGCTTGAATCTGTTGGGTTGGCAGGCCCTGGATACACGCATTCGTTCTTGCGTAGATTGCAGGAGCGACATATCGGGCGGGCCTCGTCGCATTTGACTTTGCGGGCTTTGCAGTTCTTACACCCGGCTCTGGATTTCTTATGCGGTCGCTTCGCATGGTACGGCCTGTCGCTCGCGACCGTTGCGTCCGAAGGAGACATTGAGTCCGAAAGTGACCCATTCATTGCCAGTTGCTCTGTATCTGTTCGTGGGGGCGCTATGTGAGCCAAGCTGAGCTATTCGGAACGACTGTCAGAGGCGGCATGTTCCCACGTGGCAAACTACCAAATTACAGTCTATCTTCAAGGACGACGCAACTCACATATACGTGGTGAATAGGAGATGGCACCGCTGTCTGGGTATCGAAGAGATGAAAGCGGAATTGACGACACGACTCCAAAAGGCGGACGATAAGTGGCTGTGTCAGGCTGTCAGCGACTCAGCATGGATTCTTTACAAAAGGATGCAGCGGGCCAGGGTCCAGGAGACTCTACATGTACACGTAATTGAGATACTAACCTTATCAGGTCAAGTCTCAAGAACAAGTACGGCGGCCAACAAGATCATCCTAATAAATAGATTTCTAATCAATTGAGTCTCTGAATCACAGAGTTGTAATAGCGCCCGTTATGCGATCAACGCAGGGCCTCATGTCTCGAGTCTCGTGGCGCCCTCAACCCCGACTATCGCTTCCGTTCTGCAGCCACCACGAGCGTCGAAAGGATTTCCAACTTCGGAATGACCTGTCATCCATCTTCACTTGCCGTGCTATAATCGCCCGGTCAGTTCATGTCGTCTCAGTTTAGCTTCTGGTGCCGCTACTCCCAGTCTTTTCTATCTTCAGGAAGAGGGTAAGGGGGTTGTACACACTGCCAATCAGTTCCTGGGGCAGAGCCCGAACCGTCGATGCTGTCTCCGAGATCCAAGCGCCAGACCCGGCGGCTCAAACCGATGCCGACGGCTTTTCTAATCCACGGGCACCAGGGTGAAACAGCGATACAAGATAAAGACATGATATGATCAGTCCTATGTGCGGTAGGCTGGCAGGTACCTCTCACTCTGTGTGGTCCGAGGCGGTGGTATTGTGACACAACGTCCCAAACTTTCCGCCATGGGTTTAACTGCCTTTGGATGCCCCTTTCGCTACACGTAAACTAGTCCAATGGCTGTTCCAAGTTCGAGAATTTCAACACATTTATCCGTGGCCGCAGAAACACAAATATCGAGCAAGGGGGGCGAGAGCTCCACGCTCTGCCATGCCCCTTCGGCGTCAGCCGATCCAGTTCCCGAATCACCGTCCTCACCCACCACCAAGGGTCCAGGATCTCTGCATCATGGACGATGGTTTTCCATCGCCTCGGTCGGCGAAGAAGAAAGCAACCTTATTCTTACCATCCGCCACCGGCGAGCCGCCGACAAGTTTCGCCAATGGCTGTGGGATCAAAGGGAAGACATTGCCGCCGTGGTTCGAAGTCACCTACACCTGCCCAAGGACGATTCCAACTACGTACTCGAAGTGAGGCCCACCGATTATTGGCGTCAAGGTGGCTTCAACTTGTGCGTCATGGTCGTGTCCATGGTAGGCGGCCGCGCGACGTCCAGGTTCGTTTTCCGGTGCCCGCTGCCGCACAAGCTGGCGGAATCCCAGCACCCTGCCGATGGATGCGAAGATTCGATGCGAGGTCACTTCCTACGTCTGGGTGCAAGAACACCGCCGTGAAATGCGGATACCCGCTCTTCATGCCTTTGGATTCTCAGATGGCTCCCAGTTCACTCACACCTCGCAAGCGCCATTCCCCATACGCGTTGCTCGTCTTGTTCGGCGATGGTGCACCGCATTCTCGGCCGGCCATTTTTATTCAACTACAATAGGAATACATCAGCACCGGTCATAGGCACCCCGTATGTGCTGCTTGAGCTCCTCGGCCCTGAAGTGGGCAACGTGCTCTCTATAACATAGAAGCAGCATATGAACGATACTGAAAGGCGATCTCGCCTTTATGAGGGCATCTCGCGCATAATGCTCTCGCTATCCCGACTACCGCAAACACGTATCGGATGTTACCGATTCAACCCGAACGATACCACAATCACGCATACAAACAGGCCCTTGCTTAGCACGACGATTATATTCGGGAATGCCGCCACCCCCCGTACAATCCAGCCTAGTGAGACATGCTGTAACACAGATGATTTCCTGTCCGATGTGCTTTCTTTCTTCGATGATCAGTTCTTCCAAGATCCTCACGCTATCAGAAGCGAAAACGAAAACGATGCATACGAGCGTACAGCGCTGAGGACGTTGCTTCGAGCGGTAGCGCACAGCTTTATTATACGGCATAGGCGGAATGGTCCTTTCTTTCTCCAGCTGACGGACTTACACCAGAGCAATATCCTTGTAGATGACGAATGGAATGTTACTTGTCTGATCGACTTGGAATGGATATGCGCGCTTCCTATCGAAATGCTCGAGGTGGCAGACTGGCTCACGAATCGCAGCCCCGAATAGGTAACGGGTGAACATTTGACCAGTTCGACAATGAGTACCAAATTTTTGTGGGTGCTATGGACGAAATGTCTAAAAAAGTACAGCAACAACATAACGTGTAGATCAGAAGTGTATTGCGGGACCCATGGACATCCAAAGGAGTCTGGTTCTAGGCGTGCATTTTGTCTTTCAATCTCTGGATCTTCCTCATAGAGAACCACATCCTCCCAACTTTCTCCTATCATGGGGGCATAGAGGACGACCTGAATCGGGTTTCAACTATATGGGCGGGAGGGCGTGACGCAAATCGTCAAGGACAAACAGAGGGAGGAAGCCAAGTAACTAGAAGAGCTCCAGCATCTAATCATGGAGGAAATCTCGTCCGAATAAGGCAAAAGACTGCACATGACATTCCCAAACTAACTATAACAATATGAATGTGTTATGCTAGCTAATATCTCTTGTGATCTATCTAGCGTTAGCGGGATTGGTACCTCGACTATCGGAGATATTGACTACTTCACTCTCACGAGTAAAGTCACTAGCGCTACTGTGTCTAATCAATTAATATCTCTACCGAAGGCTGAGCTGATATCGAACAAGCAGTATTTGTTCGTACCATAAGGCGTAATTAATGACTGCACTTTTCTATGGTTCTTGAGCATGTTTCCTAACTGTAAACAGCTAAGTCTGACCTTGTCCAAAGTAAACGACACGAGACAATACGTTCCCTCCCATTGCCACTAAGCTCACACGCCTCATGAGGGACAGACACGCTTCCAGTCCATATTTGATAGCATGCTATGGATAGAACTTCACATGTGGCAGTGGAACAAATATGAAAACAAAGGAGAAACTCCCACTCAATTGACGGCTACAAGATGGTAACTTGTTGATTTCTTAGTACACAGCCCACAAATGAGACTTTGATGGAGCTTTCAGCGGATCGTCCTCGGCGACCACCACCCTTTCCGCTGTCTTTGGTCTATACACGGGTGGCTCGACTCCGCCCCAACTCCGCCCTCGTCCGCTCGGCAAAGGTATTAAGCATCCCCAGAGACTAGCTCAAGTACGCATTTATTGGCCCTCGAGCTCGGCAAGGATCTTCTCACCCTTGGCCTTAGCGGAGGCAAAGTCGCCAACCATGTAGAAAGCACCCTCGGGAAGGTTGTCACCGTCACCGTTGAGGATGGCCTTGAAGGAGTTGATAGTCTCCTTCAGGTCAACGAGCTGACCCTCGATACCAGTGAAAACCTGGGCAACAGTGAAGGGCTGCGACAGGAAACGCTGGATCTTACGAGCACGCTCGACAGTAAGCTTGTCAGCCTCAGACAACTCGTCCATACCCAGAATGGCAATGATATCCTGGAGCGACTTGTACTCCTGGAGGATCTGCTGAACGCGGGACGCAGTGTCGTAGTGGTCCTGGCCGACGATACGGGGGTCAAGCATGCGCGACTTGGAGTCGAGAGGGTCGACAGCAGGGTAGATACCCAGCTCGGAGATACCACGGGACAACACAGTGGTGGCGTCCAAATGGGCGAAGGTGGTGGCGGGGGCAGGATCAGTCAGATCGTCAGCAGGCACGTAGACGGCCTGGACGGAGGTGATGGAGCCCTTCTTGGTGGTGGTGATACGCTCCTGCATACCACCCATGTCGACGGCGAGAGTGGGCTGGTAACCGACGGCAGAGGGGATACGACCCAGCAGGGCAGACACTTCAGAACCGGCCTGGGTGAAGCGGAAAATGTTGTCAATGAAGAGCAAAACTGGCATCTGGTTAGTGGCATTTACTGCAAGAAGAGTAGATTTTTCTTACCATCCTGGCCATCGGTGTCTCGGAAGCTCTCCGCAACAGTAACGAAGGGGACGTTAGTACATGAGCATCTAAAGTATTAAGTATAGTGAACTTACGACCAGTCAAGGCGACACGGGCACGGGCACCGGGGGGCTCGTTCATCTGACCGAACACCAGGGCGACCTTGGACTCGCCATCAAGCTGAATGACAGAGGTCTCCTGCATTTCGTGATACAGATCGTTACCCTCACGGGTACGCTCACCGACACCAGTGAAGACGGAGTAACCACCGTGAGCCTTGGCGATATTGTTGATAAGCTCCTGAATGAAGACAGTCTTGCCGACACCAGCACCTCCGAAGAGACCAATCTTTCCACCACGGGCGTAGGGGGCGACAAGGTCGACGACCTTGATACCAGTGACCAGGACCTCAGCAGAGGTGGACTGCTCAACGAACTCGGGAGCCTCCCTGTGGATGGGAAGGTGGGCGTCAGACTTGATGGGACCACGCTCGTCAATGGGGTCACCAGTGACGTTCATGATGCGACCAAGAGTGGCGGTACCGACGGGGATAGTGATGGGAGCACCGGTATCGGAAGCCTTGGCACCACGGACGAGACCCTCAGTACCTACACATATTAGCATTGCGATCCTAGACCAGCGACTCTAACCGGCAGCGTACCGTCCATGGCAATGCAGCGGACAACATTCTCTCCGAGATGTTGCGCGACCTCGAGGACGAGCTTCTGACCATTGTTCTCGGTCTCCAGGGAGTTCAGAATGGAGGGCAGCTTCTGACCATCGAACTTGACTGCGGAATTGTTAGTCGCAGTCGATGAAAAATTAATTGAACTCCGCAAAAGTCGCGTCGCTCGTCTGGTTGAGAGTTACTGACCATCAACGACGGCACCAATGACCTGTGATGTTGTTGTTAGCCTTTGCGATGTTGCCACGGTTTCGGTGCCTCAGGCCGCCGTGCGGCTCCGCTCGGCTAGGGGGACCGGCGGGCTTCCGAGGACGCAATGCTGCTCACCTGGTGAATCTTGCCATCGCCAGCACCGGCGGCGGCAGTGCTCGCCCAGCGGTTGTTGATCGATCGGAAGGGAACGGCCTTGAGGGTGCGAGGAGCCGCGGCCCTGTAGGCAGGGCGAGCCGCGCGAGCGATGGAGGAAATGCCGCTATTCGAGAGAAGAGTGCGTGTCAGCTCGAGCTGGCCTCAATTGGCTGGGAATGAGGCGCGAAAATAATCGAAAAAGTCCTCGGGGGTAGGTACTCACCTCTTGAACATCTTGACAGATGACAACGAGCAGTCTGTGATGGAGCGGAGAGAGGTTGGTTAAGCTGGAGGGAGAACTTTTGCAGAGTGAGCAGTTTTGCTCGGGCGAGGACGACTTGGCCGGTTAGAGCTTTCTGGCCGGGTCACGTGGCTCCACTATGCCTGAAATTGCGCTGGCGCTCCACTGTGCCGGGAAATTATCGGCCAGCACAAGCCACAATCTAACTCCAGTTCCGCAAGATGACGACCCAGGAGACAGATGGAAATTCAGGGCGGTTCCAAGGTATTTTCAATTGCAAGGCGTCAGTCAATTGACGCGAGCGATGCTAGATGAGAACTCAAGGGATCTTGTTCGACTCGTGAGGCCATCAATTGACACTGTGTGCATCAGCTAACCCCCTCATCTTGGACAATACAGGCGTCCGGCATTCCCCCTCCTACCGCCTCTGGTCCTTTCAGTGCAGCCGTGCTGAAATGCCTACCCTGTGCGATTCATGTGCGTCCAGTTTCTTCGCTCGGCAGTGTCTTACCAACAGCAATGGTCTCGGCTACTGTTAAGAGTAGCCTACTACTTAATATTCTTGATCTTTTAGTGAAAAATGTCGACTAATGAATAGGTAATACCAACTAGGTTCTGCCAACTAGGTTCTGCCAACTAGGTTCGCTTGGATCTCAACTTACAAGCGGCTAGAGCTCATGGTGAACCACATCCAAAGAATCACAGCCTGATCTCTGCACAGCGGATGCGGTGGTACTGCAAACAACTACCATGACAGGACCCACTGCTTCAAGTGACGCATGACTCCCGAGGCCATAGGATTGCCCTCAGAGGGATCCTATGTCCATAATATCCTCAGTATGTATGTACACACGAGAGCACCAGTCGTCGACAAGCCTATGCAAGACTTCAACAGAGTTCGCGAGACTTCGTCAATGATCATATTAAGAAAAATCGACTACATAGATAAATGCCTCAATACAAGCAAGCTTCACAATCGGGTGTCCCAACCTTCGTGTCTTACGAGGTTTGCGAAACAGGATCCTCCAGTGTCAACACCATGGCGGTACGGTTCGGGATGTAGATGTGTGTCCAGTTGGCCCGACCATTCCATTCCATGGGTGTGGTGAAAAAACGCGTTTTGAGATCAACGCGGTCGAATCCTCCAAACTCTGCAGTGTCCGTATTCAGAGCGATACGGTATGTGCCCGGCACATCGATGCCGATGCGGTAGTCCGAGTAGCTGTTGCTGGGGTGGAAATTGAAGATGAACACAGCTCCAGCGCGCTCAAAGACAATCACCTTGTCACCCTCGTGCTTCAGTGAGATGTATGCCTGTGGGGCACCAAGCCAGCCGATAAGATCCTCCGTACAATTCATAGCTCGATCGAAGTTGTTGAGGAAGCGGTAGCGGAGAAGTTCGTCGTCGGGCAAGTTGAGCTGGCGCCTGGCGTACCAGAAGGAGTCGTTGTTACCTTCACGTGGGAAGTCGAGCCATTCAGGATGGCCAAATTCGTTACCCTCGAAGTTGAGGTAGCCTTCACCTCCCAGACTATGTGTCAAGAAGCGGATCATCTTGTGCAAGGCCATGCCACGCTCAATGACAGGCGTGAATGGTGACAGCACCGACATGTTCGTGTACATCTCTGCGTCGCAGAGGTGCATCATCAGTGTCTTGTCACCCACCAGACTGCTTTTGTTAGTTGTATCTTCTCACTGAGAAACGGAGAACCTACGCTTGGTCGTGGGATTCCGCGTAAGCAATGGTCTTCTCGCCATCTCGACGGTTCACCAAGGTGAAGCAAATGTTGCCAATATCCCATTCCTCGTCTTTCAGCTCTTTAAGGATCTTGATCCACATATCAGGCACAGCCATCGACAGACGGTAGTCGAAGCCCACACCTCCGAGCGACAGTGGAAGGCATAGAGCAGGCATACCAGACACATCCTCGGCAATAGTGATCACCTCTGGGTAGAGTGAATGCAACAGCTCGTTGGCCAGCATGAGATAAGCGACAGCCTCGGTGTCAACATTCTCTCCGAAATATTCGTGGTAGCCGCCAGAAAACCCGCTATCACTGTTAGCCTTCCAAGTCAGGATAGCCGTTCTGTTGACTTACAATCCCATGCCGTGATGGAGGTAAAGCATACTGGTGACACCGTCGAAACGGAAACCGTCAAAGCGGTACTCGTCCATCCAAAACCTAAGGTTACTGAGCAAGAATCTCACAACCTCATGGTGGCCATAGTTGAACAGTCTGCTGTCCCACTGGTCATGACGCCCCTTGGGCCCTGCGTGGAAGTACTGATGATCGCTGCCGTCAAACTCGTTGAGACCATCCAGCACGTTCTTCGAAGCATGGCTGTGGACAACATCGAGCAGAACAACAAGACCTAGGCTGTGAGCGGTGTCGATGAGCTCCTTCAGTTCCTCAGGTGTGCCGTAACGGCTACTGGCGGCGAAGAAGTTGTTGATCTGGTAGCCGAAGCTAGCGTAGTAAGCATGCTCCATCACGGCCATCAATTGGATGACGTTGTAGCCCAAGTTCTTGATGCGAGGGAGCATATTATTGGTGAACTCCTTGTACGTAGCCACGCGTTGATCAGGCGTTGAAATGCCGACGTGAGCCTCGTACACACGGAGGCTGGCAGGCTTCTTGGGGCGAGGGTGCTTGAACTCATACTTGTCTCTCGCAGGCGGGTTCCAAAATCTTGCGTCGTATGCGGGTGAGACCGACAAATCCTGAGTGACATACTTGATCCAAGCAGGGAGTCGGTCTATCCTCTCCCCTCCTGGGATGACCATGGAAATCTATCGTCGGTCAACATGAAAAGTCTACATCAAGTAAAAGCTCGTCGTACCTTGAGCTTGGAATTGTGAGGGATTGCTGGCTGGCCGTTGACGGCAGGCAGGGTAATTTCGAAGCATCCGAAATCATCCTTGGTCATAGGGTGAGAATCTCTGTTCCAATCATCCATTGGGTGGTCAGTCATGGCTCTGTGATGTTGTGAAGGAGTGATATACTGAATTCTCCAATAAGGCTTGCCTGCTGAGCGTTGGGAGCCCATTCACGGTAGTGAATATTGTTCTGGGCGTCTACATTGAAGCCGAATTTCTCAGTGCCCTAGGTTTCATCAGCACTGAGCGAGAAGCACTGTGCAATGCCATACCTGAGAAAAACGAGACAGTCCACCTTCGGTTTCATCGATTTTGCCAATCCATTCTTGGGCTTTGCTGAACCGACTCCTCAGAGAGTCACTGAATGGCTCCAACCAAGGGTCAAGCTTGACGACACCTGACGAGCTCAAGTCAGTATGGATCTCCGTGACAACCGTGTTGACAAATAGAGCTCACCAGTGCCATCTGTGGGCATGTCTGAAGCCGCATTCCCGGCATTGTTATCGAACAGAGTGTTCGAGGCGTTATTAATCGCGGAAGCCATCGTCAATTGACGCGTGTGAACCGGACAGCAGCGTCTTGACGAACGCAGAGGGATCAATGGCTTGGTCGCTGGTGTCTGGCAAGGTGGGGTCTTGGGGGAGGGGACAGCGATGATGGCAGGGTGCGACGAGGCCAAACTCAGCTCGAGGCAAGCTGCAAAGAAACTGGTCACGAAATATAACTCTGGGCTTGTATTGTGACTTATAACAATCTCACAAGAAAACTCTTCAAGGTTTTGAAGCAACGGATCCAGGTGGCGTTTGAGATGAGAGCCCGGGACGTTCGACCCTCCCCTCCCATGTGCAGCTTTATCGATACCAACAAAATGACGTTTTTGGTCTCGAAGTGGCTTTATTGCCAATCTTACTTGCTCCTCGTAAATATGTTACGACTGCGCCAAGTGTGCGAGCGTACTGCAGCCTCCGCATCCTCGTCTGGTCAATTCGCCACTCTTGAACGCCACACTGTTGACGTAAATAAAGGATTGCAGGTTGCAGACAGGTCCTTGGGGCCTGCCTCCCTGCAGTTGTCGATCCGACGATCACCTCGCGGAACGGCCAGCCCGCTTATCTTGGTCTTATCGCTACCAAGCTCTTATCACTTTATCGCTGCTCCGAACCGGCGCCAGCCGGTGAACCGGGCCCCGCTGGTCATGCTTGTTCACACGATTGACTCCTACCAGCGAAGTATACCTTATTAGTTGGTAGGGAGCTTCAGAGTCCTCGAAAAACTACAAGGTCCCCATTTCTTGCAGCACTATCTAGCACTCGTGATTGCTATCCCCGCGTGACCGACAAAATATCCGATCTTCCCGCCGCGTCTTGACGCAGTTGAGCTCAGCCACCTCTCGTCTCCGACATCTGCGCACCAGCATTTCGCAACCAAACAATGTACCGACCGGCTCGACGACTATCCGTGGCTCTTTGTGGTCCAGCATCCGCCAGGTGGCGTCTTCCACTTACCCCGTGCCACGCTTGCCGGCGAAGCTCTCGGCAGCTTTCCACCTCCCAGCCTCTAGCAGCGTCGAAGCGGACGACAGACTTCAATTCTGGCTTCACAGGCAGCTATGATCCGAATACTGAAAACGGACGTGGTCCCATGTTCACAAAATCGAGTTTCGGAGTCCCTCAATTTTACCCTCGCGATTTGAAGAAGCGTGTTGACGCTTATGTTGTCGGGCAAGACCGAGCCAAGAAGACAATATGCTCAACCATATTCAATCATTACCAAGGTGTACGGAGACGCCGCCAGCACGAGCACGAGGAAAGAAATAGACGGGACAAGTTGAGTAGGCAGCGGTTAGTGCGGGATCGCGAGCTTCACCAAAGGCGGCGTGAAGTCCACCCTGTCGAAGGTCAGCATTTCACAGATGCCATCTCAAGGCGCCGCTCGGCTGACGAAACTTCTGAAGATGACTTTCCAGGCCATCAGGAGTCTTTGCGACACCTGAATGATGCGAGGGAGACTGAAGAGGATCCCTACGAGAGCCTCTACCAAGCTGAGGATCCATCCGCCCCCGAGCCTGTAAAGGTTGACAAAAGCAATATGCTCCTCATCGGGCCTACAGGCGTAGGAAAGACCTACATTCTGGAGTAAGTAACTCGCGTCTTTGACGGGACGCTACTGACTGCTCAGGACGCTAAGTAAAAAGATCAACGTCCCCTTCTCCATATGCGACTGCAATTCATTCACCCAAGCTGGCTATATTGGTCAAGATGTCGAATCCTGCATCGAGCGCCTGCTCATAGAGTCCAACTACGACATCAAAGCCACAGAGCATGGAATTGTGGTGCTGGACGAATTTGACAAGATTGCTCGGCGAGAAACGACAACCGGCAGGGATGTCGGGGGCGAAGGCGTGCAACAGGCATTGCTGAAGCTCGTAGAGGGTACCAAAGTGACGATCAACGTGAAGGACAACCGCTCTTCGCGATCCACTCCGCCCATCACAACGAACTTCGGTGGCGGAGGCTCCTCAACCGCCCAGGTGACACCCCCTGGCGGCAAGGTCGACCAATTCACCATCGACACCACCAACATCCTCTTCGTGTTTTGTGGTGCCTTTGTAGGCCTTGACAAGAGCGTCCTTCGCCGCGTTGCCAAGCCCTCGGTTGGCTTTGGCGGGAAGGTCGAGGGACGAACAACGGTAGCTGGAACGAAGCAAGCGTTACCGCAGGAGCTCTTCTCCCATCTCCCACATTATACCGCTGCCTCGGCCCCGTCGTTCACACCGCTTGATCTCACAACGCCAGAGGATTTGCAGGCGTTTGGCTTCATCCCCGAACTAATTGGCCGTTTGCACAATGTCTGTGCACTGAGCCCTTTGTCCACAGATGATCTGTTTCGTATCCTGACTGAGCCACGCAATAGCCTTGCTGCCCAGTACATAGCACTCTTCGAGACGTACCCTTCGCGCTTGAACTTCACGGAAAAGGCGCTCTACGCAATCGCCGAGCGGGCGGAAAAATCAGGTACCGGAGCTCGCGCCTTGAAGATGGAGATGGAACGGGTCCTAGCCGAGCCAATGTTCGACGCTCCCATGCCTCACGTACTGATCACGGAGGCATGCGTCCGCGGGCTAGAAAAGCCGCTCTACTGGGGTAAGGACGGGCGATTCGAGCTTGACAGACGGCTGCAGGAAGAGGAGCTGAATCCACGGCCAGCAACCCATCCGTCACCGTTCGAGCAATACAGAGAAGCCGGTCAAAGTGGTGGTTGAAACGTCATTGCAGTGTAGTGAACAGCCTTGGCAAAGGCATGAGCGGCGTTTGCGTGTATTTTGCCTACGACAGCGTCTTCACATTATATATTGAGCAGCGTTGAAACTCACTCACTTCAGGCCGCATGATCCAAGAACATGTGTCCCATTGTTGTGGTACAGTATTTACACCAGTTTGACGCGCAAAATCAAAGTCAAGTCGCCGAGACCTCCCATCTGCCCCGTCGCCGCTACCCTTTAGTGAGCTTTTGTGAACCTCTCTCAACTTGATTCTTTACACACGAAGCCATTCGATGCATCCCACAGGCGAGCTTTGACCTAGGTCTCTAAAACAAAGGGAACGTAAGGTTGAGTATAAGGATGTTCGGATTATGTGGTATCGAAGGGCTAAAGCGATCGCGTAGGATCGATTTAAGGGCCCTTGGGAGGAGACTGGACCTGGCCAGGACCCTTGTAGTGTTCGGAGGTGATACCGGTGAGAGGGTCGGCGCGTTGTTCCTGCACTGCGTGAGCTACCAGACCATTGACCGAGGAGCCGACGGGCACTTACAATGAGCTTCTCGTTGACAGCCTCTTGCCACTCCTTGTTCATGGTGTGAGGAGCAGGGTTAGCGAAGGCGCGGATCAAGCCAAAGATGCCGAACGAAGCACCCAGGCCAGCCATGACGCCCCAGAAGACCTTGGCACCGGTGCCGGGGGGGTCAGTAGCGCGAGGGCCGTGGGGACCGAAAGCAATCCAGTAAGCTATTGAGTTGGATCAGTAACTATGCCAGGATACATCGGAAGCGCGGAGTTGTGTGAAGCGTGTCCTCGTGGTGTTGTTTGTCGTCGTCGTGAACCAAGGGACCCACTTGACGAGATCTGTGCCGAGAGCCAATGATGCGTGGGCGATTCGACGTGACCATGGGGGAACGAAGCATTGGATCATCACCAGCTCTCAATTGATCGAATTCCGACTGAGAAAGAGAATCTGCCGTTGGAAACGCCCTCGACGACTCTTGAGCCACGGTGCAATCCAATTGGGGCGTGGCAAATGCAGCACAGCAAGAAAAAACACACGTACCAGCCTTCTGCTCCTGAACCGTCAACTCCTTCCAGTTGCCCTTCATGCGATCGCGCAGGGCCATCCAGAGGTCGGCCTGCTCCTGGAGAGGCATACCCTCCCAACGCTTCTCAATGTTGGCCAGGGTGGGCTTCGAGATGGCGTGGCTGGCAGAGGCAGCGACCGTCGACTCGGCGCGGCGGGCAGCAGGGGCGCTGCGCACCAGGCTGTTGCGCAGCATGCTCGTCGCCGGGGTACGCAGCATGTTGCGTGAGATGTTTCGAGTGGGAGAATGAGCGGAGAAGATTCGTACTGTGGAGGGTCGAGGACCGTGGATGTAGGGTCAATTGACGTCGTCTCGGGTGTTTGAGGGTTTTCGTGAGGTCTAATGATTTCGTCCAGCATTTGCTGGAATGGAGCTCGGCAAGGTCTGTCTGTTGGATGACTAAGACAACGACGGCCGGCTATAGGTCACGTGGTGCCTCCGCCGTGCATATAAGGTACAAAAGTGGTCTGATGTCAAGACGGGAGAAACTGTCGATTTGAGGTCTTTTTTATTTGCCCAAGTGACATGATTATTCACGTGTCGTGATTGGCACGGCTCGGCGCACGTCTCGTGGGTTGCGCAGCACACGGGACGGGGCGAAGCTGCGCCATGTACAATTCGAGACGATTGCCAAACCTTCAATTCTTGATGCTGCGTGCAATGATTCTTGGTCTACCTGATCACTCTCACATTGCTCGCGACGCGCTGTGAGCAACCAGCACCCCTCAGAACTCTACGTTGAAGAGTGTGACTTTGCGGAAGCGCTCGCCGTAGCGGTAAAAGATAAATGGCAAAGGTGTCATGGCCAGCGCAAGGAACCCAAGCAGAGAGCTTCCCCAGCCCATTCCAAGGTTATCGAATAGATCACGGCCTCCCAATGGCAGCAGCGCGCCAAGCAAAGACCTCAGAACAGTCGTGGCAGCTGTCGCCGATGCTGCGTATATATCGAAAGCGTCTACTACATAGATAGCCATCGACATCTGCTAATGTTAAAATTTGACCTGCTCTCACCGCCCGCTGCAGGACTCACCATGAGAATGACGACGCCAACGCCAACGCCGAAGACACCTGTGCCCAGGATCGGAAGGATCCAATGGCAATGATAATCGGCGGTCCATCCGAACCAGAGGACACCCGTGGGAATCAGCCAACAGGCATACATGGCCGGCGGTAGCCGATACTCTGGTTGATGTACTCCCCCGCGCATCGTCTTCATATGGATTGCCACTCGATCAGAGACATTGGCGTTGATGAACAGGCCAATGGCCGATCCGATGCCAATGCCCAGATACGTAAGACCAATGTTACCTTCAGAGAACCCGTACTCATACATAAAGAGCGAGGGGAAGGTCGTGAACAGCATGTAGAGGTATCCGTATAGGACTGCCATGTCCAGAGACAAACTAGAAACGATTGGGCTCAAGAAAAGCATCTTCGTGGGGCGAACAATAGAGACTTTGAAGACCTCCTTGCTTGCCATACCGGTGTCTAGCGCTGAGCGAAGCTCGGAGTTACCGGTCTCCTTTCGAAGACGCCGTGTCTTTTTCTCGAGTAGCGTATGGGCATACGACTCATGAAGAAAGACAAAAGACAGTATGGTCACAAATCCGGCCTATTTCGTCAGAGATTTCATCAGTTGCTCGCGGTTGACGAACTCACAGCCATGGCAACCACCCAAGAGGACCACCTCCAACCTTTATTCTCGGCCAAGTAACCGCCGGCTACAACCCTCGAGGTCAGTAAAATGCAAAAGATAGCATTGTTGCCCACGTACCGATGGGACCGATGACTGGCCCAAGCAATAGGCCGCATATCCACCAGGACATCGCCATTCCTCTCTTCTCTGGGCCGATCATGTCCGCCAAAGTTCCGGCACCTATCGTCAAAGGACAAGACCCTACTAAGCCGGCTAGCAGCCGGAAGACGAGAAGAGCTGCCATATTGGGTGCTAACGCACACGCAACAGTGAAGACGACAAAGATCACATTGCAGATATAGTACAGCGGGGAGCGCCCGTACATCTCCGACAACGGTGCGATCACAAGAGGACCGAAGCAGTATCCAACCAGGTACACCGAGACGATGAAAGATGCAAGCATTGTGCTGTCTGATCCAAATTCTTCCATTACCTGCTCAGTGCTCGGTGCGAAGATGGAGGATGCCAGCGGACTGTACTATTTCAGCTTTGGTTCCGTTCGCGAGATTGCTTCGAACTGACGTTATGAAAGTGATGACAGCAATGATGGTAATGTAAACTGCCTTTTGCTTCCTCGTCCAATTGTGAGGATTCTCTGGGTCGTCTGGGCCGTCCCAGTCGACGATGAGGCTGACATCTCGCCGGACCATCTCAGCTTCGCCAGTAAAGGTCGGCATTTCAGTATCCGAGTCGGGCTTGGTTAAAGCAGAGGCAACCTGGCCGTCTGCCCAGATTCTGTCATCTGCCTTGCCCATGATAATGCTTGACAAGACACCGCCTTTATCAGGAGGCAAAAGGCTGGCGAAATGGCCTATTGAGAGAATCCTATATGCGGATCGGGTTTAAGCTAAGCCCGGCCATCCTTTGAGGCGGATATGCAGATAAGACCTAGAGTCTCTCCAAACCCAACTTGCACAGAGAAGTTGCACGGTTTGTCTTTGCCGCGACCCATGTCAAGCGTTCTGAATTAGACAGGTCGAGAATGAGTGTGCATCAGATTGGAAACCGATGTGATATCTAACAACCGGCAACCGTGACACGAGAGGACATTGTTACCTTTCCGAGTAGGTGATAATTCAATATTATTGTTGCTGTCCGTTTTACCGTCATAGTACGCTCTGCCCAGCCAGCCAAGCAAGATCAACAGTCTTGCCTAGTTGATGATAAACATGTGAATCGGGCTTCCGGTAGGTTCAGATGCGTTTGAACACTGGCTGGATGGAAGATTCATAAGGGATAAGGATGTGCATTATGACTCCCAACTCCGAAAAAATATATGGCTGATACTATGTTGATAGATTGTAGAGAAAGACCGCACCCAGTCGAACTATTTCGGTGAAGGGGCCCCTTTCATCCTTGATTCTGTTGGATGAGGTTTTGGCTCAATAGCAGACACAGGAACGA
This sequence comes from Emericellopsis cladophorae, assembly GCF_022114955.1. NCBI lineage: Eukaryota > Fungi > Ascomycota > Sordariomycetes > Hypocreales > Bionectriaceae > Emericellopsis > Emericellopsis cladophorae. The sequence goes on from NW_026250941.1 coordinate 106,009, forward strand.
CGGCTGGTGATGGTGCAGTTCTGAGTGTCAATTATATCAGCTCGAGAACATGAACATCGACGGACTGCTGAACTCCGATCTACATACCCTGGCGGATATTCCGAGCCTGGCTTTGCCTGGCTCGCTTCTGGTGCAAATATCGGCTGGAAAGTATAGTAGCCTGTCGTTGTGTTAAGATAATGTCAGATTTGTGGGAAGCGCATGGACTAACCACCAACGACACCGCAGAAGGTGGCCATGGCCAGTGGCATAGCTCGTTGTGCGAAGCTCATGATGCGACACACAGCTCTTTGTTCAACGGGAGTGCCTCTGCATCAGGGTCTCTCTGCGGGGCTCGAAGAGTCTAATAGCTTCAACGATGCGATCTGGACAAGGTTGGTAGTATCATCGAGTGATGTCGTTGAAGTTGAAGCAAAGGTAACTAACTTAGCGTCCGGGTTGACAATATTCAGTCCACCCATCTTAGAGTGGACATGTGTCGGCGTGATTATGGCTGATAATGCTAAAGTAGCCCCACCAGGCGCGCGACTTCCCGACGCGTCTCACGTCACGCCCTCCATGTCGATTTGTGCTTTACCAGCTACGTCCACGTAACTTGTAAATTCCCAATTCTTACTTGTCAGGGTCAGGTACTGGTACCCCTGTCGGCGACCGTCATTCACAAACTTTGTTCGAACTTGCACTCGGGCTTGGTCTTGTTCACTCTCAACATGAGCTCGACCCCCGGCCAACACAGGCTATGACGATCGAAGGCGGAACATGGTTGATTGGAGGCACATGGGAGAAGTCCCAGACTCAGAGGACGAGGATGGCTTCGAAAGCCAGTCAACAGGCCACTCACAGAACCAGTCGAAGAATCCACAAATTCAACAGGATGTGGTTCCAACACCACAGCTACAGCCGGTGAAGTCTGCAGTGGAAAAGGACATCTGGGATATACCGTCTAGTCCCGATCACTTCGACAAAACCGCAATCACTTCACTAGGGGTGACGTCGCGAAAGCCCTCGACTGTAGCCTCTTCCGAGTCCCCATTATCATCTCCCTGTACCGACCGATTGTCACCCGACTTACCGTCCGTCGCCGAGCTCTTGAATAAACCTGCTGTTCATCATGACGAACAGTCCCTTCGCCTCCGCTCACCTTTCGAGGTGCCACGACCGCAAACAGCCTCGTCATCTGCGATGCCCGACTGGAAAATGCAAAATGTCGATCTCGAACCTACATTGTCTTCTCGAGAGCTTTCACAGGTGCCCATACAGCCCGGACAGCCACGTCAACATGATGAGCTCGATGCGGAGGCACAGGAAGCCCGGCTCCTTGTTGCCCGCAATGAAAGATCGCTTCGGGCGCGGAAACCAGAGCAGCTCCGTCCGTACTTTACGGAAAATATGCGTTATGCAAGAGAGTGGCGGCAACATGGCCTCAACCCATTGAGACTTGTCAATAAAGAAATTGAGCGTTCACGTGGCCCTCATGACGGGCCGGATGATAGGGAGTCTCGGTTGGGAAGGCACGATGTCAGTCAGCAGGCTACGACCGATGACACTGATGACAGCCAGAGGACATTGCTCGCCGTTGTCGAGGACGACCTTTTGATTCGCGAAGAGTCATCGTCCCCAACGAGGACATCGCCTTTCCACATACAAGGGGTCATCAGTAGTCAAGCAAGTTCCAGAGCCGAGACCGAAGGGACCAGCTTAGATGACGATGAGCTTCCCACTTTGCAGCAGCTGGTTTCACGCCGAACGCCACGATCCGGGCTGAAGCCGCGCAGACGACAGACATCACCGGACAGACCTTCAACCGCGAAGCGAAGACGACTAACAACCGCCATGCAGAGTCATACACCTTCCCGAACTGCGGACGCCCAGGCTCCAGCCGCCACGCAATCCTCCAATCAAACGGATGTCTTCAAACTTCCTGATGCGGTTCCTGGCGATGAGGAGCATAGCACGCGTGGACTCGATGATGAAATCGAGCAAAGAAAGGTGGCGCCCGGCGAGGCCGCACACTTACTACCTCAAAACGGGCAGAGCTTGGGAAATGCGGCCCAGGCGCGGCAAACCAGTCCTATCATACTGGTTGATGATGCATCCAGCGCCACAGAAGGAAATTCTGATAGTGATGTGCAAGTTGTGGACCAGCATGTTCGTCGCATTCGAGGCGTCCTTCCAGCATCGTGGCTCCGTCTAGATCAGCTATCTGGGCGCGCCAAGATACAGAAAAGCCTGGCACAGCGACAGGTCGATCGCTCCCCAGAACGAGAAAATCGCCGTGGAGTGGCTCATCGACGTGCTGTTCAGCCGGGCTCTGTTCGGGATCAGCTGCTGTTCGAGGACTCGGACGACGATGACTCGCCATCTCATGCTCTGGAGACGACGGAGGACTTGTTTCCTCATCAGACAAGATTGGTTTTGGAATCACGTCCCAACCCACCAGAAGCACGCAACTTTCACATAGATTCCGACGCCTCTTCAGATATGGAAGACAACAACGTCGACCACATGGTACTAGATCCAAAAAGGCAAAGCAGACTGTCAGACCAGTTCCAGAAGCCGACAAAAACAGCAAAGAGAAGCAACACCGCACCTAAATCAAGGTCGACTCCTAGGCAACCCAGGATTGATGCCGTATACAGCAAATCGAAGACTCCTTCTGAGTCTCTCGCCGAAAAGTTTCGGAGCAAACCCCAGAAGCCCAGACGACGTCAAGCCAAGGCCGGCGCTCGCTTGAACAAATCCCGACCTTCGCTACCTCAGCTCAGTATTCTCGATGTGATCGAGCCTGATGCACCTCAGTTCCTCAAAATTGCGGCTCGCACGGCAAAGAAACGGTCAGATCAGGGGAGAGCTGATCAGAGAGGAAAATCTATTCAAATGGCGACCAGATGTGACCAGTTAGATGCGCTCGAACTATTGGCGGACTGGAGGCGAGGGTCAATAAAACAACGTGGATCTGTAACGGCAAAGAGGCGGACGTCAGTCCCAAGGCGTGAACACCGAGCTTCCAGAGATACTGCTCGCTCTGAGCGAGAGCGTCCAAGCAGTCCCTCTACCGGCAACGTTGGTTCCAGGAGCGATCGCCCAAAACGCAGGCACCGCAGTCCTGATACGCCATCTCGACTACGCCCTGCCCAGTTGGAAAGCGACGAGATGGGGATGTCAGCCGTTGCATTCCATGCTAGCAAGAAAATCCTGGACCAGCTCTACCACGCTAAGCACTTACCCCAGCCTCCCTCGACAGGCACTCTTCGCAGGTACTCATTCCAGCCGCTGCAGGACAGGACCAAAGAAGATGATGCGTTCCCAAGGAGTCCGAGGCCACAGAATCAACGCCGCAGGAAACAGAAACCGCAACAGATCAATGTCGACGATCCCCAATTTACCCATGCTAGGGACCCAGTGATCCAAGACTATGATCATACAGATCTGTCATTATCGGAAGGCCCCAACGTCAACCCTGCAGCGGATGTTGAGAAATTCGACGTGGCGAACAAGCTTTCCGGTCTTGGCGCTTATGGTACCGCCTACACTCATCACTTTGAGTGTCTGCCATTGCCGTCGGGTGTCTATTTCTACCACTCGACTCTTTTGGGAAAAGCTGTCATTGAGACTGTGGTCGACTCAAACTTCATGCCGAAGCTCAAGCTGCAAAAGCCCCGGACTTTCTTCTCAATTGGCCCTCAGACCCTGCGGTGGGGACTATGGGATGCACAAGTATCATCGGAGATGGGCATCGTATTTGATCACATTGCCGAATATCTAGAAGGAGACCAATGTCTAGAGAGTACTTCGGTTGATGCGGCACACTTTCTCGTGTCCTACGTAAGCAACTTCATGACGCTCGAGACGGACGCGGAAACTTTTGCTGCCGTAACACGCATGTTAGAGTTGCTCGAGGGCTTTTCGGCGAAGGTCGGCGTGATAGCGAAGTCACAAGGCTACAAACAAATAATCCTTCGCGTAATGGACTGTTTATGCCTTGTGGCCTTCGTCGTCTACCTCATATGCCGCGGGGATCCGAACCTCGTGGGCTATCAGTTGACGGCTGAGGAGCGTTTGAAGGTCTTGGCCTCTGCGCTCTCGAGAGTCCTGGGCACTTCAAGTATCAAGAATCTCAGGAACCGCTATCGGACGCTTCAGGTGACCCGGCACGGTGCGCAGGAATTTCAAGACGACGCGTGCGATGCTCATTCGTGGGTGTTATTGATGAGAATACTCTTCCATGCGAACATACCGCGAGGCACATTCTGGGATATAGTGTCCCACAACGTCGTCGGTTCCGACACAACCTCTACCAATGATGCGCGCATCTTGGAAGGTGCTTGGGAGACCTTGTTCACCCTGCTGCCTCTCACCGAATTCAACGATCGAGGTGTACTTGTGACGGGACAGCGACGTAAGTCAAGCACTGAAGGATGGACCATCCCGCAGAAGCTGCTAAGACGTGTCTTCGAGCTGTACAATAGCCAACCCCGGCAGGCGCCTAGCTTCAATAGCTATTGCCGCACTATACTGGCTAGATGTCACCATCTCATAAGCGAATGGGGTTGGGTACGTTGCATAAGCATTATCGGTCCAATATTCGACTTCTTCGGGTCGCAAAATTTGTCTCACTTGCGCAACGAGGAGTTCTATGGATCACCAAAATTCCTCGAGAATCTAGCTCAGACGCCCAATGTGGGCAAAGTTGAACCAGAGGACCAGTGCTTCCACATCTTCCTCAAAATGCTGGCCCTGGGCATTTGTCGACTCCGGGCAGGCGAGCATACCAAGGAGATCCGCAACATGGTGGCGCGGACAGTGCCGAACCACAATCGGCAGTATATGAAGGAGCACCATATCCATGAACGCGATCTGGCTGCACTGCGTAATCACCACGATTTGCTATGCACCCTATACTGGGCGGCGCCCCCGACCGTGCGCCCTAGCGTCGCCCTGATCGAACGTCTTGTTCACCCTGAAACCTCACATAAAGAGGCTTGCCTCATCAGTCTGCGCGCATGGAGCCAGTTGGCCAGGTTCGTTGTGAGCAACGGCGAAGCGACCACGTCTATGAAGCCATTCAATCAATGGCGCGACAGACTTTTCACACAAATGATGCAACAATACGACACCATAGCCTCTGATATACAGCAGCAGTTTCTCGGGCTCTCTAGCGATGTGAGCAAGTCTGTCAGCCCCGACATGATCAGTGCGATGGTCAAGCTGAACAAGAATGCCGTGGCCGACGTGGTACACGTTTCGCTATCGACTTCGTTGGACGTTATAAAGCATACCCAGAATCTCGAAGCGGCAACCTTTGCCTTGAACACGCAGCAGCTGCAGCGTATACTGCAGCACTTTTCCTCGCCGCGGCCCGAGTTCGATTGGGGCATGCTGAGGACCGCGCTCTTAACACTGGACGTGTTCCTCAGCCGCGTCGACGATTTCAAAGATGCGGAAGAAAGCCAACAAAGTGAAAGTCAGCTTCTGAACTCTGCACAAGCCGACGATGCTCTGCTGTCTCTCGATCATGACTTGGCCAGCAACTTCTTCCAGATGGCTCGACGAGTCCTTATTCTGAACCCGGATGCGGAGCAAAGCTGTTTGGCTTCCGTGGATATGGTGGCTTGTATCGAGCATGTCGTCAAACTCGGTGCAAGAATGGGCATGCGCTTCATCAACGCAGGCGTCATGACTTTTAATTCCATATTTAAGCCAGGCAAGCACCGTTTGTTCCAAGACAAGCCTCACTTGCTTGGCTTCAACCAGCGCAGGTATCTCACGCTCTTTGTCGAGACACTGGTCGAGCGTGGTTTCGACGGTTTCTGCGAGGATGGCCTGAGCTTATGTGAGCTCTGGGTGCTGGCTATTGTGAAATCATCCGAGGCTCTAGCATACGAGAATCGACTGGCACAGCGACTGATCCGTCAAGGAGAGCCCTTCGTCCCAGAGGCTGCCCAAGGCTTGAGTATCAGCCCTAGTTATCGCACCAACAGGGACATGTTCGAATTTGCCATTTCGTGGATGCGCAAGGCGATCAGGGACGCAGGCCCCAGTCAGAAACGCGCCCTGCAGGCTGAGCACTCACGCATTCTGAAGCTGGCCATGGAGCAAATGAGGAGAGACCTGGGCAGCATGCACGGTGACTCAAGCCAGCATCGCGATTACATCAAGTTTGTGCGCGAGTGCATTGAACTCATCAAAGCCCACGGCACCGACATCTGCACAGTGGATGACTTTTTCTACCAGATCAGCAAGGACTACTCGCCATCGGAACATGATCCGCAGCTCCAGGTGGCAGCCATTGTGTCTTATGGACTGCGTCTCGCAGAAGGCGAGAGCCGAGCCGCACATGAGCTCTTCTACTTCCTCGTCAACAACTTCAAGGTCGCATTGATGAAAGGCGATTTTTCTAAAGAGGTGGACATGATAGCAAAAGGAATGCGCCATCCCGGCATCTCGCGCTTTGTCGTCGGCGCTATGCTTCCAGCAATTATACAAGCTGCTTTTGTGGAGAGCAGGGCGTACCCAATGCTGGATGTGTATGCCCACGCAATCTGCCAGTATCTTAATGAGGAGCCAGTACCGAGGGTGCTAGACGAGACTCATCTCCCTCAGATACGGGTCTTGGTCCAGGCTGTTGTTGAAGCCTCGCCAGGCTCGCAGACTACAGAACATCTACACGTATTGGACCAAGCTTTGAGCGTCTTGAATCTCCTATGGCCTACTTTCAAAATGTTCTCCGTTTGCAAAGTGCGTTCAGCTGAATGGGAAGCTATTTGCGCCTTGCTGAAGACTATGCAGACCAACTTAAAAGAGGCCAATTTCACAACTGGCGCCCTCGTGAGCCACGGACCGCACAAGCGCTTGACTGACGGGGGACCCGCGCGCTCTTTGATCTCGAGCTTTGCTACGAGCATCGTCGACGATGTCCGGGGGTCATGGGTTGTTTGCAGCGATAACATGCTTATGATACAGGCCCCCAGTCGGGGCACACAGACACAATCAGGTACTGGGATTCGGCAAGCGACTCTTGTTGCTAGTGAGGTTGCAGAAATATTGCGGGAAACAGTGAAAAGCTGGAAGCATCAGTGGGAAGACGTCTTTGTGAACACTAGCAGACATCGGACTAGGGCGTTTGAAGTGCCACTGTTCTAGAGTAGAAACGAATGTTATGAGAAATGATTTGCGATGCTACTGGACCTGTGCCGATGCGATGTGATGGATTTTGATGCCTTGCTCTCTCACTCTCACTCTATGTACGTCGAAGCTATGTTCCCCGGCGCTATGCAAAATCCATGCCCTCCCCGTCATCGCCGCCATAATAAGATCAAGGGCTCGGAAATGTGGATGGCAATGTCGCCGTTGCCCCAAGCTCTGGACCGTCCCTGAACAGAGTTATCTGGTCTCCAGCACTTGTCCGTAATGGCGCCCAGTCCACGGGCAACGTCTTGGCTATGCATGGTCAGTAGTGTTCCTGTATCTCAGCCTGCCAAGGGGTGAGAGAAGAAGAGCACTTACCACGACAGAGAGCTTCCACTAACCTTGTTCGTAACGGCCACGACCTGCGCTTTGCCATCTTGCTCAGTTCTATTAACCTGGAATTTGGAGTCGTCTTCAGTTGCACCAACCTACATAACCTCAACTACCCTGTAGTGTATGAATGACATTCTTCGATTAAAGCATTGAACATCGACTTGAGCGCTACAAGTGAATTAAAGTGACTGAGACAGCTACTGGGACTGTCTCACTGCTATTTTGCACTATGTGAGGGGTTTCCATGTCTTACACTGACCGAGTGAGTACGCATCTGCATAGTAAACGTTGGTCGGCAATTCTCAAACAGCACTGATGCTTCTCAGCCTCCCTCAGGGAAAGATTTTTGATGTGCATATGGCTAGTGCCGGCTTGTATACATTATAAACGCTACATGCTTTGTCCAAATAAAGTCCCTCTTGATGAACCAAAAAAACACCATAGCTTATGCATACAATCTCGTACATCTATTTGACAAGCGAACCATGTGGTCAAGCCTCCTGCCGTCGACATGTCGCAAATACATTATATCGCAACACGTTACCACGCGGCGAGGGTCATGCCAGAGAAGAGCATGGCACCCACGACAACACCAAACACGCTGACGCTGGACTTGACAGCAGCGTTGTCGTTGTCGCCGTCGTTGTTGTTGCTATCGTTGCCATCATCGTTGTTGTCGTCATTGCTGTCATCATTGTCATCATCGTTGCCATCCTCGTTGTCATCATCGTTGTCACCGCCGTCGCTGATGACAGTCGCGGTGGCGCTGGCAGGAGGCTCGCCGTCGCCGGTGGCCGTGGCCGTAGTGTTGCCGGAGCAAAAGACCTGGCCGTGCTGGGCGCCCTCGTCGATCAGGCAGGCCGTTAGGTCCTCGACCGTCTGGCCGCTGGCCACGCAGTAGAGGCCGCAGTCGTCGCCGTACGAATAGACGTTGGCGCCCTTGCAACAGGACTCGAAGTAGTCGACGGCGTCGTCCGAGTAGGGCATGGCGCACGCGCTGTCCTGAATGGGGATCACGTAGACATTGTTGCAAGTGGCCGCCGACGGCGTGGGCACGGTGGAGAGGGTGGTCGACATGTCGGCTGCTGAAGCGATCGTGTGGTCGAAACGAGTGTGTGTTTTTTTAACGATGGTGATGATGATGAAGAAGGGAAGAAGTTGAGTGTGGAAGCAGAGAGGAAAATGGAACAAGTGCCGCTGTTATGAGGGCCAGACAAAGCCAAGCATCCAGCTTCACTTAGGCTCGTATTCTGCCAATTCTGGGCCTCCTGATCGGCATGAATTGCTCCATACGCTGCAACTTTGCGTCACTCGGCAGGGGGAGGTGAGGACATGATTGTGCAAAGCCTGTGGCTGTGTGCACAAAAACAGCAGGCGTACGTGTACCGTACCTGGACGCGTGTGGTCGAGCCCGAGCGCGACTTGACGACTGAGTAATGCAATGCATTACTTTATGCACATCGGATGGATACGCGGGAGCTTTTTGGTGTGCGTCAGGTTTTTCCTTTGGTTTCTGGGACCCTGCAGGGCAAGGTGCTCACTTTCCTCACAATGGCGTGGTCAGCTCCGAAAAGTCTAAGACATCCAACCCTGTGAGGCCCATGAGGAAATTCTGATCGTCGCCATACAGCGACGAGGGCAAAAACTCCTCTCCGGAACCGCCGTTGTTGTTGGAGTGCTCGAATATCGGCCGGGCGTTAAACGTCGACAGTGCTGGCGCAGCAGCCGAGGGTGCCAGCGGCGGCGGCAGCAGGGAGTCATTTGTGGGGTGATCCCACATGGAAGCATCCCGAACCGACGGCGTCATGGGCAGATTGCTGTTGTCCGTTGTCGGCGGCGCCCCGAGCATGACGGGCGGCTGCGCAACGTTCGTCGCCATTGTTAGCGGGCTGCCCAAGCTCTGCAACTCGTTTTCAGCGCGCGACAGCCATTGCGCCCAGCGGGTGTACTCGGCCGCACCAGAGTCAAGACCCACCTCGTGCTGAACTTGGAGATGATCGTGCTCGGCGCGTCGCAGCTTCATGACTGCCTCGTCGGCAATCGTCTGCAGTGCCTCGACAAAGCGGACGCCCACCTTGGCCGTCATGTTGCCGGCCGCCATCTTCCTCAGGCAGTCGAGGCCAAATGTGACCCGGCCCTCGTATCCAGAGTCACGGCCCTGGATGCCGGAGAGCAGCGTGACAATGGTCGCGATGCTGCAGCCTTGAAAGTCTGTGAAGGAGAAGCGCGTAATGTTGCCCGTGTTGTTCAACATCTCAAAGAGGCGCAGGATCTTGCTCGCGGCTCTGGTGCAAGCATACGACACGTCGCGGACCGCAGCGTCGAGAGCGGGTGTATTCGCAGGGCCTTGGCCACTCAAGTTCTGACGGAGATGGTCTCGCACGACCGTGACTACCGAGACCTTGCCCATGGCGATCCAGGCGTAATAGTAGTTGAGGTACAGATGAAGGACGGCGCGGTAGCTCGAGTCGCGGGTGTTGATGTTGGCCAGCTTGAACTGTAAGGGCAGCGAATGTTTCCAGTCTTTGAGGCTGGCTTCGAGACGGCGGACGGCAGTTGCGCTCGGGCGAGTTCTGTATACAAAGGTGAGTGTAAACCAGCGAGGAGATGGGAGGAAGACGAACCCGACATCGGTGACCCCATCGAGGATCTTGACGAGCCTGGCCATGGCAATCTGGTGCTGCACGTTGTCAAAGATACGGCTGTCGCCCTGGTCCAGGCTCGCCATGGGCGTCGGCAATGGCACGGTGACATGCTCAATGTCGACGCTCCGTGCGCGGTTCAGCTTGAGCGCCGTAATCCTCTCGAGCGACCAGATGGACCACCAGAGACGGTTGCGGACCTCGCGCTCGCGCTCGTCGATGCTGGCCTCGTCGGCGCTCTGGTGCAGGTCGAAAGCCAGGGCCTTGCGTAGTGCCAGGCCAATGTAGACGTACGACGAGCCGACGGCGCTGGTGGGCATGAGATAGACGCCCATGATGTAAAAGGCCTGTATGTTGCGCAGGCACGGGCGCTCGATCAAGTCGGGGACCAGCGTCTTGAGATGAGAGTGGAAGAGGGTGCCGGGATCATGATCGCCTGCCAACGATGGCGTTGGGCCCTCGCTCGGCCTCTCCATGGGCGTCCACTGGCTGCCGAGCGCAAAAGCGGCGAGGGCCAGCCCGATGAAGCCAATGTCGCCACGCAGAGGGGAGGACTGGTCGTTGTAGAACTCGTCAATCTCATGGAGGAAGTGGGCCTGGTCAAAGTAGAAGAAGGAGTCGGTCCCGTGGCGTATGCAGACGGCCAGCAGGTAGTCTGCGACGGGGCGCGGTGGAAAGGCGTCAATGGCCCGTCGGAGACGTAACAGCTCGGCGGGGAGCAGGCTCCGGGGCCCAGAGATGGAGGCTTGCATGGCCATCATGTCGTGTGCCTCGGGGGTGCTCTGGACGTCGAGGGAAAAGGCCTCGCGCAGGCGGGAGAGGAAGCGAGGCCACATGATGCGGTCCGTCTGGTCTTCCGAGGGTCAGTCTCTGAGCGTGTCGTGGCGCAGGGGCGCGAGGAACAAACGTACAGCTGTTGATGGAGATGTTATCATCACCAGGGGTCGTGCCCTTGCGGGCAGCAGCTTGCCTCGCGGCCGTTGGGAGAGGCGACGCATCCGTGTGATCAGGGCTCTGGCGCCTGTCGTCGTAGATGCAGGTCAACTCCTTGGCCTCACATCGCCGGCAAGTGCCTGGCGTGCTCTCGATACAGCGACTCTTCCTAGCCTTGCAGCGATCGCATCTGGGTTGGACAGTCAGCGTCTGGACTGGACTGGAGACGGCAGCGGACCATCGTTGGGTGTGGGATGCGGAGGATCGTACGCTCTGGGGGCCCTCTTGCGGTTGTCGTCGGCAACGCGTCGTCGGAGGCGCCGCCGCTCGAGGGCGAGCTCGCTCATCTTCACTCACATGGAGAGGGCGACTGAGCGCAGAGGGAGTGAGCAAGCGACTGAGCGATTCGAACGAAACGATGGACGGCAGGGGCGAACATGAAAATGAACAAACGTCTAGATTGCCATGAGAAGGGAAGAAGGGAAGAAGGGGACAAGAGGAGAAGAGGAGAAGCGGATGGTGAAGAGTGAGGTGCGAATTCCTGAGCATCAAGTCCAAGGGAAGGTGCGATAAAAGGAAAGTAGGCAGTCGCGACTGACCGGCCGACCGACCGACCCACTTGCCCCCATAAGCGACTAACTATCATAGCGGCCGCCTCCGGTTTGGGGGAGATTCTCTACTCAGTCAGTCACCGAACTGACAAAGTATTGTATACGTAATAAAGGCAAAAAGGTGGCTTGTGTCGCTCTCATTCATTCATCCATTCATTTCTCAACATGCCATTGTGATGCTTAGCGCAACCGCAAGTCACCAGCCTATGTTGTGTACATACACACCCCTGAGCTCCTGGAAAAGGGGCTATCTAACCAAGCCAGACATCACCACCAAAACTCCAAGTTCTCTCATCCAAACTTCTGCAATCACGCAACCTGCACCCGCACAGGCACCGCCGCATCCTCCGCACACTGCGCCCACCGGCTCTTGTACACGCGGCCCTCCTTGACGACCAGCAGCAGGTTCGTCTCCGAGTCGTCCAGTATCGTCACGTCCTCGAGCGGGTTCTTGTCCAACACCAGCAAGTCCGCCACGAAACCCTCCTTGATCTGGCCTATCCTGTCGCCCCAGCCCATCATCCGGGCCGGGTTGACCGTCGCGCACCGGAGCACCTCGGCAGACGAGAGCACCTGCGCGCGCAGGGCAAACTCGTGCGTCTGCGCCGCGCCCAGCGGTCCCAGCAGGTCCGAGCCGTAGCACATGATCACGCCCGCCTCGGAGGCCACCCGCAGCGCGTTGAGGCCCGCATCGAACACCTCCGTGTTCTTCACCTGCGACTCGGGCGGCAGGTAGCCCCTCCACCGCTCCGACGCCATCTGGTTGTACGTGATGAGCGTCGGTGTCAGATACACGCCCCTCTCCGCCATGAGCGCCGCCGTCGGCTCGTCTACAAAGTTGCCATGCTCGATGCCCTTGACGCCATTGTCGATGCAGTGCCGGATCGCCTTGGTCGTGTACGCGTGCGCCGTCACAAACGTGCACGCATTCTCCGCGCACTCCACCATGGCCTGGATCTCGTCCCGCGTAAACTGCAGGTGCTCCAGCGCGTCCGTCGGCGTCGACACGCCCCCGGACCCCATGATCTTGATAAAGTCAGCCCCCGACCGCACCTCCTCGCGCACCGCCGTCATGCACTCGGGCACGCCGTTGCACAGCCGTCCCAGCCCGTTGGTATGCCCGCCGCAGCACTCGAGCGAGTCGTCGTGCGGGCTGCGAATGTCGCCGTGCCCGCCCGCCTGCGAGAGCGCGTGCCCGGCCATGAACACGCGCGGTCCGGGGAACACGCCCTCGGCAATGGCCTCTTTGAAGGCGAGCTGTGCGCCACCGCAGTCGCGCACGCTCGTGAAGCCGCGGTGCAGCATCTGCGCCGCCACGTACGGTTGCCGCAGAAGCGACACGTCGCGGTGATTGCCAAAGGCCTTGGACAGGTCGGCGAAGCCAGGCACCGCGCAAAAGTGGACGTGCGCGTCAAAGAGGCCGGGGCAGATGAATTTGCTCCGGCAGTCGACGACGGCGTAGCCCTCGGGGATCGTGGCGTCCGCCGATGCTGTGACGGATGTGATGTGGCCGTCTGAGATGAGGACGGTCGAGTCGGCAGCCGTCGTGCCATTGACAACGTCGACGACGGTGGCGTTGATCAAGGCCCGGCTGGTCGCCGCCTCGCGCAGCCAAGGCTTGATGTCGGATCCTGGCACCATGTCGCTTGCTGTTGCCTCAGTTCACTCACACTGTGACCGTGTTCAATGAGTGAAAGGAGCAAGTCGCCTCTGTATCATCTTCTTTTATCAGAGCGGCAGCCGCCTCTCAGTCTGCGATTCTGCACCCCGGCCTCCCTCCGTCATTCGACGTCTTCTCCCCGGTCCGATGGCCGGCATTCAGCGTCGGCAGCATGGCCGCGACACCCTGCCGATGCCACGTTGCCGACGATGCTTATCGGCAAGCCATCCATCCTCCCGACAGCGGCAACATGCCCTCCCTGTCTCGCGTGCGGGCTCTCATCCCAGCCTCGAACTCTCAATCGTGACGACCCATCACTTCCCTCAGGCTGGTCCATGCTGGTGGGCTCTTGATAACGGTGGAGACTGGAGATGATGGCGACGCTACCAAATGTCGCTGTTTATCTCTCGCCTGCAGCAGCCCGAATCCGGGGAAGTCCACGTGGAGTAGAAGTATCACGGCTGCCTCGTTGCATGTGCTCGATACCATTGTCATCTTTTTCTTCTTCTTCACAAACTTTCACCTCTTTCCTGCATCGACCCAAGCATACCGGAGAAAGACAGATACAAGGGACTGCACCATCCATTATGGCCCATGCTCAGAACAGCGTGAAGCCAGCTCTGGCCGACGACAGGGCGCCTTCGTCCGTCGACATGACGGGCAAGGAAGAGAGCGTACAGCCCGTCGTGCTCGACGCACACGTCTCCTACACGCCCGAGGAGGAAAAGGCTGTCCTTCGCAAGATTGACTTTGTCGTCCTGCCATTTGTACGTCCAGCCCTTCCCATCGCCAAGTGAGTGGCATGCTGACATGCACGCAGATGTGCTTCGTCTTCCTCCTGCAGTATCTCGACAAGCAATCTCTCTCGTACGCCGGCGTCTTTGGCCTCATCCAGGACCTCGACCTCACCGCCTCGCAGTACTCGTGGTGCAGTTCCATCTTCTACATCGGCCAGCTAGTATCCGAGTATCCCTTCATCTACCTCATGTCCCGCCTGCCCCTGACCAAGTTTGTCGGCGGCACGGTGTAAGTCTCTCTCCATTGTGTCAACTACAGTCCTGACCGTGTTAAGTATCATCTGGGGCATCATTTGCATGTGCCTCGCCGCGCCCAAGTCCTACGCCTCCTTCGCGGCCGTCCGCTTCCTGCTCGGCTTCGCCGAGGGCGCCGTGTCCCCTGCCTTTGTGACCATCACGTCCATCTGGTGGCGCAAGGACGAGCACGCGCTGCGCACCGCCCTGTGGGTGACCATGAACGGTGTCGCCCAGGTCCTGGGCTGCCTGCTCATGTACGGCATCGGCAAGAACACGGCCCTCGGCCTCGCCCCCTGGCGCGTCCTCTTCCTCGTCTGCGGCGCCCTCACCGTCGCCTCGGGCGTCGCCTTTTTCCTGCTCATGCCCGGCGGGCCCCGGGACGCCTGGTTCCTCAGCCCGCGCGAGAAGGAGGTGCTCTCGGCCCGCATGGCCCAGGACCGCGAGGGCGGCGACAAGACGTCCTTCTCCCTCGACCAGCTGCGCGAGACCATGCTCGACCCCAAGGCCTGGATGGTCTTTTGGTTCGGCGTCCTCGTCACCATGCAGAGCCCCGTCTTGACTTTTGCCTCACTCATGATCAACGCCATTGGCTACGACCAGCTCGACACCATGCTCTTCACCGCGCCCTCGGGCGCCGTCCAGGTCGCCATGCTCTGGGTTGGCGTCCTGCTCTGCTGGCTCTTCCCCCGGAACAGGACCCTTGTCGTCATGGCCCTCGTCATCCCCCCCGTCGTCGGCAATGTCCTGCTCATCAAGCTGCCCCTCGAGTCGCACTGGGGCATCATCGTCTCCGCCTGGCTCGCCTCCTGCATCACCTCCGTCATGTCCATCCTCCTCTCGCTGTCCGCGTCCAACGTAAAGGGCAACACCAAGCGCGCCGTCGTCAACACCATGTTCTTCATCGGCTACTGCGCCGGCTGCATCGGCTCCCCGCAGCTCTGGACCAACAAGCCCCGCTACACAGAGGGCGTCATCACCGCCCTCGTCACCTGGGGTCTCCTCTTCTGCTCCATGGTCCTGTACAGGTGGCTGTGCGTCGCAGACAACAAAAGGCGGGATGCCAGGGACGCCCAGGATGGTTTCGACGGTGCCGTCGACGGCCATGTCGTGCTGGACAGGACGGGCCAGCCCAAGTCGGACCTGACCGACAAGGAGGATCGCATGTTCCGGTACAGCTGGTGATCAGATAGCTTTGTTAGACAGTGTAGTCAGCCATCGGGCTCAGTTTCCCCCTTCGTGGGGCTTGTACGCATGTATCTGTAAGAGCGTGCATGGACAGTTTCCCCTCAAGCACCCAATTTTCTTTTTCTTCTTCCATAACACTGCTATTCACCTTCAACGTCAATCACGGCACCCAGGACACTGCAGAAGTCCTTGTCCGCACTGGCATACTCCCTGCCCACAACTTCTCGCACCCAGTCAACCCTCGGCTTCAGCCTCAACCTGAACGGCTTGGGCTCGGTCTCGGTCATGAAGCCAACGATGACCATTTCCAGGTCATCGATCTCGTCGACCGGCTCAGCGTCAAACGGCCAGAGCATGGCCGCCACCTGCATGAAGCTGCCATCCAGCGCGACCCTCTTCCCCATGCAGCTCCTCCGGCCCTGGCCAAAGACCGGCAGGCGCAGGGACGTGCGAACCTCGCCTTGCAAGGTGACGTCCTCGTCCATCCACTCTCCCTGGAGCCAGCGCTCGGGGATGAACCTTTCCAGCTCGCCAAGCTCGGTCGTAAAGGCCTCGGGGTTCCGTCTAATGGATCACGCATTTGCAAAGACCGTAATGTGCTTCACAGTGGGCACACCTTTGAACTCGTCGGCCCGGTCGGCGCGCCGCGGGATGCTTCTCGGGGAAATAGGCCGCCAGCGCATCAGCTCTGGGACGACGGCGTCGATAAAGGCAAGCTGCGGGCGGTCGGCGAAGGTAGGAAGACGGTCGCGGCCGACCACCTTGTCCAAGAGCGCGTGGGCACGAGACATGAAGTCCTTTTTGGAGAAAATGGCCGCGATGAACAATCACAGGAGGGCTCGGGGCTGGTCTTCATGCCGTCCTGAATGCTTGTGGCCAGCGTGTACGCGAGATCAATGTCGGGGATGCCGTCCGGGGTATGCTTGGCCACGACAGTCCACGCCTGCTTCGTTGCTTTCCAGCCCTCGGCCTCGTCACCATGCTCCAGGAGCCTCATGTAGAGCCATGTCTGCTCCTCGTACAGTTTGTCGGCAGCCCTTTTCCAAGGGGACAGCGCAGTGGGGAGGTGGCGGAGCGCGGGCATGAAGTCGGGAATGCCCGGGTTGGCAGCGGTATGGGTGACCTTTTTCTGAATCTCGACAATCTCGTGGTAGATGGGGGACCCGACGGTTGGGACCCGAAGACCGTAGTGCAGGGCGAGATTGTTGCTCGCCTGGGTGCGCTCCAGCAAGGGGTAGACTGGGGCGCTCTGGACGACGTTCTTGTCATCCGAGTGCTCGAGAAGGGCGAGCATGTCCATGAGCAGCTGCTTGGCTTCAAGCTGTATATCAGGCTGGTACTTGGGGGCGGCGATGGGGCCAAGGCTTGGGGCGAGGATGCGGTGATGGAGACGGATGTGCTATCCGGGGGTTAAGTTTTCATCATCATGTGCCCATGCGGGCAGAGTTGGATCTCACATCTTCCATGTCGTGCATGAGGACGGACTTGAACTGGCCAGGCGCGGCGCCAGTGATCATCTCGACGCTGACGGAGCTGGGCCCGTTGCTGCACCAGGCACTTTGCTTGCTCAGGAGCTTCGCCGCGGCCTCGCTGGTGCTGATGACGACAGTGGGCATGATGGCGAAGAGCTTGGGCGTGGCACTGGCGACCTTGGCCTTGGACCAGCCATCCCAGTTCTGAAGAGGCTTGCCAACGGGCGAGCTGTGCAGGTCGCCGATGATGGGAAGCTTGAGGAGCTTAGGCTCGCTATCACCATCGTCCTTGCTCGAGATCAGGAAGAAGACAGTCAGGGCAAAGACGACGGCCGTGGCCAAGATGGCGACGGCGTCGATCGTGGCGGTGGCGATGTAGCTCTGCGGAGTGAACGCTGACTTTGGTGGGTGGGCGGGCGTGTCTCAAGTTGAGGTTGAGGAAGCTTCTGGCCACCCACGATGCAGGGGAGAGCTTCTCGTTCATACAGGGATGTATGTACACTGCTCGTCACGTCGCCAAGTGCCTGATGGGCGCTTTACTTAGCCGCCTTGTTAATCGCTGTGGGAATAGCGCGGTCATTGAGGATTGGTGGGCTGGTACGAGGGGCAGCATCCAGTTGGTCGTTGTAGAGGGCTGGAGAAGAGGGAGATGTTGACGATGAATGCTTGGCGACTGACCCTGCAGAGAACCGAATCCAACAATTGCAAACTGAGGGTGCATCGCCGCTTGGGCCTTGGCACTCACTTGACTAACAGCTGTTAGCCAGTGAGCTAGTAGCAACTAGCAAGGAAGACGGCGGCGGTTCGGGAATGTCCGTCGCTAGCGCAAACCACTGGGAGCTATCATACCTTGAAATTATAACCAGTTTGCCGTGTCACATAGTACGTATTTTGCTGTCGACAGTGTGACAGTGGTCACGGAGGGTCGAGTCTGGAGGCGGCAGCGTTAATGAGTAGAATAAAGGAAGGACTAATTAATCAGTGCGACCGAGCTCAATCGACATGGAGAGATTGCCAGAGAGCAAAAGTTGGTGCGGAGTCCGAAGACACCCTCCTTGGCAGGAACCTTGGGCGGTGGTGCCTGGAGCCTGGACTCTGGTGGCTCAGGTAAGGTACGGATAGAGAAGGTAAAAATACTCCGATATGAGGGACGTGACTTCCTGGTAATACTGCACCCCAAAAGGCCTAATTCCCTAGGAAGGTACCCAGCACTTGCATCATCACAATGTTTGTATCTTCATCTTGGGCCTGCTGTCGCATTCCGCCACTAACTTTGCTATAGTGAGGCACAGTACGGATACATACAGGCGAGATCGTCCAGCGCGTGGACTGGAGAATCTACATATTACAAGTACATATTACAGCCTACAGTACCCACCAGTTGTTCGTTGACATCCCCAGACAACAAGAGAATCGATTCCCGGACCCCTTCCCCGACCTGCCCAGCAAGTTACAAAAAGGCAACGTGAAGCGCTAAGGCACACTACGGCTGGGCCGTATGAAGTGTCCGGCACCACTTGGCCGCTGTGAACCACCAGCCCGTTCAGCTTTTTTAAGCGAAGCCTGGTTTCGACTTTTAAGACGGAGATTGGAATCGGGATTATCTCCAAAATTTTACTTCGTACGCAAGGGAAGTGACCCAGCAGATCTCGCAGCGTTCAAGTCATAATCTCGAGTCCCACGGGCCATCGCAAAAAGCTAGAGAAGGTGCACCGGGAATGATGCGGGTGAATATCCGACCTGTCACAAAATGCAGGGAGGCGGTTGAGAAAAAACATCCCCTCAAGATTTCGTACACGTAAACGTTGTGCACAACTGTACTCTCGCGACTACGGTCTTTTAACAACGACAGTCTACGCTGTAATTACTGTACCACTTGGACGCGTCAACGAGACAAAATTCGGATCCGAGGGTAAAAAAAAACGAGCTCCTGAAGATGATCCTCATCGGCGTGTCCAGCATCGGCTTTTTCTGAGTTCTGCCCAGTCTTTCCAGTCCTCCGGCATCCCAACGAACATGTCCACTAACATGCGATTGCAGAACCTGCGTGGTCAGTGGCTTCTGCATTCACACGTTGTCTAGCATCTAGCAGGACTTTGACGACATCAGTACTCGATCCCTCTCGCCAGCAGTTTCTCCGGCCTCGAGCCGTCTATTGCTGTCATTCTCGCCTGTGTTTCACTCTTGCGCTCACACAGCCGTCACCACCGACAGGGAGGTAGGTCGCGCGTACAGGAGCGACAACAGCGACCACGGGATCTACCCCACGGACTCAGGCATTCGAATTAAGCAGGAGTGGAGTGTCTCTGGCGGCCAGGCCTCACGGTGAATTTGTGTGAACTTGTGCAAAAATCGTATTCCCCTCCATGCCCAGTCGAGGGGTGCTATAGGAGTGAGTGACTTGGCAAATGAGCAAGCTAGTACCCATTAATGCCCACCGGCAGCCCTAGAAGAACTTCTGTGACCGGAGAAACTGGCGCAAGAGCGATATTCCGTTGCTCTGCGCTCAGAAACGCAGATTTGCGAGCGGCGCAGTCAAGTGAAACAAGTGAACAACCAGCGACGACATGATCAGCCTCCACGCCTCCACGCGTACGGCACATAATACCCATCAAAATACATCCTACAACCCGGATGTGCCCATACAACCTCGGGTCCGGACCTGATCGGCAGAAGAGCCGCCCATTAAGCACCCCAGGCGTCGGTGTGGACGTCTCCGACCAGGAACGGGGGAATCTTGGACCCTTGGAATCCTACGACGATCGGCCCCTTGCAGAGCCTCAAATGCACCCCGTCAGATCGCCTCTCCATGACAATTCAACATCATTGTCATTGGGAGTAGGCGTCAGCGTTTTGAGGTCGCCCAAGATATAAACCAAGCGAACTCGTCCCGGAACGTTCACGCGATGTCTCTTCCCCATCATCCACAACTACGCCAACACGACGACTACCTTTTCCTTAACAAGAGCCGGTCTCTTGTTTGTCTGTCTGTCTGTACCCTTATTTCCTTTTGAAAGCTAGACGACCACCACTAAAAGCTTTCCTTACGTTTCCTTATATACTTCAGCAACTACCATCATTATGGTCAACATCGGTCTCTCCCTCCTCGCCTTCGCGGGCGCCTCAATCGCCGCCCCGTCTGGCAGGCGATCCGAGATGGGCCTGACTGCCCTCTCATACCCCGACACAGAAGCCATCCAAACCCTGCGCGAGATGGGCAAGAGGAGCATGCCCGACATCCAGTACGCCAAGCGGGACTACCCTGACATGGACGCTATCCATGCCCTGCGCGACATGGGCAAGAGGAGTCTGCCCGACATCCAGATCCCTGGGGACCAGCCCGCCAAGCGCAGCTTCCCCGACGTGGAGGCCATCAACAACTTGCGCGCCATGGGGAAGCGCTCGCACCCCAAGCGCTCGTTCCCCGATACCGAGGCCATCAACAACCTGGGTGCCGTGGGCAAGCGCAGCCTCCCCAAGAGGAACTTCCCCGACACCAAGGGCATCGACAAGCTCCGCGCCATGGGCATGCGGAGCGCGCCCCAGGTGACACGTACCAAGCGCTCGTTCCCTGACATGGACGCCATCAAGCAGCTCCGTGCTAAGGGCAAGCGTGGCCTGCCCAAGAGGAACTACCCTGACACCGAGGCTATCAACAACCTGCGTGCCATGGGCAAGCGTGGCCTCCCCAAGAGGAACTACCCTGATACTGAGGCTATCAACAAACTCCGTGCCATGGGCAAGCGGGGCCTGCCCTGAAGTTGCTGGCACCCACCATGTCCATACAGTGACATAGGCTGCTGAGGAGCGTCAAGTCAGTGCTCAAATTGGCGTACATTAATTGAGAAGCAGGCGCGGACGGCCTGGGGCGAATATTTTTGAGCAGCATTGCGATTATTCCCAGTTGACTGTGCCGGATTATGTCTGATGACAAATTGTCCCATGTATAGAAGTTATGTTTCAAGCGCACTATCAGGTTTTCCAAGCATGTTGGATGCTCGTAGTTGTCCCGGGAGGACAAAAAGATCTAAAACATCTGTGCACTGTTAACTGTGAATGTGTGATTGATTGGCTTGCTAATATAACGGCAATTGGATATCTGATCATGCATGCTAACACGGAAGGGTACCGACACGTGGCTTCACGACTCCCTCGCAACAAAGCAACTAACTCCCCCAAGGTATCAACATCATCTCATTCAATGCTCGATCGGCAGCGCCGCTGCACCGACTGAACAAGAGAATACCAGGCGCCATGGCGGTTCAAGCCTCCTCCTACCAGAGGGTATCTTCCTCAACCAACCTCTTGGGCGGGACATTGCTTTTCCGTTCAGCCTTCAAGCTGGTTCTATTCTCAATCGTGCCAGTCGTCTGCATTGTCTCTGTGGGCGAGGGCAGCGGGCTCGTCGTCTTGAGGGAAGCCTTGGGGTGAGAGGGCAGGCCGGGCGAGTTGGCTGGATGTTCGGGTGCCCTTGGCGATCGCTGCGAGGTGGGCGAGATCTGGGCTCGGATATTAGGGTCGTACCTCGCATGCGCCTTGTACCCTTCCGGTCGATCCTGCATTGGGTTGAGAGACGTGGGCGGCGTCCGACGACGTTGTGGTCGCTTGCGATGGCAAAAGGCTGATGTTGGTCCCCAGGCGGCACGAAACGTGTACCCCGGGTGAGGCAACAACAAGAGCAAGGCCGCCAGCCACACGACGAGTCCATCCAAGAAGCAGGTCGCATATTGGTTCTGGAACAAGGACCCTGCAATGCCTTGCGCCATCTCGGCAATCCTGTACGTCGAGTATCCGGCCAAGAGAAGAACGGCAACCTGTGTAGCTATCGGATGTTAGTGACACCTTTGCACGCACGCAGCAGTCCGTACACCTGAAAACACATACAAAGCAAGAACCGTCTAAACCTGGTCGATTCATACAGGGCAGAGTGTTTCGGATCGATGTCGGCCCGCCTGGTCCTGAGGTTCATTCTGAACCAAGCATGTACGGCTGTGAAGCCCACAAAGGTCAAGAGCTGCACGCCTAGCCCACCTGCGATCAAGCTTGTACCGCTATTACGCTGTGAGTTGTGAGTTAGAGCATGCAACAAAGCGAGTACTGTCGGACGTACATCCATGCCTGGGGGGAAGACAGCCAAGCAGAATCCTATCAGCTCCAGCAGACCAACCACAAGGCAAGCGGCGTAAAGGGTGATGGCCACTACCCAGGGCCTGACTGGGCTGATCCGTTCGCCATACACATTCAAAATGTGCGGCAATGCTTCAAAGGCAGCCACGGCGATGAAGACCGGCCCCAGGACAGTTCCCAGTAACGACAGCAGGAAGTATCCCGGGCTCGTGGGCGCGCTGTTGAGGAGAAGGCGTCCGAGAAAGCCCAATGCACTGAGCAGACAGCCGGTCGACAGGAAGCCGGAGAAGATGATGGTACGGTATCGCAGCCCGTAGAAGAGGCAGAGTGGCACCAACGCAGCAAACAAGGCGACAAGGGCCCCGTTGGCTCCTATGTTTGGTCTGGCGCTGTAGAATCCGCCCGCCACGGGGCAGACTGAGCCACAGTCGCCCGCCATTATGAGCTCTTAATAAGTTGAGATGCCGGAAGTGTCATGGCAGAGCTTGGTGGTGCCCAGTCCAGGGAGAGCCCCGGGGGCGAGGTGCAGAGACACGGCATATATACATTGTTCTGTCTGCATGCACCTAGCAGGGCACATTAGGAAGGCTTTGGGTGATAACCAAAAGTCGCCGGCATACATGCGGCGTAGCCCATGCTGCAGAAAGGCGCGGCAAGCGATGCCTCTCACTGGGGTGCGCACCCACACATTCTGCCGCGGCAAAGACCTAATTGCTCCAGTGTCACTCGACGTTGTGCCGCCTTGCATGAAAGGATCCGCAAGTGCCGTCTGTGTTCAACCTTTCGGGTCTGTCGAGGATGATCTGGTTCCGTTGCGGCGTACGAGTAGGGCTGGCACGGCGCACCTTCAATGAAGAGTGTGTAGTCATGTAGTGACAAGTACATGATTACGTCTCAACCATCCTGGGCCCTCTGATCGCAGGTTGCGCACTACCATGACCGCCTTTGGCAGGTGAGTGATGAACAGTGTCTGCAGACCGTGCCCAAGCAATGTTGAGTACCAAAAGCATGGACCGCGGGCGTAGATGAGGGGGCAAACGCCCCGCGCGTTGGTTTGGAGGTGATTCATTCGTCCATCAAGCGCAGATTGTCTTGTGCCTGTCGACTCAGACATACCCGATCGGCTGTGAGCGGCAAAAGGGCGTTGACCGACTGGCCAGGGTACAGTATGCGCAGGCTCGTAACCACTGAGTGCGGAGGTGGTGTGCTTGCTCAATACTACCCCGACATGGTGAATGTGTGGAGTGAGGTGCAGTAGCGAAAAGCTGGTTGCGGGCTCGGCCGCGTTTGATGCACAAACGACCCTTCCGAGTAGAGGCAGTGAGGGACTCAGGCAAATTGGCGATGATAACTAGGCATGGAGAAAGGCACGCCAGCGCTGACGGCTGCCCACATGCGGGCCGCTATGGAACGTACATACCGCTTATCAGCTAGGGGAACTTGGGAAGGTCGAGTTCTGATTTGGTGGATGAAATCGCCAGGGAACCATTCAGAGGCTCAGAGCTAAACAGCTCGCCTCCATGGCTCATTTGCCGATGCTTGTGTGCGGACAGGAGACGTGTGACTTGTGGAGTCGCCAGCCGGGCATATGCAGTTGGTTCAGCCTTGCGCAACGAACCGCGAGGAGCTGCAGACGTGTCGGGGCCTGCACCTCTTAATGCCGAGCCGCTCGAGGGCAGAAGAGACGGATGGACACCAAACTTGCCTGCTTGCCCATCCTGTTGTTGGCTTTGACTCGAGAAGAATGTTGTGATAGATCATAGCCACGCCCGCTGCCTTGTGCGGTCGAAGCTGTCCAGTAGGCTGTACGAACGTACTCGAAGCCAACGTGCATCCATGCAGCCTGAGTCACAGTGTCCCATTGTGACTGTGACCGATCAAGAAAGTCGCAGTGCATGGCTCCGTCGGGATAGGATCCGTCTGCCGCCCTGGCTCGCAGACGGACCGAAGCATGGAGATCAAGAAGTGTGAACTTGCGAAGGTGAGCGATCTAGCGGGGAGGTACGCGCCTTTTACCCGTGCCTGCCTCCCTTGTTACTTGTACTGCTATGGATACTTAGGTAGTCTAGTAGTCGGCATTGTAGGGGTCCGACCGGCCGAGGATACGCCACACGTGCACGCCACAGGCGCGAGCCACGACTCAGGTGGCTTAGCTGGTCAGCGAGGCTCAGCCCAAGATTGGTGACGAGGCCCTCGTCACCAGCCTCAAGCGACGGATAAAGAACCCCAAAGTAGCCACACAAAAGGTAAGACACGCGCCCGGCGCAACAAGTATGATCCCAGCGTCACCTCAAAGTCATATTCACTTACAGACGCTACAGCTTCAACTTGCAAGTCGGCATAGATACTCGCACAATCTGTTGACCATCTGAGAATCCTCGCGTCGCACGACCTGACATCATCCAAGGCTCAGTGATCTCAGCGACCCAGGGCCCAGGATCTTGCTGATCAGCCGGTCCGCGCTGCAGGGTCAGCCTTCTCGTAGCCATGTCCATCAGGATTGTGGTGGACAACCGGCCAGAATTCTACACCAACCTGGACTATGTCTCCGGGCGAGTTGTGCTTGCGGTGAACCGCGCCGAGCAGATTGGCAACATTGTTGTCAAGCTCGAGGGCGAGTCAACCACAGCCTTGCAGGTGCCTCACCCCCACGAGGACCTCAGGCAAGGTCCGCTACCAGGTCCTCCAGGGAGCACCGTCAGCGAGACGCACAAGCTCCTTTACAAGATCCAGCAAGTCTTCCCGGATGATTATCACTCAAGTAGCAATAACCCCCATGGCGCTCATCCGCTATTGCCTGGGGAACACTCCTTCCCTTTCAAGTTCAAGCTCCCCATAAACAATGCCTGCAGCGACCACATGGCCATGTCGAAGATAGGAGGCCTAGCTGGCATGGGCGGGTTTGGCCAAGGGGGCGGGTTGTTCGGAATGGGAGGCGTGAGAGTCATGGACGGCAGCAAGCAGTTATTCCTACGTCATGTCACAAGGACACTGCCGCCTTCCCTCACGGGCTTCCCTATGGAAGCCGAGATCAGGTACTACATCAAAGTCACGGTACACAGACCTGGGTTTCTGAAAGAGAACTGGCGGTTTCAGGCCGGACTCAAGTTCATGCCCATCGAACCTCCAAGACCACCCAAGACAGGGCAGGAGGCGTTTGCACGTCGTCCCTTTACCTTCCGGCTACAGTCGCCCGGTCAGCCCGAAAGGAAGCGTAGCTCGTTCTTCCCGAAAAAAGGAGATGACTCCAAGCTGGGGAGCGACACAAAAGGTGCCCAAGACGCAGGCAATGCTCCAGCGCCCTCCGTCGAGATCTCGGCGAGATTGCCTCACCCACCGGTATTGACCTGCAACAAGCCTGTCCCTCTTCGACTCGTGGCCAAGAAGCTAGCCAACTGCCCCGACGAGGTGTTTCTTACGTCCTTTCAGGCCGATCTAGTTGGGTATACGGAAATCCGATGCCACAGCATCCTCAGCCGACGATCCAACCGCTGGGTCATCGCTTCCAGCATAAACCTAGCAATACCGCTGACAGCATCGCCCTCGGATGAAATAGGAAGAGAGATTGTGGTTCCCGACTCATTATGGAATACGACTGCGCTCCCCAACACCGTAGCGCCGTCTTTCACCGCATGCAACCTCAGTAGGAGATATGAATTGGAGATCAGAATCGGAGTGTCATGGGGGCGGCCGCCGAGCAAAACCAGCAAGTTGTTGAATGGCAGTTCTTCCCAAGCACCGGAGATACACCTGCCACTTCAGTTTCAAAACGTCGAGGTCTTCTCGGGAATCACCCCGCCTGCTGAACTCCTCGAAGCAACCAGAACCACAGCGCCAGGGCGTGCGACTTTCGCAATGAACAACCCAGGTCCTCGATTACCGCCGCGGCAGAATTCAACACCACAGGCTGGGCCAAGTGCTGGGCGAGGCCAACCAGCACGACCTCAGGCTCAAGCACCAGCACCAGCACATGATCCGCTGTACCCTCCTCAGCTGCAAGCTGGACAGAGCGCCCCCGCGTATGACGATGCCCCTCCGACTTACGAGGAGGCCGTGGCCGAAAACCTGGCTGGACCATTCGACGGCATGCAGGAAAGGCCAGCGTATAGCGGTGTTACGAATGAGAACGCGCCTAGCCAGATGCCCACGGAGAAGAGCTGAGATTGAAGGGCTGAGGCTCGCCAAAGGCCCGGCCATTAGGGGTGCTCGGGACGTCGAAGGGACATGTACATGACCTACGTATTACTGCACATACCACGTCTGAGGGTTTCATGGCTAACAAACTCGACGAATAGTACCAAGTCACACCCACAATATGTAATGCACCATTGCGAGGCAGCGTGGATCGGTCCCTGGGCAATATTGACACTGCAATCCTAGTAATACTAATGCCAACACCAAGACACGAGCATCAAGGACTATGGTTTCTATGCGCAAGACACTCGGGGGCTCGGCAACGCGCACAGTGACGTCAATACTGTGCGCCCCACTGAAACCGCATTCCACGACATGGAAATTGTTGGACCAAACTGGACTTCACCATCGTGACTCTAAATCCACCCCAAGACGTCGCAGACACGACACCCATGTTGGAGCTGCCAAATAGCGATGCGCCCATGCCGACGCTTTCATAGCGCGCGCTCTTTCACAGGAATTGCCCAAGCCCGGCACTGCGTTCGCCATCCTCCGCAATGTCGATCGTTTGCCTCAACCACCCTGCGCCCGCAGAACCACGATCCACGTATCCGTGAGCTAGGACGCGAGATATCAGACGACTACGCAGCGATCCGCGACAGTTATCGTGAGTCAACGTGGACTACCTTCGCCCCAGCTACACAGTACTGACCTGTGTCTACAGAAACACCAAAGTACCCCATCGTCCTCGCGCATGGCCTCCTGGGCTTCTCTGAGCTGCAGCTCACGCCTCTCCTCCCCTCGGTCCAATACTGGCGCGGCATCCGCGACGCCCTCGCCCTTCAGGGCGCCCATGTCATCTGCGCCTCCGTGCCGCCGTCCTCCTCCATCGAAGACCGCGCCAAGAAACTCCGCGAGGACATTGACGCGGCCGCGCGCACCACACGCGACGGCAGAGTCAACATCATCGCGCACTCCATGGGCGGCCTGGACGCCCGCTACATGATCTCGCATCTCCCTCCCAAGTACGTCGACATTGCGAGCTTGGTCACAGTCGCGAGCCCCCACCGAGGGAGCTCATTCGCAGACGTGCTCCTGCAAGAGGACGGCCAGGCTATGGTCCATCTGCCCAAGCTCTACGGGTTGATTGAGCGGTTCGGTCTCGGCACCGCCGCTTTCGCGCAACTGACAACGTCGCACATGACAAAGGTCTTCAACCCCGCGACACCCGACTCGGCCTCGACACGATACTTTTCATATGGGGCGTCGACCACAGAACCACCCTTGCTGAGCCCGTTCCGGCAGTCGTGGCACGCCATCACCAAGGCCCAGGGCGCAAACGACGGACTGGTTGCCGTTGACAGCAGCCGTTGGGGCGATTACAAGGGCACATTGGTGGGTGTCAGTCATCTTGATCTGATCAACTGGTCGAACCAGGTCAAGTGGATGGTGAGGGAGTGGATGGGGATGAAGAGGACCTTCAACGCGATTGCGTTCTACTTAGACATTGCGGACATGTTGGCAAAGGAGGGCCTATAGACTGTTGTAGAGTACTGGCACAAGCCGACGAACGGCGTTCGGTTTCGGGAATGTGAATAATGTATTAGCAGGTACAGATTTGACGGAGTCTCAGACAGCACCAGATGAATGAGAACCAAAACATTAAAGGGGGCACGCTGGAACAAAGAACGTGGCCTTTCGTGCCGGACCACCGCCCAGGAGAAAGCAGTACCACATGGCAACAAAGATAACACCACTTTCGCCAAAATTGCCTGCCAACCTCAGCCGACCATGAATTGATTGGCAGTCCACCACATGCCCATGTACCGCCTGAGAGAATGGCATGCCGCGCCGACCCATTAGGTATAATTAGATTGTGCGCCGACACGCCAGCCAGCGCTCACTCGCACACTATCCTGCATCACGCATCTTTTTCACTCTCTATGGTCTTTCTCTTTGGCGAAACAGTGTCCAAAATCCCTCGCGTTCACTCGCGGGCCACTTAGAACTGCTGCTTGGCGCTCTTGCGCTTCTGCATGAACTTGTAGATCCAGAGAGCGATCAGGCCAATTGCGACTAGGAGGCGCGTCAGATCAAAACGCGGGGCGAGTGCGATTGCGTATCGAACGTACCAGCACCGACAATGCAGAAGACGGTGATAACCCCGGGCTCGCGCTGAGCCCAGTTCTTGCGCTTGACGAGCTCACGCGCGACAAGGTCGCGGACGACAACAGTGTTGATGGCGGCCATTGTGTCGGTGGGGGGAAGTCGTGCGACTAAGAGAAGACAAACGTCATGTTAGTTGGCGGTCCTTTGAGGTGCGCGGGCCCATGTCTCCGAGTCCATGCATGCGAGCGAGCTGAGTCCGGCAGAACGTGAAGTAATGAGTAGCTTTCCCGCGCTTGAAGCGTACTCCAGCCAGGCAGCAATTGGGCGTCTGTGCCGCTGCGGTAAAACCGTGAGGTTTGGCGGATTTGAGGACGGCTCGTGCGGTCGAATCGACCCAGGGCGAGGCGCGGTGTTTTGGCGAGACGTCACTGGACGAGCTGGAAAACCTGTCGAATCGCAGGTGACCCGAAACGAATCCACGCAGTCGCATCATTTGCGCCGGTGATCGTTGTTGACATGACCGCCAGGTGGTGAATAGGCAGCGGCGGAGGAGGGTGCGGTACATCCCATCGTTCGTCGTTCGTTGCGCAGCCCAGCATCGCATCCGTCACAGGCAGCAGGCAGGACAGCGGAAACTGGAAGATTGCTTACCTTGTCTATTGCGTGGAGCTAAAGAGGATGGTAGGCGAGAGGAGAGGAAGCAGGTGGAGGGATCGAGACAGCCGAATGGCAGAGGACGGAGAGAAATCGATCAAAGAGAATGGGAACGAGGTGCACTCAAAGAAGGGCCAGGCCGTGGTTTTGTTTGATCATCAGAATGCACCCAAAAAGGCCGCTCTCAGCGTCTCAGTGGGCGAGTGGGCGACGCAGGCGCGATTCGGGCCAGCAGTGGGGCGCCTGCCTCCGGCCTCCAGCTTCCATGTTCCCCTCTGTAGGCTCTCGCTGTTCAGTTTCTGTTGTTAGTGCAGTAGCGCCGACAGCACCTGGCCGTGTTAGCCAGGAGTGGGGCCTTGCCGATGTGTGCATCCACTACGTCATGCCCGATTCAGTCAACCGCGAGTTTCCCAATTACCTGCTGCAATGAATTGCACGCTTGCATGCTAACAGATTGGAGCCTGTAATCAATGGCAACCGTTGTCAACGTTGAGAGCAGCGTTGCCCATGCGCGCTTTTTCGGCGACGCCATCAGGTCCTCTATCGTTAGTCGGCCATCGCGCGCCGGCCCTTGTTCCTGCCAAAATCGTCAGCTCCAGTAACGGGCTTCCTGAAGTTAATAGAACCCTGCGTCTGGCTCCCACAACGCCCCCGGGAAGAACCCACACAGTGAATTTGGATGTTCTCGACCTTTCGGGACAGAGGGAGCCAATGCACCGGCCGGCCGAGCCTGGAGAATTATCAGTAAGCTCCAAGTAAAATTCATCAAGGTGTGCCCTGGTGTTCATCTTTGCCATCTGCCTTGGGAAAGGTGCAAGGCGTCAGCGACAACATCCTTTATCCAATGGACCAGCTTTGAGCACGTATGGGTCACCCCACGCACAGTATGATCCATGGGCGTGCGGCACGAAACATCTAGCGGGCTGCATGCGTCTACCACTCCCGTCACCGCGACTCGGGACTACGGCAATTCGCCAATTCGCGCGACGAGGTGGACGGCCCAGCAGCTCCCGGTCAGCCTGTCACGGCGACGCCTAGCTTGAGAAGCTGCCCGCGACGCTTCCGAGGAAGCGATGGTCATGCGCGAATTTCTGACCGGGCAGAGAGATGCCATTCCACTTTTGCAACGCCTGATGGTCCGGGCTCCCTTCCACACTCTCGCGGTCTCGCCATCCAGCACGCAGGTACAAGGCGCTCTCGTAGCGGCATTATCACTGATACTTGCTACGGGTCTCATTGCGATGAGACATCTAGATTGGGACATCCTTTCCTCGTAATTCTCAGTATTATAGTCTTCTTGCCTGGCTCTCGCGGCGCCTGTGTGCCGAATCCTCCTCCAGGATCGAATTCCGAAGTTATTAGTGTTGACCGCCGCGTGATGGTATCTGACCGATCAATGATTGGCGGCCTCTTTGAGCCCTTGTCGTCACTGCCATCGTCAAGCACCAACAACGTTCGTGGTTCTGGATGCCCATGTCAACCTGCAATCAATCAGGTGCTGGGGGTTCTTGGAACACCGCCCCCCAGAGTCACGCGACGACGCCCAGCTCTCTAGTCCCACAGATCCCCGATGCGGTTTGCCTAGCCATGCAAGCGTGTTTCCCACAAGGCACTGAATGCCGGGGCGATATCTCGACCAACTGATGAGGACAATTAGAAATCCAAGAGTGAAGATCTCCCTTCATTAACAGAGCCTCCAACCTTTGGCGCCCATCGACCTACCGGACACGGTTGATCCCACTCGACGCACGCCTGACGATGTGTTTAGCAGTGACTGTCTCTCCTATCGGCAAGCACAAGTAAGCAACAAAGGTCTCAAAGAGCAATACGTACTGTCCCAGCCGGCCGATGTCATAATTCAGGCAGAAGAAAAGACTCAGTACGTACCGCACTCGCGCCTTCGCCATAAAACGCACTACCAGTATACCGATCCGAAGGGTCTATCAACAACATGCAACAAGTCTCGGGCTCTCTCAGTCTTTGCTGCCCACTAATAATAAATTCTCTTGCCTCGCAGCCAGCCATGCCTCTAGGAGACCAGTCTTGTTGGCGCACTAGTCTAGTAAGTACATAAGTAGTACGTTTTCACGAGTCTCCTAACCTGAAAATGGCCCTGATATAATTGTATCGTTGGACCACATGGCACTGTACTTGTACATAGTAGACCTCCGCAAGGCGCATTTGTCTTGGCACTTACCAGCAGGACTGTTGATAGCCTCGTCTTATTCCCGTCTCGGACATTCCCACAAGCGCCCGTCGGGGGACCGACATGGCTACACCACGCCAACCGACATACGTAATTGTTTCATAGGTATCCGTAGTCTCGTCGTTCGGTGTTGGACCATCCGCGCACGACGATACACGGACACGCAGACTGCAGTATTTCAGTGCTGCATCGCACGCAGGAACGAGACTTGCTTATTTTGATACTTAAAAGGGCGCGCCCCCAAGTTTAAAATGTTTCTTGGTGACATCACCACAATCGCTGTGGCGCCTGGAGACTGCGCTGCCTTCGCAAAGAGTTCGATATACCGTGACCAAGTCTTTTCAGCGTTTAGGTGTACTCCGCACTGTAACACGTAGTATCTGCGCAGCAGGAGAGTCGATGGTCTCAAATCCCACTTACCGAAAGATCATCTCGACCGGCAAAAACCGGCAAGCACGGCATCGTGTTCAATGCTTACCAGGTATCCGTAGCACGTACTTTACCTTATTGGAGATTACCGACCACACCGCATAAAGCGAGAAGAAATATGCACTGTGAAGTCACACTCCTCCTCTCCAGGGTAACCGGACCGAGCGCACTGTCTTCTGCCTTCTCACTCTCCATTTTCCGATCCAACCATCACTGATCAAAGAAGCGCCAACGAGTCAAGGCTGGCAGTCGATTTGTGCAACTTGTACGGCCAACGTCCCCAAATCGGATCGCCATGGCGCAGTGGGCTGCTCATATAAAGCGTCTCACCAGACACAATGTCGCAACCTTGCGCAGCTCACCTTGGGCCGAGCTCTCTGGCTCGCTCGGTGACCTGGGCACTTTGCTCCCTTTGATGGTCGCCCTTGCTCTGCAAGATTCCATCCAACTGGGCTCAACCTTGGTTTTCTCGGGCATATTCAATATCTTGACAGGATTACTGTTTGGTATCCCTCTGCCCGTGCAGCCCATGAAGGTTCGCAGATCCGAAGCGCCCGCATCGCTCTCCTTTCTGACGCTGGACAGGCTATTGCATCGGCAGCTATATCAGCGCGCGAGGATCCGTCCATGGACGTCGTGATCGCTGCAGGTCAATATGTCGGTGCCGCAGTCCTCGTGCTGAGTGTCACTGGTCTTCTACAATGGATCGTTCGTGTCGTGCCACTCCCCGTGGTTAAGGGCATCCAGCTGGGCGCCGGCTTGTCACTGGTCATCGGCGCTGGATCATCACTTCTCAAACCGCTTCGTTGGGTTGACCCTGCTCTTGACAATCGTGTGTGGGCTCTTGCTGCGTTCATTGTCCTTGTAATGAGCCAAAGACTCCCGCGCTTTCCGTATGCGTTGTGCTTCTTTGTCATGTCGATCCTGTTTGCCGCCGTCAGCATCGGGACCAAAGATAACGCGCGAGCACCAGGACTGCAATTCTGGCATCCAAGGCTCGTCATGCCTGAATGGGTCAATGGACATGATTCCCCAGCCTTGTGGATGGCGATAGGGCAGCTACCCCTCACAACGCTCAACTCGATCATCGCCGTGAGTCAGCTTTCAAGTGACCTGTTGCCAGACCTTCCAGCGCCTTCCGTCACGTCCATGGGCTTGAGCGTGGCATTCATGAATCTGACCGGAACATGGTTCGGTAGCATGCCAATGTGTCACGGCGCTGGCGGTCTAGCAGCTCAGTATCGCTTTGGTGCTCGCAGTGGAGCAAGCGTTGTCATGCTTGGATTCTTCAAACTGGTGTCGGGTCTCTTCTTTGGGGAGACTCTTGTTGATCTTCTGCGTTACTACCCCAAGAGTCTTCTGGGCATCATGGTCTTCGCGTCAGGCCTTGAGCTAGCCAAGGTAGGCAACAGCCTAAACAATGGTGCCCCTGACCTCTGGCAGGCCGCGGCGGGCCTGAGAAACAGGCGACAGCGAGAACTGACAGACGAGGAGCGCATGGAGAGATGGACTGTGATGCTGACTACGGCGGGTGGAATCTTAGCCTTCAGAAACGATGCCCTGGGCTTCCTGGCAGGACTGCTGTGTCACGGAGCCTACGAACTGGATAGATATCTGCGTGAAAGACACACCAAGCAGACACGCCCGGCGACGGAACGAGACCGCTTGCTCCAGTAACGACGTAACGACTACACGCGCTATGAATATACACCCAAGCATTTGGCCGGACTTTTTATGGGTTTGCTTGCCATGCATAAATAATGGTCGTCTTGCAGTATGTCTCGATGAGTAAGTAGCTGTGAGTGATGTGGGCAGCAAGCAGCGAAAGTCCCGACTCAGTCAGTGCCAGTGATACCCTTCAACTCTAAATGTCGTTTTCAAATTCTCAACCGAATAAAGTTCTAGCCTACTTATGCAAGAGTTGTGAATGGTGTGAACTATTTGGTGTCAAGGGCCTGGATGTTTTTTCTAGTGTAGTCACGGAAAAAGGCCTCCCACAGGGGATGAAGACAGATCACAAGCTCTGAAATATGCAACTTTCAATTTCGATAGCCTTTGTCGCGTTGGCGGCTGGTTTACATGTAGTTTGAGCGGCGTTTATTGCGCATTTTGAGGGGGTTCATTGGGCGCCAGGGTCCAGCACTGAACTGAGGGACTGGCTCTACTATGATGCAAGACAAAGTTTCGCGTAAACTTCAAGTCTATGACCGCAACATTAGAATTCTCTGAGGCTGCTTCGCAATTGACTGAGAGTGATTGAAATGTCGGCAGCTCCTTCCTCGGTGAAGTGAAATCCTGTCGGTGAGAATATCAGGCAAGAGACAAAAGCGGAGATTCCATAAGCTCTGTCCAATGAGAGTCGGCCATCAACAAACGCCCCCATCAACATCCCGTCGGCATCGCGGCCGGGGACAAGTTCGACTGCAACACTATTATTCCATCTTCCAGCAGCCATCGACCGATCAGCCTCGACGCGGCGCAAGCGCGACCTAGACAACGACCCGACCCTCGCAGCAAAGACGGCTCGGACGCGCGCACAAAGTCACGGACATCAGGGTCAATGCGTCGAATTAACCCTTCGCGACACTGCGCAAAGGCAAAGGCTATACAGATCGCGACGAGCAGGCGGTTCGCCACAGCCACGAACGAGCGGCGACACTACAGGTCGAGTCTCGCAGTGGCCCAGCGATGACTTCGTCCAGCGCCGTGGCTGCTGCCATACCAGGGCTCGCAGCTGGTCTTGATCCTCGCCCACCCGACCACGGCCACGGCCAAGAACGAGGACGTGCAGGAAGTCACGGACAGGCGCTAGGCGACAGCACAGACTACGCGCATACAAACACGACTGCAGAAGACGACAGCGTGTCAAGTATAGTCCCTTTCTCGCAGCCCGGCTCGCTGCCGACGGCGCAAGGCCAGTCTGAGGAAAGTTCAGCTAGGCGGCCAGGATCAAAAGTAAATGAGGCCGCACACGAAAATCTTGTGCACATTAAAAACGAGGAAGCGCTGCTCTCGGACGCACATCAAGAACTTCAACCCGTGAACAGGGTATATTCTGAAGCAGACCGCAACAGAGATCCGAATAGCGCCAAAGAGGAATCCGAGCCGCAGAGTGCACAATCACCAACAGATAGCACTGCCAAAGATCAGTCTGGCAGTCAGAAGAGCGCTGCAGTGTCTCAGGACACTTGCGCTGCACAAGCGGCTGACTCCTCAACTATCAAACTCGAACCACATCAGCAACCAGAGCGGTCTCCACCGCTCAACCAGGCTCTCCCGGACAAAGCGACAGAGAATCCTTCAGGTTCAGCTGCACTATCAATGCCCGGTACGGGAGGTGCAAAGAAACTGAACGAATCAACTAAACCAGCTGCGGAAGACTCCCAACGACCCATCTCTGCCACTCAGCCGGACCGCAAACACGACGGAGATCCGGTGAAGATGGATTACTCCAACCCGAATGAGAACGCTTTCGATGTTACTGGCGGCCAACTGCCCATGTTTGGCGAATCGTCATTTCTCGCTGGCACGAACGCGAACCCGCAAACATTGGATGCATTATTCGCCAAAGGCAGCGGGGTCTATCCGGGCCTGACTACAGAGATGATGTCCTTCGCAAACTTCCCACAACCCGCTGAATTCGCACCTGGTCTTGGTCACCCCAGGCCACTGATGACGGTTGCGCCATCCAGTCTGACTTTCGACATTGATCCACCGAGTCTGCGCGACCAAGGCCGTGGGCAAAACGCAGAGGATGACGACGCTGACCACCTCCGGTCATTTGCGCGCCTTGAATTTGCTGACAGCACATTTCGCATGAACACCTATGGCGTCGTTCTTGGTCGCGATCAGGCCGCTATCGACCATTCTTTGAAGATGGCCGAACTCCAAGAGCAATTCGAAGCCGACTGTATGAAAGCCGACCGTGAAGGCCGATCAAGGCCTTCGGAGCCGAGAGCTCCCAAATCCATTGTTAGCCACAAGGGAGGCATTCTTGGTCCGGAATATTCAAGATCCGATGCCCAAGTCCCAGCAAACAAATCCGACTCTCCCTCCAAGGAGGCCAGTACTGGTGCTGAGAAGGCTTTCCCAGCAGAAGAGCAAGGAGAGGCCGTGATCCATGGACGTGAGTACCACTCCACGCCTGGGGCGGTGGCAGTCGACACCAAGGCTCTACGAGTCAACCCCGAGGCGGTCGTGTTCCTCCCAATTCATTCCCCTGGGGAACACACGCATAAACGGTCCAAAGCCATCTCTAGAAAGCACTTGAAGATCAGCTACAATCGCCAGCGTGGTGTCTTTGAGGCTACAGCACTCGGACGCAACGGAATCTTCATCGATGACAACTTCCTGGCGCCTCACAAAACAGTCGTTCTTAGATCTGGCGACTTCGTACAGGTCAAGGATGTTCACTTTGTTTTTGTTATCACTGGCCTTGAGAAAGGCCAAACTGGAGGGGAGCGTCTCCATGAGCAGCCAGCGACCGGCGGCAAGACGATGAGCTTTGATTTCGCCCCCCGACGACAAGGCCATATGCGGGATACAAGCTCCCTATCTTCAATCGACCCAAAGGAAATACAGGACGTGGAGATGGACGACGCCGACGAAGCTCCAGCAGCACCGAAGGCCAATGCCAAGACGAAAGCCAAATCCAGGGCTGAGGCCCCTGATGTTCCAGCCAAATCGGTCGAAATGGTCAACGCGGATCGGGAGGACGCGCCTGACGATACAAATCGGCAAGTAACAAGTGGCTCGGAGACAGCAGCGCAACAACACCACTCAGACGGAGATATCCAGATGGAGGACACAATGGCAGACGATGACGCACAGATGGCCGCTGCTGCCGCAGCGCTGGCTGGTGCCAGCAATGACGAAAGCCGGCAACCGACAGCAGAAGGTTCGCCCGATACGCGAATACCTGTGCCCATGAGCCTGCCCGCGATCCCGCTAGGAATAACCACTGTGGAGGAGCTGCGACAATACCACGAGCAACACAGCGGTGGAGAGCCTAGGAAGAGAGGCCCGGGTCGTCCACCCAAGAATGGATACATGTCTAAGCGGGAGGAACGGGAGTTTAAGAAATTGCTCCAAGAACAGCAACGGATGGAGACTGCACACCAACAGCCCGCAGAGCCTCCCCTGAAGCGCAAGGTTGGCCGGCCGCGCAAAAATCCCTTGCCCGAAGGAATGGAGGAGAGCGCGGCGAAGAGGCCGAGAACGGATGGTCAGGAACCCGAATATGGCGATGCAGGGTCCGACAACGATATGCCGTCCAGTAATCCAAAGAAGCCCAGCAAAGTCGCCCGGCCCAAGACACCTCCATTGGAGCTGAACAGGGAAGACTATACCGACGAGCAACTGATCAAGCCATCGGAGAACTACGCACAGCTGATCGACCAGGCTTTCATGGGGGCACACCCCGATGGCTTATCGCTGAAGCAGATCTACAAGCGCATCGCCAGCCGATGGCCCTATTTCCACTTTTGCGCGGGCACCAAGGGATGGGAGAGCAGCGTCCGTCACAACCTCCTTGGAAACGCATGCTTTGTGAAGAACAAGGCTTCTGATCTCTGGACTCGCGTACCGGGCATGTCGTTGGAGGAGGGCAAGAAGAAGGGAAAACCTGATGGCCCCGAGCAAAGCGCCGGAATGCAGCCTGGATCAACCCCCATGTCAACGGGCCAGGGCGGCTCGTTGCATGGCCAGCTCCCTCCTTCGGGCTATCATCATCCACCGGGCGCTCTTGGTCAACACCAAATGCCACAAAACTACCAGACGCACTACCCCCAAATGGCCCAGCCAGGCCAGGCGCAGCCAACCCAGGTCCACCAACAACCGCTTGCATCTCAGCAGTATCAAACTGGCGCGTTGTCAGGCTCCGGCCCACCTGGTGTTACACAAACCAACGGACATCAGCAGCTGCTGCAACAACCTCAGCAGATCCCCCAGCAAACTCAGCGGCCACAGCAAACGATGAGTGCCCAGGCATCATACAACTCTGCTCACGGGCAGCCCAATCAACCAGGACAGGGTGTGCCTGGCTTTACTCAAGGAAGCATGCCACAGACAGGAGTCTCGGGCCACTCTACAGTAGAGAACCATGGCACGCTGGAGCAAGTCCGAGCAGTGGGATACTCTCCGCATAATCCAGCGTCAGCTGCTCAGCATGTTCACGCTGCTTCCAAAGCCCCTGCCTCGGGGTCTGCGCAGCCTCCGAACGGCCAAACTGCCCCATCGCCGAGTGATTCGCAACGCAGAGGTGCCGTCAACCCGCTGATTGTGGCGCGCCTCAGCAAACTCCGCGAACAGATAGCGACGGGCCTGCGGGCAGCCAGGACCCCAGACCCAGACGCTATCATCTGGTGCGCTCTCGACCGTCTCGCAGGCCTCCGAGACGAGACTATACCGCCTGAGATACCCGCAAATTTGGTGTCCACGTGCTACAAAGGCTTCGCCAATATTGTCCTGCCGAACCAGCCCCCACTGATCGATCCAGGGACTCTCGCTGCCGTACTTGGTTTCCGCGAGAAAAGCCATGAGCTTCTGCGAGGAAAGTTTTCGGAGCCTCAGCGAACCACACTGCTCCATAGTGTCATCTTCCGAGAGCTAGGACTCGCCACGGAGAGTCGCGTCAATTTCCCGGCAGGCAATCTAGAGGCCGTCTTGCTCAATGGCTTGCACTCTTTGCTTGGCGGAGGCCGTCGCCAAAGCACGCATCGCCTGGCGAGTGCCACACCAGCACCTAGTGCGGCATCGCCACCTGCGCCAGCTCTGGCTGCTCAACCTGCAGCGGTCTCGATGCCCAGGGCTGCGGAAAACCCAACGCCTGCGGCTGCGCCTGCACCGTCATCCGTATCCGTACACGCGCCCGTTGTTTCTGCAACTACGGTACCCCAGCAGCAAACTCAGGCTCCAGCCCAGCCAGTTCAGCCTGTGGCACCGCAAGCCCAGAGTGCAACACCAGCTCCCGCACCTCAACCTGCGCAGACAACACAGACACCCACAAACACACAGGCTTCCCCAGCGCCGCAGCTGAAGGCAGCCACTCCGGCTTCGCCTGTTCTTTCCAAGCCTGCGTCTGTGCCGCCATCTGGACAGCCCCAGATCCAAGCCACGACGGGGAGGCCCGACACAACGGCGTCCCAGAGCGCAGCACCGACTCCCGTGGTCCAACAGCCGCCTCCGCCAAACCAAGCACCCGTCATGTCGACTGCTCCTGCTGCTACAGCTGCTACTCCTCAGATCGCGTCGCCTGTGCCTACCCCAGCACAGACGCAGACACAGATGCAAGCGAAACCTCAAGAACAATCGCCGGTGCGGCATTCAGCGCCAGAGTGAGTCTGCTCTGGAAACATGGCATAAGCAGAATATACCAAAAATCTTCGGATCTAACTAGAGTTTCTCGTCTCCTTCGAGCGGACTCAACCCTCCATGGGTTCAGACCCCGTGCCTCAGGGCCGCTGTCTCCTCCTCTCCCTCTCTGTCCTCCCACTCCTCATCTGCATCATTCTCCTTCTTTCTCTTCTTCAATCTTGGGTGTTTTCGGGCGCGAGGCGGCTGGCTTCTCGATCGGCGGAAGGGCTTGATAATACCTTTGTGCTTTTCATGATGGGTGAGGATCAGCAACTTGGGGAAACTGGATTGGCGTTGGGAAACATACACAACAGTATAGCGAATTTGCATTTCTCAGGTTGAAGTTTGGAGTATAGGGGAAACAAAAATTCTCCCTTAAAACTGACTGACTGACTGACTGGATGGATGGGCAAAAGGGCAGCGTGAGCATATACCGGAAAGCCGTGCGTTGATTGCTCGGGTGCATGATCAGCTGTCAACAGACGAACTCAAGATACCACGACGACTACGATTGGGAAAAAACAATTGAACATTCACTATAGAACTGTGAAACGCGATGTATGTGATTAGACGTGACATTACGACGTGAAATTCATTTCAGTATGTCTATATACTCCTCCTAGTCCTAGAGGCAAAAGTGACTGTCTGTGTGACAAAGATGATGGCGTCGACTTGGAGGGCAAAAACAAAGGTATCGTCGAGGTTCTGCGTTCATCGCTCAGGTTAGAGAAGCCTCTGTGTGTACGCCTTTCTAACCTAGCAGATCTCCCTTTCTTCATGAATGTAATCAATAAAGAAATGTCTCAGGTCAAACAGGGGAAACACAAAAAAAGACTCGTACAGAGCGGATAGTAGGTGGTATTGTAGGGAACAAGACAGGCTGTTTCATGGCTTGCTCGGATCGTCGCGTCGTACATGTCGCTTGGGTCATGAAGCCCAATGCCACAAAGGAAAATAACTCCTTGCGGTGGGGGGTGTCTCGCTCAGCCCCTTCTTAATGTTGGCGGTCCTCGAGAGTCCTGGCGTCACACTTTCCAACGCCAAAGTATGGCCTACGTACTTTGGAGTGAAGGGACTGCCGCACCGTCGCCGTTCTGACCACCATCTCCAAGAGTAAGTTCCGGCGTGGCGGGAACCGCTCCGCCCAATGGGCCCAGTCCGCGAGGGTCTTGCTTCGAGCTCATTGTCGCTGCCGTTGTTGATGCCGGTGCACTCTGGTCTTCTTCAGCCGCTTCATCCAGGTTCATGAGCGCCGGAGGTCGAGAGCGCATTTGCTTCGCCTTGGTGAGCGAAATGGTTTTCTGTTGGTAAGTCGTCGTGATGGGTTGCGAGTCGTCCCGGTCAATCGTAGCCTTCATCAGGGCGGCCATCCACAGCCGACCCTGTTTGAGGTTGGGCACAGCGAAGTAATGGACGGTGGGCTTTGTGAAGTGGACTCCTCTTGATAGCCCAGCCCTCGGTGGCATGAGCTTGAAGATGAACATGGAGTCGTCGCCTTTCTCGAGTCCCTCCTTATCCCTGCTGTTCTGGCCGCCAACTGCACTGGTAATGGATGCGTGCAACCCCGTCAGCTTCTCATTGTCGGCTGGCAGAACCCTGTGGAACGAAATGTCGATGAGACCTTTCTCTGATTCATCCTCCTCGGAATAAAAGTATGACAGACGTCGTCCTTTCAGCACGAAAAAGCGCGGCTTCCAGGTGGTCATCAGATTGGAACTCTTCTTCCGCATCCACCCACTAAAATCGGCATCTTGCATAGCTTCCTTGGGCGTGATATTGAGCAGGCCCCTTGTGTAGGCGCTTGTCTCCTTCTTGCCTTTCTTACCCTTGTTGCGGCTCACGGGTGCACCGCCAGCGCTGGGGCTTTGGGTGGTGTTGGGCGACTCCAAGTCAAAACTGGGGCCACCAGAAGGCGTACTAGAGCCTGTCATGGCTGGCGACGGCAACGATTGGTCTTTAGAATCACCAGAGGTGCTGTTTTTGGAACGGTCAAGGCCTAGGTTGTCAGAGATGGCACGAATGCCAAAGCCCCCCGATTTCGACTTTGGCTTCTGTGCCAGGGATGACAGCCAGTCGCCATCCTTGGCCGGGGGTATCGGTCCTCGGGATCCCCTTGTCGACTCCAGCCTGGTAACAGCGGGAGACTGGGCGTCCTTGGCTGGAGGAAGCGGCCGCAGCGACTCGGTTGTGTTGGTCGAGGCTGTCCTTCGGTGGGGACCCGCTTGGGTACCATAGTACTTTTGGGCCGCAGTCTGAGGCGCGCTGTCTCGGTACGAATCACTCCCGAACCGCGAATGACGTGTGTGAGCGGTGGCACTGCGGATGCGCTGCTCGTCCGCGTAGCTCGAATTGCGCGAGTGTGCGAGGCTATCGCGTTTTCGTAGAAAGTTACGTGGTCGCTCCTCTACTTCGGTACCCGAGAAGTAGCCGCGATCCAGGTCTACAGCCGAGTCCTGCAGTTCACCATCATTGGGACCACCAACGCTTCGCATGCCCGTTTGGGAGAGTGGCCTTGAGGCAGCCGCCCCAAGTGTCCAATTCCGGTCGAAGGAGGGCTGTTTCTTGTGTGAGCCTTCCGCGCCGGGGAAGGTTCCGTTGACGCTGAGTCTCGGTGCGTTTGCCTGATAGTCTGTGGATGAATGGCGGCGAGAGTGGTGCATATCCCTGATAGATGCCGCTGACGGCCGCTTGACATGCCCTATGCGTGTCGGACTATCAGCGGTTCCGTTGCTCGAGATAGGTGTCAGCATCGGAGGTGCATTATTGGAAGACAGTCGACGGTTTGCGCTCGATACTGAGTTGAGAGTGCTCGTCCTGACACGGGTCCGCCCCGCATCCTCAGATCCAACATCACTTCCGTACGTCTGCGTTGTGCGTCGGGTATGGGTTCTCTCGTCTCCTACTTCGTCTTGCAGTTCTTTGATTCGGTGCCATGTCTTCAAGCGGCGCCCAACAGAGCCAAGATCAAAGTCTTTGATGAAGAGTGAGCTTTGATCCATACCGAGAAGTACCTCGCCCGATATCTCTTGATCCCGGAACACCTCACAATGTTGTTTCTCAACGCCGGAGGTGAATAAGAATTCGGCAACATCATCAGGTGACCAGGCCACTACTTCAACGCGCGTGTGCGTATCATGTTCTTCCTCGTCCGTCTCTTCTCCGTGTATGTATGACATCCGGTGGTGAATCGAAGCGCTGTATTCGCTCCCCGAGTCCATGGCAGGGGTCCGAAGGGCATTGCTACTCCCAGGAGATCTTAAATTGGTGATGTGCTCGTTGATGACGTTGAGTGTTTCGTTCAGGACTTGGCTATCTTGCGGAGGGTCGGCCTTGTCGAGTAGATCGATTGACTTTGTGGTTTCGCTCGTTTCGGGTCGATTTGACATTAGTGGAAGGGTCAAGGGCGATGCGCCTTGTCCGGTAGACGGGGACTTGGGTGGTTGCGAGCGATCGTCTACCATGGCAGTAGGCTTCTCGGAAGGGTCCTCTGCGAGGGGAAGTAGAGGCGATGGGGCGGCCGAGGAAGATGCCAAAGCAGGCTGCGCGGGGCGCGTGTACACTAGAAGTGGCTAGTCAGCCGGATCGGAAGAGACGAAGACCTGCGCAATGAGGACTCACATTCAGGGAACAGGCCAGTGTTGCCGTTCGCGAGTTGTCTGCCCATGAACCATCCATCCCCAAACTCGTCATCGCGCTCCACCAACTCGACTCGATCACCTTTGGACAGGCTAAGCTCATCGGAGCCTCTGGCCTCGAAGTCATCTGTCATGTAGACATTAGCAAGACCGTAGAGAGTGCAGCTGCGAATTCAAAGGTCTTACGGATGACCAAGAGCAAGTCGCCCACCTGAGGACGTGGCGCTGAATGCGCGGGCGCCGGCGGCGACGGCATGGTCGCGATAGTCGGAGTCAATGTTGAGCGTCGCGAGGTGTCAAATGAAGTCGTCGGCGTGGAGCTGTCGTCCTAGCAAGCAGCGTGCTGGCCGGGAAGAGAACGAACGAATCGGTCGTAGGTGAGACAGGAGGGTGGCCAGGTGGGGTGGTGACCTAGGTTACTTATTAGGGACGGGGATGATCTTCTCGTCAGGCAGAGCACAGCGTGGAGCGATGTCCAGGTAACGCCATGGACTTTCTTGACGATGTCCAACAGCTGCTATCTAATAAGACGAGCAGCCTGTCGGCATGGAGTGTACTGGGGTTTGACGGATGAAGAGGCTGTTGTTGAATGGTGGAGTGTGAGCGACACGCGATTGGGGATTGTCAACGAATGAGTACGGGCAGGCAGATCAGTAGTAGGTACCTTCTTATCTAAGGAGATTGAGGGGGGAATGTAAGTACCTCTAGCGCCTACGTCTGACGAACATCACTACAGGTACGGACGTACAGTACCACCTATCCGTAGTACGTACCTCACTTCACTATAGTAGTCCAGTCCTTAGGAGGAGGGATCTGGCCGCAAGCCTAGCGTACGTAAGCGGTGCCTTCCTTCTCGACCAAAGGTGGGCCGCCTTAGCTTGGTGCATTGCTGACACTACTTGTAGGCTGTATTACCTGCGGACAGCAGCTACCAGGCGCCTCAAGTTATCTTGCCAACGACACAGCTGATCCCTCGATGCGATTAGCAGACGGTAAAGGGGCGAGGAGGGGTTGCAGAGCCCACCGGAGACAACAAGCATGGACCTCGGACCAAAAAATCGACGTGAACGGATTCCGCGTTGAACCGTTGTACGGATGCAAGTTAAGAAGAGCCCAACAGTATGATTGGTTCCGGTCATTCGCTGTCAATATTCACCTGCCCTAGATTATCGCCTCGAGCACACTATGAACGCAAGCAGAGTTTCATCGACTGTCCTGGTAAGCTTGCCATTCGTCGCAAAAGTCCGAGTGTTTATGGATGAGTGTTTCAAACATCAACAGGCGGGCGCGTGCTATCCGTGCGCAGACTTTGAAAACCACGAAAGGACTGGCCTTGAACATGGTTTAGACTAGTAGACCA
This sequence comes from Emericellopsis cladophorae, assembly GCF_022114955.1. NCBI lineage: Eukaryota > Fungi > Ascomycota > Sordariomycetes > Hypocreales > Bionectriaceae > Emericellopsis > Emericellopsis cladophorae. Next base: position 150,074 of record NW_026250941.1, read on the forward strand.
TTTGCAATCTATTAAAGCCAAAATATCTTGTTTCTCGGCTGGCACCAATGGGGAGCGAAACTGGAGAGCATTTGCGTACTCAGAGATTTTCCGTAGGTCAAGCATTGCCTTGGCAGCGCAGTAGACTAAATGCGCAGTAATGTGCCTCCTGAGCCCAAAAAAGAAGGACTGGACCTGGCCTACAGTCCGAACACAATTACACACTACTTTTGTTCCCCTATTATGCAAAGTACATACGTATATGCACGTGCATGCACTACGTATACGATTGAGTAGTTTACGTAGTACAATGTGTTCAACAACACTGGGGGCTTGAACCTCAGATATTGGCTAGGTTGTAGCCAAGGTACTTACTTACTAGACTAGATTCTGCTCGTTGCATTGAGGAAATCATATTGAGGAAGACACGGATGAAATAGCAGGTTTCATGTCCCTGCTATCGTTGCACTGTAATAACATCGCACTGTAGCGTTCTTTGTGCAGGAAGGTAGGCGCGACTAAAGCAGGAATCAGTCGAATACCAATAGATGCGCGCGCGCTCTTTCCGTCACCTTAATTTCACTCTTTCCTTCACCTGCGGTCCACTTCGACGCTATCATCACCAGGCTCTGGTTCCGATCAGCTTCGTCTCAGCATCTTAGACCATGATAGGCCACGTGCAAAACGTCGATACAAACGTGTAGCTCCCCGCGCCGTGACCAACGCCCGTACCCGAGCTCTTCCAATTCTACAAGCCAATTCTCGCAGCCGCTGTTCGACAAACACAGAGAAGCCGTGCCGGCCCGTCGAAAAGATCAAACACCAGGACGCGCCTTCTCTACCTTTGGCCGAAGCCGCAGTGAGCGAAGCTTGTCAAATTCGATGATTGCCAATTTCGAAAACATGTCAGGTTGGAGTCGAGGGGAGAAAATCTCGGACGAACTAAGTTAGACCACGACATCCTTTGCCATCTCCTCCCGGACGCCACCAGTCACTGTAGTGGGAATTCCCTGCCTCAATGTCGCCCTCGAAAACGCGCAGAGATCCTGTACACGCAGCAACGCAAAACAACGCCAAGGCTACGAATCACACAGCCACTGCCTTCCTAGGGGTTCGCGCAAGGCCGTGGATGCAAAATGGGCTGTCGGGAAATGCTGGGGATGCGAGGTTGACGACACGATCAGTTCAAACACCAGGCGCGCAAGGCCGTCCAGAAAGTTCCGACGGCGCTGTCCTCAGTGTCCGGGCACTTCAACAGACGGACGTTCCTAGAGCGTCTCGGCCAACGCAATCGGACCATCTACTGGTCCAAGTTCCCTCAGACGACTCCAATAGTACCCTGGCACTTCAGCAGACCGATGATCCAGGAGCGCCTCGGCTGACAAGGTCGGACTATTCAGCACAAGTCCCTACACTCCAAGCACAGGCTGTCCAGAAGGGGTCGAGCAGTTTCGAGTATGCCAATACGCAAAACGCCACCGTCTCGTTGCCTGGGATGCTGACCGTTTGTAGCAGCGACGCATCCGTTCTGCCATCGCCAGCTCTCACCAACGAGTCGAGCCCCCCCACAAACACGCACCGAGCGAGTCCTGGCGCACAGCCAGACTCTTTTAACCCGACTGCGCGGACAAGCATTCAATACAACACCTCCACCGCCTTCGCACCTATAACGGAAAGCGGGTCGTCACCAACACACACTCAAGCGACTTCTCCATCTGTCGTACCAGCACCCCCGATCAGGGTCTCAGCCCGGACACCTATTTTGCAGGATGTAGTCGCTCTCACAGAGCCGCCAGCCATGTCTCCGGCGCGTACTCAATCTCGTGAACATGGCCACGGCTCCGACAAAGGAAAGAGGGCAAGAGATGCAGAGGACGAATCTACTCAGCCATCAAAAAGATCGGGAAATATGGCAGCTACTTCCTCAAGTACCGAGACAATGCAACAGCACTCGGGCATTCAGAGTTACGTACCACGTATCGAAGCCAAGATCAGCACTTTGGGCAATGAAATCGAGTCAAACGGAGTGCTGCGGGTTGCGTTCAAAGGCCTGCGGGAGGCTTGTCTTAACTCCGATGACTTCTACGTACTCGTCCATCAACTGCTCCATGTTTGGTTGATCGACCAGAACCAGGCCTGTATGGCTCTTGCTCGCGCTCCGATAGAGCCACTTGACATACATTGTGCCTTTTCCGTATTGTCCTCGCTGTTTGGGTACACTGGCAATGCAGGTCACAAGCACCGGATCTGGTTCGCTACTTTCCCAGAAACCTCGGTAGCAATGTCACAGACACGAATGGCACCCGACCAAATATCTCTGGTAGCACGGTTTCTCTCCAACCTTGCAACGAAGTGGGAGCAATATGTGCACCGATTTGGCCAGGAAGAGATACCTGCGACATCTTACATTATGACACACCAGTTTCAGTGTCGGTCATCGTTGCTACGACATATGTTCTACCTATTTACAAGACGGGGATTTGTTCCAGATGAATACGCTACGGATCTGAACGAACATTGGCAAATGGAAGATTATGCTGAGCAGGCTGCACTTTCAGGCATTGGCAATCAGAAACAGCTTGCGGGTCTCCGGGGCCTCAATGAATCTCGATACAAGAAGCTGATCCAAGCCTACAAAGTTGGCCAAGCCGCGACACCTCAGCAGGTACAACCATACGCCGGGCCTCACGCTCCACAGCAGCAGCCCATGGCCTCTGGGCATCAACCACACTGGCAGCATCGACACAACGTGCAACAGCAGGCTCACGCACAGCAGCAACCCGCGCATTGGCCGCAAAACCCGCGGCCTCCAGGCCAATTGGCTCAACTTCCGAACCCAGCTCAGTCGCCTCCAGCCCAACAAGCTTTTGAACCCTGGCAGGCACAAAGGCAGTTGGAGGGACAGGGTCAACGCGGGCTTGGAGCGCCCCAACACCATAATGTCACTCAAGGTCAACCGAACCGCTTTCATCAGGTCCAAAACGCGCCACTCCAAGCGCATCCGCCCCAAAACTGCGCCCATCACAGTCCGCATCAGCAAGCCCATCCAGCTCACGCTCAACGCAGGCACCAGCCGCACCATCAGGTGGCTCACGCCCGGCTGGACCATATCTTACCGTCGCAATCCCAGCCTCAGGTTCAAAGAGCCCAGCAGATATGGCAGCAACCGAACGTGCCTCTTCCGCGACGGCATGCTGTTCCTGGTCCTGCAATGATGTACAATGGACCTGAGCAACCTCAGCCTCAACCCATCCATAGTCCGCCCTTGCACGAAGCGTCTTCCCAGAGCCTGCAGTCGCCGATGACCACTAACACTCCGACGATGGCCGCTGTCACTGATATAGCCGGGCCTGCTAGCATTGGAGGGTCCTCAACGAGAAGCGACGCCGATGTGGAACCCATAGGGTCGGGAAACTCGGCAAGGCAGCACCATGTTGCGCCTGACCGATCTGCTGCCGCCGCTCAAATTCCGACACAGGTAGGCCCCGACTTGGTTCTGCCATCGAATGCAACGGCTACGCAACAGCAATTTCCAACGGTACCAAGTCCTATATCGACGCCTGCCGTCCAACAGCGCATCGCCCCTGGGCCTCGACGAACCGTAAGGGCCATTCCCCCGCATAGGTATCCTGTGACGGGGCCGAATTCTTGGGAAACCGTGCAGATGGCTGCGCATCTGCCACAACTCCGCAGCCCCTCTCGAAAGCCTACGAATGATTCCGCTGGCAGACACTACCAGTACATTGAAGGGTTTGCAGTCGTGCCAGTGCTGGTGGGCGCTGCCATGGGGATCAAGGCTCTCGAGTTCGACGTCTCTGCTGCTCAGCTGGCGGCATTGCCCCAAAAAGCAGTGAACCACTCTGGTCTTCCAATCAGGCTCTTCTCGCACGGCACATATCGTTGGCGGCTGCGCTGCTTGACGCAGTCGGGGCCGGACTCTGACAAGGTCTCCATGTCAGATTGGGCCGTTCGGCCGAATTCGTGGCCTGCGGAGTGTTATGTTCAGATCAACGACCAACCTATCCAACTCGGTCGGAAGCAGCATTTCAAACGCGATTTGCCTGCTGAGCTGAGCGATTTTCTGCTTGAGGGTCGGAACAAGGTCAAAATAAGCGTGCCCAAGAATAAGAAGAATGTGGCTGGAGGGGTGCACTTCTTCTTTGCCGTGGAATGCGTGGTTACACGACAGCACGATGACCTTGTGCAATCTATTACAACCAGGCAAACCATGGATGCGGAGCAGACAAAGAATGCTATCGCGCAGAGGCTCCAGGCAGCTCACGACGATGAAGAAGTCGCTTTTGCGTCGAATACCCTTACCGTGTCCTTGGCAGACCCCTTTAGCTCATTGCAGTTCACTGTTCCAGTGCGAGGAAAAGCCTGCAAGCACCTGGAATGCTTCGATCTTACCCACTGGCTCAACACGAGGAGCGGGAAGAAGACAGCGGGGAGGACGTCCGCAGAGGAGCCCTCGGCTGTCGACGAGTGGAAATGCCCCATCTGCGGCGCAGACGCGCGACCGTCAGTGTTGGTTGTCGACCTCTTCTTGAAAGGCGTCCGGGACAGCCTCGTGGAGGCTGGTCGTCCGATGGTCAAGTCTATCCAGGTAGCCGCCGACGGCGCGTGGACTGCTGTTGATGAGCCGGATGACCTGGACACGGACGACGGCGAGCAAAAGTCCCTTGCCGCAGCGAGGCGAGTCAACAACAAGTCCGCAGTGATTGAAATCCTGGATGATGATTGACGTGCTTGAGCCTTGCTCCGACGTTGACAGCCAAACAGGGGTGGCTGACATGGCTACCGGCGATTGGTTCGGGCACGAGATTTACATTGTTTGTATCGGCGTTTTGGACTGTGGAGGGCTTGTGATTCATGATACCATTGTCCTTCTAGCTGGCGTTTGTTTTTATTGATCGAGATGACGAGGGCGATCTCTGTCTCTCTCTTACCGGTAACATAAAGTAGCTAGTGCAACTCGGTGTTTGATGGACATGTCTGCACTGCTGTCGGCTCTTGACAAGGTGCAGACCAACATGGCCTCTTTTTGCTTTTGCAGTTCCATTACATCTTCGCCTTTGGCGCTGGATATTTCGGCTCAATGGCAATCTTGGGGTGACCACCGTCCAGCTGCAGGCCTGTGATACGTTCCAACTCTCCCACGGCCTCGTATGTCCTGCCCAGCGGTACCTTGATGGTCTGGAACCCTTGACGTTTCGCCTCCTTGAGGTTCTCGCCAATGTCGTCTAGAAAGACAACGTCGCCCGGTCCGACTGAGCCCTTGCCATGATCTTGGGCGTACCTATCCACCTGCTCCAGAGCATACTGGTACATCTTGGGGTCTGGCTTGCGCATGCCCACGTGAGCGGACGAGACGAACACGTCAAAGAGCCTCCGCACAGGGTCTTCAAACGGAGGTTCAGCGTGCAGGGTGTGACCGACGGGGAAGATGACCGTGTTGCTGAGCGCGGCGAGGATGTACCGCCTACTCGCCCGGAGTTCCTGCAGGGCTGGGAACATCCACGGATCCGGGTGGTTGCTCGCCGTCATCATCTCGTTGAAGAGCCACTCGCCGTCCATGCGCGGCACGGGCGGGATGTGACTGCTCGACAGCTGGTGGCCGTCCTTCTTCTTCTTGGCCGCCTCGCGGGCGTAAAAGGCACGCCAGCGGCCCTCGTGGTGCAAATCTGCGTTGAAGCCGGCAAAGAAGGCCTGGTCCATGGGTATGGCGCCGCGCTCGAGACGGTGCCAGAAGCCGTGGGGCTTGGTCTGGGAGATGGAGTAGTTGACCCAACCGGGTGGGATGCCCAGTGACAGCTCGTAGTCCAAGATGGCTTGGAAAGGAGAGACGACCTGAGGGGGAATGGTTAGCTTGGTGAGCAATGTGAGGGATGGGTGTGTGAGACGGGACGTACACAGACGCCGCCAATGTCGAAGAGCAGGACCTTGGGCTGCTGCTGCGTGGCCATGGTGAACGGTGGCTGATTGCCTTGATTGTATATATAGGTCTTCAAATGAGTGAAACTGGTGAACGTCTGTCCTGAGTGCAAGTGAGGACTGGAAGTGAGTGAGCGCGCCTTGAACGTGTTGGCGGTCGATCCCCCACGTCCGTCCGTCGGCAATCCGACAAACAACCTCGGCTCGCCGTGGCAGACACAGACACCAGTATTCAATACGCTTCACCACGCTCGGGTAGTTCACGAGACATTGCATTTCTATATCAATGGACCATCTCGAGACTCATGTATCACATCCCCAGAAAAATGACATGTACCTTCGCTGTGTTGAATTCGACAATGCATGCACCAACCCTTCTTCCCATCCCAATCCTATATCGTGGCACGTTGAGTTATAACCATCATCCAGAATCCTTCGATGCATGTTGTTTGTACACTTAGAAGAGACCGTCAATCTCGCCAGTCTCGGGGTCGACGTCGACGTTGAGGTACCCAGGCGCCGTGGGCAGACCAGGGATGGTCTGAATGTCAGCCGCAAGGGCATACCTACTTTCATTAGCACCGGATATCACTGAAACGGACAAACATGAAACATACAAGTAACCTGCGCCAGCTGCCATCCTCACGTCGCGGATCGGCACCGTGAAGCCCGTTGGCGCGCCCTTCAGATCCGGGTCGTGCGACAGCGAGTACTGCGTCTTGGCCACACAGATGGGGAGGTTCCCGTACCCCTGCTTGGTGTACATGTCCACCTTCTTCTGCGCCAGCTCGCTGAAGTCGACCTTTTCCGCGCCGTACATCTTGCGGCCGATGGCCTCAATGCGGTCCTGGATCGACCCCTCGAGGCTGTACGTCAGCCTCATCTCCTTGGGCTTCTCGCTCGCAGCGATGACGCCCTTGGCGAGGTCCACGGCGCCCTTGCCGCCCTCCGCCCAGTGGCTGGAGAGAATGGCGTCCTCGGCCCCGGCGGCGATGGCCTCCTCGCGGATGACGGCGACCTCGGCATCGGTGTCGGTGTTCATCTTGTTTATGGCCACGACGACGGGGATGCCGAACGACTTGGCGTTCTCAATGTGCTTCTTCAAGTTGACGCAGCCCGCGCGGAGGATGTCGACATTCTCCTGCTTGTATACCGGGTCGAGCGCGGCGCCCGGCGCAATGGGCGGGCCTCCACCGTGCACCTTGAGCGCCCGGACGGTCGCCACCACCACTACGACGTCCGGTTCGAGGCCAGACGTGCGGCACTTGATGTTGAAGAAGCGCTCGCCGCCCATGGTGAAATCAAAGCCAGCCTCCGTGACAACGAAGCCAGCCCTCTCGCTGTGATCCTCATCGGCTTCCGTACCAGCCAGCTTCAGAGCCAGCTTGTCGGCCAGGATGGAGCTCTGACCAATGCTAATGTTTGCAAAGGGTCCGGCATGGACGAACACAGGCGTGCCTTCCAGTGTCTGCATGAGGTTGGGCTTGATCGCATCCTTCATGAGCGCAGTCAAGGCGCCACCAGCGCCAATGTCGTCGCACGTGACGGGGTCGCCGCTCCTTGACGAGCCGATGACCATGCGGCCAAGACGCTCCCGCATGTCCGCTAGACTGGTGCTGAGGGCGAGGATCGCCATGCACTCGCTGGCGACCGAGATGTCGAAGCCGGTCTCGCGTGTCTGGCCCTTCTCGGTAGGCGCAGTGCCGACGGTGATGCCACGGAGATGGCGATCGTTGACATCGAGCACGCGTCTCCACGTGATTGTCTCTGGGTCAATGTCCAACCGAGCAAAACGGTGGATCTCGTCCTCTGTCAGCTCATCGGGGTTGGTCTCGGTGATTCCGAGCTTCTGCAAGCGGCGGAACATGACCGGCGCAAACTTCCTGACGCCGTTCTTGGCGGGCACAAGACGGCGGTAGAGGGGCCCGTCCTTCTGCGTGTTCTCGTGGAAGATACGCGTCTCGATGGCGGCAGCTAGCAAGTTGTTGGCTGCGGTGATGGCGTGAATGTCACCAGTCAGGTGCAGGTTGAACTCATCCATGGGGATGACTTGGCTGTAGCCGCCGCCAGCAGCGCCGCCCTTGATGCCGAATGTCGGACCCTGGCTGGGCTGGCGCACGTTGGCAAAGGTCAGGCGCCCAACGTGAGCACCGAGAGCCTGCGCCAGACCCATGGTTGTGGTCGACTTGCCCTCACCCAGGGGCGTGGGAGTGATGCCCGTGACCACAACGTAGCGGCCGTTGCGGCGGTGGTCCAGACGCCGCAGAAGATCCAGGTCGACCTTGGCCTTGTAGGCGCCGTAAGGCTCCAGCTCATGGGGCGAGATGCCCACCTCGGCGGCGATCTGTGTGATCTGCTTAGGCTGCTGTGCCCTCGAGATTGCGATGTCCGAGGGGACAGGGTCCTTGAGGTGGAGAGGGAGGGGCACAGTCTTCCGGAGCTTCTGCCTCTCAAAGTAGACGGTCGTTGCGTCCACGACGTTTTGCATAAGCATGGCCACTGTCATGGGACCGACACCACCCGGGACAGGGGTGATGGCAGAGGCCCTCTCGGCCGCCGAGTCGTAGTCGACGTCGCCCACCAGGCGATATCCCGACTTCTTGGTGTCGTCAGATATGAAGTTGGTGCCGACATCAATCACGACCGCGCCCTCCTTGATCCAATCGCCCTTGACAAACCGGGGCTGTCCCATGGCAGCCACCACCACGTCTGCAGTCCTGACCATTTCCTCGAGGTTTGTCGTCTTGGAGTGGCACACGGTGACTGTAGCATCGGCATTCCTGAGCAGGTAGCTCACGGGGTTCCCAACAATGTCACTTCGCCCAATGACGACGGCCGAATTCCCTGTGAGAGAAACTCCGGCCTCTTGGAGCAGATACATGACACCCTTGGGCGTGCAGGGTGTGAATAGGGGATGACCGCCCTTCTTGGCGAGCTCGCCAATGTTCCGAGTCCCGAAACCATCGACATCCTTCTCGTCAGCGACCGCTGAGGTGATGTTGTACTCGGAGAGATGGCTGGGTAGCGGGAGCTGCACGAGAATGCCGTGCACCTCGGGGTTATTGTTCAATTGCCGAAGCTTGTCCAGCACCTCTGGCTCAGTGACAGACTCCGGGAGGCAAATGTGTTCACACTGAATGGCCGCCTACTCACTGTTAGCCCAACGTCCACAACCGCCAACTTGTCGTACCCACCTCTGCCGCAGCCTTGAGCTTCATTCGAACATACGTGGCTAGATGGATCTGTCAGTCAATCGCTCGTGCATATGGCCGTATCAGGGGGTAGCGCGGTGGCTGGGCGACTATGCGTCTTTCTTCACATCTCCAAGGCGGGGGCGGGGTATCAAGACAAGAAAGAAAGAAAGAAGCACACGTACTCGAATCCGAGCGGTCGCCAACTGTTGCAAAGTTAGCCAGGGCTACAAGATATTGTTTACATTGAGCTGCACATGCCCTGGATGATCTTCAGAGAAGGCTTGTAGCGCGCATTGAGCTTCTGCTTCTCGGCAATCTCCCGACCCAAGCGCTCACGGATGCTCTTGGCGATGGCCGTGCCATCGAGCTTCGTGGCACCCATGGCTGCTGAGGTAGTAAATAGCCGTCGATAGGACGCTGCAGAAAGCTGTGATGAGCAAAGACGGTTGTTGATGTTGCTGCTACTCCTCCTCAGCTTCTTTGCAGGGCAAGGTGACGAGGGTGACGGTTGAGTAATGCTAGCAGTCGAGGTCGCGCTTGCTATCCGGCTGTTGGGGCTACCGGGGATATATCGGCGGTCGGCGTTGCAAGTGGATGTGGCCCGTAACGTTAGTAGCCTGAGCGACAAAGACAGGCGAGTCTGTATCCGTACGCTGGCAGCAGATACAGGTAAGGGTGCCGGATAGGGGCCCGAGATGCCACTGTAGTATCCTCTGGGGAGCATGCCTTGCCCCAGTATGTAAAGTAACGCTGCCTATGTCTAAAATAGCCAGACTCGTACAGCTTCAAGCGAATTCCCAGTGATCGCGCCGGTAGGAATGAATGGCTTCATACGATGCAGTTCGCGCGCCGTGACGGCGAGACCATGCACTCTAGGGCCCTGGCCGATAAGATAGCGGCTCACTGTGGCGCAGCCTTACATGAGCCACACCCGGTCAAGCGCCTGTCATGTGACTCGTCCCCGACCACAGAGCCGTTGCAGCTTCACCACTGCACAGAACTCACGGGAGTGGGGCCGCACGCTGTGCAACGCCGTTAGGGCTGCGAATTGAAAAATCCCCCACCAAAATTTACGCCCTCTCTTTTCTCCTGGCCTTTGCACTTTGACGAGCCATTCCCTTGATCATCAGGACAACAAGCCGCAACGCGCAACAACCGTCAAGATGGTAAGTTGAAACAGGCCTATCCTGGGCCACTGCCTCCTCTGAGGAGTAGTGGTGCCATTGTTTCGCAAAGGACAGAAATGTCCGTCTCTTTCTCTGCTCGGGAGAGTCCACGCAAGTTGCTTCGGAAGGGAGGACGAGCACTCTGAAGCGCAAATTGCTGACTCGATGGTCTTGACAGCCTTTCCACAAGTTGGTCAAGAACAGCGCGTACTACAGGTGAGTACTCCATCACCACTACTTGGGGATCAACGGTCACATGCTGACCTGCTCCCAGCCGCTACCAAACCAAGTACAAGCGTCGCCAGCAAGGCAAGACCGACTACTACGCCCGCAAGCGCCTCATCACCCAGGCCAAGAACAAGTACAATGCGCCCAAGTACCGCATGGTCGTCCGCTTCACCAACAAGGACATTATCACCCAGATTGTGACCTCGGAGGTCTCCGGCGACAAGGTCTTCGCTGCCGCCTACGGCCACGAGCTCAAGGCCTACGGCATCGAGCACGGTCTTACCAACTGGGCTGCCGCCTACGCCACTGGTCTCCTTCTGGCCCGCCGTGTCCTCAGCAAGCTCGGCCTCGACAAGCAGTTCACTGGTGTCGAGGAGGCTGACGGTGAGTTCACCCTCACCGAGGCCGCCGAGGGCGAGGACGGCGAGGAGCGCCGCCCCTTCAAGGCCTTCCTCGACGTCGGTCTTGCCCGCACTTCCACCGGTGCCCGTGTCTTCGGTGCCATGAAGGGTGCCTCGGACGGTGGCATCCTCATCCCCCACTCCGACAAGCGTTTCCCCGGCTACGACATGGAGTCCAAGGAGCTCGACGCCGACACCCTCCGCCGCTACATCTTCGGTGGCCACGTGGCCGAGTACATGGAGACCCTCGCCGACGACGATGAGGAGCGCTTCGCCTCCCAGTTCCAGCAGTACGTCGACGACGACGTCGAGGCCGACGGTCTTGAGGACCTCTACGCCGAGGCCCACAAGGCCATCCGCGAGGACCCCTGGAAGAAGGCTGAGTCCGACGCGCCCAAGAAGTCCAAGGCCGAGTGGAAGGAGATCTCCAAGAAGCACAAGGACCGCAAGCTGACCAAGGAGGAGAAGGAGGCTGGCATCAAGGAGCGCATCCAGGAGATCCTGGACGAGGAGTAGAGTACTATTGTTGTCCGCTTCAATCTATCGCGAGGGTTTTACTTCACGGCTTGGGCCTGGTTTCGGAGTTTTGTGCAGAAGGTCTGCCTATGGTCAATGAATAAAAGTATCATGAGTCCACGTCCATTTGCCTGGTCTCCCTGCGACCCAGCACTTGCGCTCCAATATCATGCGGTTGTTTGAAAGCTACCGCTGGAAGCCTGCCCATACTTGTGCTTGTTGTCGTTGCTATGGTACTTGCTCCCACGGAATTGATTCACGCGAAGTGTCCGGTGGCCCCGCATGTGCGGCGTCCGAGACGTGTCCGACACTAGTCAGGAGATCGCAGAGGTGCATGCTCTCTAGGAACCCTTTTTCCAGAACTGAACACTGTTCTGATCCTCCTAAGACACGGGGTGTTGCGGTACCTACACAGAAGCTACATGTTTAATTTTGAGTCGCGCCGTTTGCAGCACGGTGAAGCTCTCACTTGCGTGAGCGGTGCTTGTTACGCCGCCACTCCATGCGGATCCCATGGAGGATCTTGCCGATGGTTGTGGGAGGTGTGGTTGCACTAGAATGTTGACAGGCGGCGGTGACGTCTGTCACCATGGTCCCCGGTGAGGGTTTTTGAACCAACAAAAGGGACTGGAGCGTATCCGTCTCTGCGCTGATCTCCGCAGACGAGTCTCGGTATGGATACCATCTGCTGTGGGACGCCCGGTTGGTTCAGCGGTGGCGAACGGTGCCTCACCAAAAGCCGAATAGATCCCGATGAGACATCTGAGGTGAACATTAACCCGCGTCCGTCGTCACAGTTGAAACAACCGACATGACGTTGGCAGCCCTTTTGCGTTTCTTCAGCGTGGTAATTTTGAGTTCCAGGGTGTGACAGTGGATGCCTTACCCCAGACTGTCGTGGGTGATGCGATGCTGATTGGCTCCAGGGCGCACGGTAGTGGGACCGAGCATGTGCCCGCAGCCCTCCGATCTGCTATGACGAAGGAGCGCGCGCGCCTACTGGCCGGCTCTTGCCTCGAAAAGGTCCAGTAGCCCCCTCATGTTGGTCCCATTCCGTCGGTCGCCGCCTTCAGTTCAATCAATCACTCGCTCTACCACTTGAAGTTGCACAATACGAACCCTCCTCGCCCAAGCAGAGAAGCCTCTTGACCATAGCATGCGAATTGCACCATTGATCTTGATTTTCTAGATCATGCGAGCATAGCTGCTCCTTGCTCACCGCTGCTCGTCTGCTCGCCCAACGTTCGCACCGGGGATGCGCTAGGGCATGAGAAGTCCCTGTCTCACTGAACAGTGAACCCTCCATGTCCCCTCGGTGCTCACTGATCACTGATCACTGAACGCTTATAGCGTCCGACCGACTGGACCGGACTGGAAGCCCAGGACCAGGACCCACGCTGAGCGACTTCCAGTCCTCTCCGAGTCTCCAGTCAGCGCTGCTCAGGCTGACGATCGGCCACCACGGTGCATTACATATCAAATCGCAGCGTCTGGTCACTTACTTTCACTCCTTTCTTAGTGCTTGACCAAGCTCCTGTCTCGCGTTGGTTTTAGCCCCTTGTATTCTCATGCGCTTCCATGTCAAGTATGGAACAAGTGCACGGCGTTGATGTCAGTTGGATGACACAGGCCTCTCCAAAAGGTATGCTCGTTCGCATTGTCGCCTCGGCTGTCCCGGCCTTGTCTTCCAAGCCAGCTGGCGCCTTGCAACCAATGCCCATGGTCTTGCGGTCGCGATTCTGACAACTACAGACAAGTTTAATAAGAAGCCTTCATCGCCTCCATTGAAGACACCGGCTCCCGCGCAGCCGCGAGCAGCAACCGGCCCGAATTCAAAGCCGACGTCGGTCGAAGCCAAAACGATACCGAATGGCAACCACCACCCAAATGGCAACAGCCATGCGGCACCTGCTACTACTGCTGCGGCCGCTGCCATAAACAGCCAAGCACTTCCAATAGGCAGGCGTTCACGATCACGGTCAGGGTCTGTAGAGAAGAATGGCACAAGTCCCCTGGGCAGCTCCCCAGGTCGGCGCAATTCCTGGTTCTCCAATATCTCGGCCAAATTCTCATCGAACCACGCGGCTTCCGATGCACTGAATGGACCACCACAGGAGATCCCCGAGCAGGAAGATACGGTCGGGACGCCGCCCACGCCACCCCAACCGTCCCAGCCTCGGGTCCCCCAGGTGGGAAACTCCAGAAGTGCTGTGCTGCCTCCGGCACAAAGACCGACAGGCAATGGACCATATACACCGGCTCCTCCAAGGACTGGCCAGGCCGGGATTCTGGGCGTGTTCAGGCGCCTCTCGTCATCAGGCGCCAATCACCATGCCGCCAGGACGGGAAATGGTCTTGTAGAGCGGCGGGTCCTGAACGTGGACCAGAACAGGCAGCGATGCCCCATTTCAGAGCTCAAGGATGCCAAGATGAAGAAGGTGTCTTTCTGTGTGGATGTCGAGATTGCCCCAATGCCCAAATACGCGGACCCCGAAGTCAACGAGCGCGCGCCCGTGGATACGGCATCAAAGAAGAAGGTCACCGAGAAGGGCGAAGGCGAGGCGCTGAAGAATCCCAAGGCTATGGAAGAGAAGAAGGAGGCCCACGGAGAAATGCCTCTGACGCCTGTGGAGCCCAAACCTATACCCAGCGAGGCCCCTGCTGCTGTCGACGAGCCTGCCAAGCCTGCTGAAGTTGAGCCCAAGGCAGATCATGGGGCTCCCGAGAACACCAAGAAGAAGGAGAAGAAGAAGAAGAGCGAGGAGGAAAGGAAGGCAAGGAAGGAGAAGAAGCGAAAGCTGGCCGAGGCCAACGGCTCGATTCCCATGGAGATTCGATACAGCAGCGACTCTAGCGACAGCAACGACAATTCGGACAGCCCAAAAACACAGCACTCTCCCACGATCAACCCTGTCCGGATATACCGCCGATGCTGCCAGCTACGGGAGAGTCCGATACTCAAAAAGGTCACGGAGCAGCTGCTCGATCCCACCAACTCGTCCGAGGCCACAGGGGTGGTGGGCAAGCTGGATCTTACCGGGTATTATCTTCAGAGCGTGGACATTACAACCCTGGGTGATTATCTGGCGGTTGTGCCGGTGATAGAGCTGATCCTGGAGGACTGCAACCTGAACGACGAGGGATTGCGAATGGTACTGGCGGGGCTCCTCGCAGCCCGTCGCCCTGACCCAAAGCGCAGGAAAGCCAAACACGAGCCTGAGGGAAAAGGGGGTGTCATTGAGCGTCTGGTCATCAAGAGCAACAAGATTGGTCCGGATGGCTGGAAACATATCTCTCTCTTCTTGTACCACTGCCGGTCGATCAAGCACCTCGACTTGTCCCGGGTCCAATTTCCTCGGCAAGCAGCTTGCCAAAGCAAAGGCACCCTCCCCAACGGCGTGTCTGTCCCGCAAGGTATTGCCGAGATTTTCGCAGCGGCGTTGACGGATCGCCTTGGCGGATCCTTGGAACTGCTCAACCTTGGCGAGACGCTCCCGGCCATGGACCAGTTGGGCACGATCATTGATGGCGTGATCAAGTGCGGCGTCTCGCGCCTAGGGCTGGCCAACAACAAGCTTGATGCGCAAGGTGTTGCCCACGTGAACAAGTTCCTAGCCTCAGGGAAGTGCGTGGGCCTCGATCTCGGCGGCAACGACCTGCGTGACCACATAGGTCTGATTGCGGAACATCTCAGAGAGACTGATCCCTTGTGGGCACTCAGTCTCTCGGCGTGCAATATCGACTACATCGCGCTTGGCACGATCCTCTCGGTCCTGACGAAACTCGAAAACTTCCGATTCATTGACCTATCGCACAATCACGATCTCTTCCCGCCCGGCCAAACGGAACAGCGATCTCTGGCGTTATTAAGAAAGTAAGTGTCTCAAAGTCTCGCTCGCGACGCGTGGATTAACCCCTTGTGCAGGAATCTACCGAAGATGAAACCATTGAAGCGTATTCATCTACAGGATGTGGGAATGAACGCCGAGCAGGCCATCGCCCTCATTGAGATCCTGCCCGAGGTGCCCTCCCTGGCCCACATCAACCTTTTGGAGAATGCAGACCTAGTGAAGCTTGCAGACGCACGGTCAGAGGAGGATCAAGAAGAGGCGTGCGCACTGCATGCATCGTTGATGGCTGCTGCGAGGCTCTCAAAGAGCCTGATCTGCATTGACATTGAAGTGCCTAGCGAGGGGTCAGGCGAAATTGTCAAGGCCATGGCGAAGCAGGTGGTCGCTTACTGTCTGCGCAACATGGAGCGCATTCATGACCCCGACATTGGCGCAGCTGTTTCAGCGGCGCTTGGTGAAGCCCAGACGGAGAATGGTGCCAAAACCAAATCTCCACCGGGCTATCCAGACGTTTTGGCTCACCTGGTCGGCCACGATGTGCTTGACTCTGAGAATATGGACACCGACGAGGAACCCGCGCCGGATGAAGACTACGTCATTGGTGGTACCGGCGTTGTCAAGGCCTTGACTTGCTGCTTGAAGAACCGGGGTGACGATTCGCGCAGACCATCAGGCGAGTTTACTCGCGATGCCAACGGCGACAATGCCGCCACAAAACTAGCAACAGCCGGGAAAGCCAAAGACATGTCCAAACATCTCCTGGCCGGAGCCCGCAAGATCCGTCTGCGTATTCAGCCTGCGCTTGTCAAGGCCAGGACCAACCCAGCAGACGAGGTGAATCTTCGCAAGCTCATTTTCCTGGATGACACGCTCAAGGGCATCATCAAACGGTTCGAAGACGAGTACCCAGACACGAGGGAAGGTGGTGTGCCTGGCACAGACACCCCGCCGCCTCAGCTCCACGTGCGGATGGAGGATCTATCTACGACGCCTCCCGGCGATGACACTACTGCCATCTCGGATGGCGAGGATGACTCGAAGATACGCCCAGCCAAGGCATTGTCGCGGTCCAGTTCCGTGTTGTCCAAGCTGCTGGCGGAGGAGGAAGGTCGCGTCCACCGCGCTGGCCACCGCTTCCGGTCAGGGTTCTTCACAAAGGAGCAAGTTGATCTCCTGACCACCATTGACGACATTGGCTCCGACCCCAAGCATGTCCAGCTCCTCACTGGCCTGGCCGATGATATTGGCGGAGAGCTTCTGGAGGCAGTGAAGGAGAAGGGGCCGACGCGGGTGTTCAAGGAGGATCGGGAGATGGTTCTGCGGTGCATGAAAGAGGCTGACCCCGAGCACTATGACAGGTTCGTGGAGTCTCAGAAGACGGCTCGCGCGAACATTAGCGTGTCGTCCGAGGGCAAGGAGCAGCAGGCAGACGAGAGCGCTGTCACTGACTGATTGGTCGAGCTGCTTACGAGAGGAGCGAAGCATGATGTACAACTCGGGTGGGCGTTTTTGTTTTGGCGTCCCCAGGGTTGGTGAAGAGGATACATATCATTCGTTTTCTCACTGGACATCGGATTGCGGCGAGCGTTACGACGTTTCATGTACGGCGTTTGGGCCTGGGTCAAGACTTCACGAGACCCATTGAAATAGCAGACAACCTGTATATCTCAGTGGTTTTACACAAAGTAGCCATTATGTGATTGATGCATTGGACTCTTTGTGAATAGATGAATTTTTGTGGTACAGGGTAAGTCATGCTGCAGACTGTGCAGAATGGGCGTGATGTCTGGATCCCGCCACGGAAGGTGCTCTGCATCCATGCCACGGTCTCTCTTTCCTTTCTGATAGTAAAAGTACACCATCTCCCTCTTCCCATCCCGCCTCTGATGAGCGTGACGCTCCCCTCACATGTTCTACCTCCCATAGAGAACATCGTTGTCTCGACCATGCGTCGCCAATCTAGGTTAATATAAGCCTGCGCGCATCTCCCGCGCATCTCCCGAGCCATCCTTGGAAATCTCCGAGGGCGACTTGATGCACCCGCATTGAAACCTGGCCTCCTGGCGCTGGGCGGCGGCCAGAGGTTGGACCGTTGAAGCCATGCCGCAGTGGGGGGTGGATGCATGCATGAATGTATGATACGCATTGCAGATTGCAAAGCAAGTTACGGCGTACAGCCATGGGTACCAACTACTTATAAGAACACCCAAACCCGGACACAGCGTCACGGATCGCCAGTCACCTTTATTTAGGTCCACGACTTTACCAGTTCAGCCATCTGCAAAAGAAGCGTTGCCAATCGCATTGCCAGGGTGGGTTGGACAAGCGAGAGGAAATTGCTACGTACACTGCCGAAGATTAATGATCCCTGGCGTCGGACCCGCGAGATGAAACGGCAACCCTGGTCGGTGGGCTGAATTCGTGCAACCACTGACTCTCGTCCTCTACCGAGTCCTCCTCGTCCTCCTCTCATGTCCGATGTACTGGGCGACGTTGAGCAGACTGGACTCCATGAATTGCGTGAGAGGCGGCACAATGTCGCTCTGGAGTTGATGCTGAGCCCAGCCCTGACCTCGAGTTCACTCTTCTCAGGCGACTGTGCTTGGCCATGCCCCTCGAGGCTGTTGAGCCCGTCGGGCGCCAGGATGTTTGTTGGTGTAGACTCCCAAGTCTCACTATGAGTCTCGGGCCCCAGCAGAAAGAAGAGACGACCATTTCTGTAACGCATAGCCTTCCCCTGTCATCCGCCGTGCGCCCCTAGTCCACCCCTGGCCAACGAAAACGACACACCTGGCTGGCTGGCTCTCATGCTCGTACGTACGTACATACATATTCATGCCGTGGCCACCAGTCAGAGAGCGAGACTCTCTCTCTCCCCTCCTCGTATCAGATGCTGGCCTGGGCTATTTGCGGTTGCTTCGTTGTCATTCATTCCTTTCTTTCGATTCACAGTCACTCTTTCTTTCGTGCAGGTACTGCTTGGTCGGTCCACACCCTCCTTCATTTCTTGCCATTCTTACTCGCTCGTCCACGGCGATCCGTGTGAGCTGGCAGCTTGACAATTCGATTCTCATACAACGGCCACATTCATTCCACTCTGACAACAAGAGACAACGCCCTAGCCTAGGGCCCAGCAACGGGGAAGATGCGCGTGTTCAACAACGGGAGGCACAGGACGGGATCGTCCTCCTACAGGCATCCCAGGAACGGTTCGACGACGATTGAGAGTATCCCCGAGATCCCGGGTGAGGAAAGCCCGCCTCCGACTCGGAATGTGACGACGTCCTCATCCAACCGACCGACATTTGGGTGGCCGTTTACCGCCCAGTCCATGGCTGGTTCTTCACATCGCCACTCGACGCAACCCTCGACGCAACACTCGACGCAACAATACACACAGCACTCGGCACAAAACTCGCGCAGTACGAGCTTCCTGAGGAGAAACAGCGGATGGATCAACCTTCGACCTGCGTCGAGCGTCCTGGGGAGCGACATCATCCCGGACTATGTGGTGAATTTCATGAGGGGCGAGACCCCAGAGTCACTCGCCCGGAAACAGCACGAGCGCGAGGGTGGCAGTCGTGGCGCGGAGCCGGGCCACACGAGGAACCAGCACTCGCAGGTGGCCGAGTTCTTCTCGACGCATTCGCGCATGGGATCGAGGGGTAACTTGGAGGACATGCTGGGCAACGGGAAGAAGGGAAGTTTCCTCAAGAGGTTCATGTCCGGGTGGAGGGGTGGCATCGCGCTCAACATGTCGCTTGCATTCGCGATCCTCTTGGCGGCGATTGTTTGTGTCGTCGTTGCCGTCACCACGGGGCGGCTGGAAGCGGAGCCGACGACGATGCTGCAGGGGACCTGTGGCCGGGTCAGCTCGATCGATCTCGGATTACACGTGCCGCTGAACGTGTTTGCCGTCTTCTTCATTGTGTGCGCCAACTACGTTGGCCAGGTGCTGGTCAGCCCGACACGGACGGAGGTGGCGGCGGCGCACAGCAAGCAGAGGGCGCTGGATATCGGCATCCCCTCGGTGAGGAACTTGAAAGCTATTTCAGCAAGTCGAGCTCTGCTGTCGGCCCTAATCATTGTCATGGCCGTTGGCGCGCAGGTTGTGTGCGTACCGAAGCCCCTTTTTCTTCTTGACTAATCGAAGGACGCTGACTGACCCGGCCACAGCTACAACTCGATCCTCTTTACGACTCGGAACGACGACGGGGCCTCTTGCGAGCTCATGATGAATGGCGCTCTGCTAGGCGCCGTGGCCATTCTCAACCTGGTCTTCATCTTGGGGCTGGCGGCAGCACTCGCCCGACCGGCGTCCAGCAATCCGCTCGTGACCGTCGGCGACGCCATAGCCTCATTCATCACCGAGGCAGACCAGGATACAGAGGGCGCATGCCTCGTCACCAAGGCGGACATTACGTCTGGGCGCTGGGGCTGCGGCGAGGCGCGGTACTGGTTCTCGCAGACGCACCGGTGGATCGCGGTGCCGTCCAAGGTGCGATGGGTAGGGTGGTTCGTGACCTGGCTGCTGCCGACGGGCATGGCCGGGGCCATGCTGGGCATGGCCCTCGTGGACGGACCGAAGAACGCGTTTGGGTCCTTTAACAAGCCGACGGTGACATACACCCTGCCGCTGTCGATCCCACGCCTCGGCGAGTCCATGCTGCTGGCGCTGCCGCACCTCCTGCTGGCGGCCCTCTACTTCTCGACAAATGCCATCTTGACCGTGTTCTACCTCGCCCGGGAGTTTTCGCAGTTTGCGATCCCGGGCAACTTCTGCTCCCTGCGCATCTCGTCTGGCCAGCCGCTGGGCGCGCAGACGACATCGTACTACCTGTCCCTGCCACGGCCGCTGTCGTGGGTGCTCTTCCTGCTCTTTGTGGCCAAGGGGTTCATGCTGAGCCAGTCGTTCCATCTGACGACCTTGGACTCGACGCCCACGATCAGCCTCAACCCTCTGCCGCTGGTGATCCTGATTGGCCTCCTGGCCGTCACGGCCGTCATGGTCCTGGGCCTGTCGCTGAGGAGATCCGACATTGGGCCGGCAAGCGACGAAGGACGTCGTCCCGGGAACCCGCTGTCGCTCAAGGGCGGCTCGTGCTCGGCAGTCATCAGCGCGCGGTGTCATCGTTCTGCTGCCGAGGGGGCAGACATTGCGGCTCTGCCGTTGACGTGGGGCGTGGTCACCGAGGGCAAAGTCGGTCACGCTGCGTTTTCAAGTCGGGACGTGGAACCCTTGACGGTCGCAAAGGCGTATGCTTGACGGATTCTTGTTTGTTCACTCTGCTTGATCTTTTTGATACCTCGATTTAGCTGGCTTTAATGGATTGCATTCCTCATGCTTGGCTGTGTGTACTGCCGCCGTCGCCATGCGAGGTGGGAGGTGAGGAGGAGGGTCATTGTTCTAGAAGGCGTCTGGTGCGTGCGTGCGTGTGTGCATGCATGAATGGATGCATGAATCGAATCATGTTCAGGCTCCGACAAATCCTCCATCGCCTTTCCAGCCGACCCAGCCGCCCCCGTCCCAGCGGGCCAGCTCTCCCCAATTCTAGACGCCCCCAACGAGTAAGTCTGGTCCCTTGGTGACCTCCCTGATTAGGGACAATTGATTGATGCCTTGTCCCCGCCCGCTGCGATTGGTAGGGTGTATTGCTCGGAAAGGCGCTGCTGGCTGGGCCTGGGCTCATAAAACGGAACGGATCACATCATGTCTGGCGATATAAACATCAGACCACTCTACTACGCCCTCCTCACCCTCTGCTGACCAGCCCGTCCCTATCCGTTCTATTTCTCCCCCTCTCGTAAGGTGCTCTCTCTCTCATATTATACTATATACTCCAGTACATTATTTACCGAGTCAATCCCAGACTAGCTCCCATCACAATTACTAGCAACTCTGCCCCCCCCCCCCGCCCCCCCCCAATCTCAGCCTGGTCTTGGCGCCCACTGCACTCGGACGCACTTACAAGCAACATCAACCATCAACCATCACGGCACGCCCAAGACGCTCACCACCATCGCCCCAATGGCGCCCTCACATACCCTCACATTGCATCTCTGCAAGCAAATCCACTCGTCCCTCTCGTCCCTACGCCAGCAACGCCAACAACCCGACACCACCTCATCATCAGCAGCAGCAACAACAACAGCCACCGGACCAGCAGTCATGGAGCCCAGACGGTCAAGCTCGAGTTCGAGTTCAAGTTCAAGTTCCACCGGCAGTTTTGGGGCGAAGCGAGAGTCCGACAGCCCCTGGGCCCGTTGATCGTTGTCGAGGAGGAGGAAGATGGCAGCTGGCTGGCTAAAGGACATGACAGGACATGGGCGTTCTTGGCGTTGAATTGGAGCATCATACCCTTAATACTTCTTTAGCTTTCATTGTCACTTTCCGTTGCTGATCATCATGCAATTCGTCAATCCTTGTATATGCTCTCACTCCGCGCGCCATGTTCAACGTGATGATACGTAGATTCA
Organism: Emericellopsis cladophorae; assembly: GCF_022114955.1. Taxonomy (NCBI): domain Eukaryota; kingdom Fungi; phylum Ascomycota; class Sordariomycetes; order Hypocreales; family Bionectriaceae; genus Emericellopsis; species Emericellopsis cladophorae. The sequence goes on from NW_026250941.1 coordinate 171,820, forward strand.
GAGGATAGACACTAGGGACAACGGACGTACGCAATGCGTAGCAAATGTAAATCAAGATGGCCATTCGCTCCTGTAGGCCTCCGCCGTTCCTCTTCTATCCGTGTGTAGTAGTAGTAGTAGTAGTAGTTGCATGCCGTGCTCTCTAAAAAAACAAAACAGTAAAAACAAAAGAGTCTTCCCTCGTCCACCCAACCAAGCCCTCTACATCGCCGACGCCGCCAGCGTGTTCATTGTCGGCGCCTTGCCCAGCTTCCGCTTGGGTCGAGAGGCATCTTCACCGCTGTCGTCTGGCGACTCGCCCGCCGCCATGCTGCCCTGGATGCGGCGCGCCGCCATCCGCTTCTCCTCCTCGGTGATCTCCTGGTCGTTCTTGCGCATGTCGGGCGTGTGCTGCGGTTCGTCGGGCGAGTGACCAATGGACATGCCCACGCGGATCTGGAAGTGTTAGCCGCCCATACTACGATCTTGTCAACGCACTTTTGGCAACTTACCAATGTCTCGAGGGCGCCGTTGGAGTTGTCGACCAGATCGTCGTCAAACTTCATCCTGCCCGGCTCAAACAGCACGAGCAGCGTGCTGCCGCCAAACTTGAAGTAGCCCAGCTCCTCGGCGCGCTTCACCTCCTCGCCCTCCTTGCGGGTGATGACGGTGCTGCCCACCATCATGGCGCCGACGCAGATGACCATGACGCGCCCGAACACGGGGCTGTCCACGGGCACGAGGATGCGGACGTTCTCGCCGTAGACGTCCAACGCCGACCGGATGGCCATGGGGTTGACCGTGTAGTACTCGCCCTCAATCATCTTGGGCTCGCCCATGATGCCGTCGACGGGGATGTGGAAGCGGTGGTAGTCCTGGGGCGCCAGGCGGAAGATGCCCAAGGCACCGCCGTCGTACCGATGCACGTCCTCCGGGTACGCCTTGCCGAGCAGCCGCTTGATGCTGAATTCGCGTCCCTTGACCCAGATCTTGGTGGCCTGGTTGATCTGGTTGAACACGACGCTGCGGCAGTCGGCGGGCGAGACGATGATCTTGGGGTTGTCGGGCGCGGAGCAGGGCCGGGCCCCCGGCTTGAGCGCGCGGTAGAAGAACTCGTTGAAGTTTTTGAACTCGTCCAGCTCCAGGAGCACCTCGCTCGTGTCGAGGCGGTGGAAGTGGATGAACTTTTCAATCTCGTCCCGGGAGGCTGGGTCGTCGAATTTGCGGCCCTGCTTGATGCTCAGGTTCTTCAGCACCCGGCGGATGCTCTTGTTCTCCATGTCGCGCGACTTGAGGCCCTTGTACAGCATCCGGATGCCCATCCGGACGTAGACACTCATCTTCTCCTCGTTGATCTGGCCCGTCAGGCGGTCCTGGACGAGAATGTTGGCCGAGTTGGCCCCCAGCTTGTAGCCTCCGTAGGACAGCTTGGTGATCACCTTGGAGTACCACTTGCGCTGCGCCTGGCTGGCGGTGACGAAGCCGTTCATGAGCACCGTGTTGACCTGCCGCCAGTCCTGGCTCGCGCACGTCGCAATGTGCGTGATAATGTCTGCGTCGCTGCGCTTGTTCAGACGCGGCTGGTGGCAGATGGGGCACTCCTTGATCTCAATCACGTGCTCCTCGCCATTGTCCGCCGGGTCGTTGTCCAGCGTGAGGTCGCCCTCGTCGCTCACCACCTTGGTGATCTCCGGCACAGCCCCCTGAGAGATGCCACTAGCCGCGGGCGTGCTCGCGCCCGAGGCGCTCGTCGAGTCCCCCTCTGGTAGCTGCAGGTTCTTCATGTCCGGGACCATGTGCTTCAGCTTCTCGCCCACCGTCGGCGGCTTCGACTTGGCGTTGAGCTGGTCCTCGAGGCAGAGGACCGCCTCGTCCATGCTGAGCTCCCAGGTGTCCTCATTGTCGGCCGCCTTGTGCGGGTATCTCTGGAAGAAGCTGTCAATCGTCGATTCGGTGAGCGTCGAGCCTAGTGTGTCCAGCATCGTCATCATCTCCACCCTGCTGATGCGGCCGCTGTCGTCCGTGTCGTACTGCCGCAGCAGGGCGCGCCAGAACTGCTGGCGGAGCGCTGGGTAGGGCATGTACTTGGCCCGTAGGTAGATGGCAGGGTTGTGCTTGGCCTCCCACTTCTCTAGGTTCTTGAGCTGCAGAGGGATCGTCACGCTCGCAAAGTCGTCGCCCTCGGCCTCCCCCGGCGTCTCGGCAGCTGGCTCGGACGCCGGTGCCGACGTGGGCGCAGCACCAAGGGCAGCTGGAGCAGTAGTAGTAGCGTGCTCGGGGGGCGCCAGCATGCCGTTGCGGCTCGCGGCCGCGGCCTGGTCCGCGGCCGAGACCTGTGAGATGCCGCTCGCGGCCGAGGAACTCTTGTTCAGACCGGGTCGGATGAGCTTGGTCAAGCTCTGTGTAGAGGAGGACCGGGACATGCCAAACTTTTTCAAGCGGCTCTTGGTGCCCGTCGACAAGGCGGTCCGCGAATACTCGGCCGGGTCCCTCAGTTCATACAGCCCCGTCTCGGGATTGGCCTCGGGCGCCTGCTCAATAATCTCCTGGATCGGCAGGCTGCAGGAGGCGATAAAGTCGTTACCCGAGTACTTGTCGTGGTCGATGACGGTGAAGGCGAGCTGGTACGCCGTCTCGTGGCCCTGAACGTGGAACACCATCTTGTCGTTGAAGACTGGGTTGAGGTTGTGACGGACACGCTTCGTCTTGAAGGTCTGTCGTCCCAGAGACGCCACCACAAAGGGGTCCATGTCGAAGCTGGTGCGGGTGAGGTTGCTCTCCGGGGGCAGATCGGTGATCTTGACGATTTCGAGGTACAGTACGCCGACGACGTCCTGCTCGCCGTTTGTGAAGGCGTAGGCGCCCCGCCTCTTTCTTCTCCTCAACCCCTTGACGCGCAGACGCCTTCTGCGCTTCTCGGCATTGTCGGGTTTCGAGGGGTCGTCGACTTCGTCCGATGACTCTGACTCGTCGTTCACGTCGTCGTCGTCGTCATCATCATCATCATCATCATCATCGTCGGCGTCGTCGTCGTCGATGGCGCCGTTGTTGGACAGGGCTGGCTCCGCGGAGGCTGGCGTCGAGCGCGGGATTGTGGGTGAGAGCACAGGTGTCCGCGAGGGGGTGACAGCAGCGGAGGAGTCTGTCGCATTGATCGGGACGCTGTTGACGAGCGCATAGAACTTGTCGAAGATCTGGGCCGGGGTGGCGGCTGCATTGGACATGTCGAGAAGGGTAAACTGCAGCAGGATCTCGCCCGAGACCAGGCCGGTCTTCTTGCCAGGGCGCTTGCTCTTGAGCGGGTACCACCTGGCTTCCTTGGCCGTGTGGCCGTTGTGAAAGATGTCCTCGAGGGCCAGATCGAACTCGCCCATGTAGTCCTTGCCGAAGCGGTCCTTGTCCCAACAGACGACGTCGAGGAGCAGGCTGTTGATGGAGGTGAGCGGCAGCTCCTCCACGGCGTTCCACTCGGGGTTCAGCGATTTGGTGACAGTGTGTGTGACGGCACGACGATCGCCCAGGGACAGCACGAGGTATGGGTCCGAGGTGCCGTTCCGGTCTTTGGCCGCGAGGTTGCGGCCCTTGAGGATGTCGACCTTGAGGACGAGGCCGTTGCCCATGTCCCTGGCCGGGCTGGCAGAGTCTCGGTTGCTGCGCATCCTGTAGAGGGTGCTCCTCGCGCTGGGCGAGGTGGACAGTTCGTTGCGTGCAGGCTGGGTCTGCTGGGGGCTCGAGTTGGCGGAGGAGGAGGAGGAGGAGGATCGAGACTGTGGCGTAGGACGGCGGAGGGAGGAGGATGAGGAGAGGAGTCGGTTTGGTATGATGCGCTGCATGGTGGGTGTGTGGTAGGTCCTTTTGTAGGTAGCTTGCTAAATACCTTACCCCTTCTGGCTACTGCCGTCCAGTCAGTCCAGTCCCGATGAGATAGACGGACGGAGGGCACCACCTCTAACACCACCTCAGGCTGGTTGCTTTAGCTGCGCACCTGCGACGCTGCTGGGCCGGGCGTACACTGCCTGGCTCTCTCAATGCGCTGGACGCGTCACGGCGCAGCGACAGCTGTGGGGGGACTGAACTTGAGCTTCAGTGGATCTGGGGCTGTTCGTCGCTGGTGGTGGGGTCACTGCGCAGGCACTGGGCACTGTCCCGTGCTGAACGGACGCAGTAGCGGATAGAAGCTGATGGTGACTGGATCGTCCTCGGCGGCCTGGAGCGCTAGGTCCCGTCAATGGGAGGGTCCAGTCTGCCTAATAAGGTACCTTAGGCAGGCGGCGGGCGTGTCATGGACTGGAGGCTGCTAATCGATAAGCCAAGCTCCAGTCGTAAGGTACTTCAAACACCTCGGGAATGGACGTCCAACAGAGCGTGACAGCCCAGCAGCATTCCACTGCGGCGTCAGCGTCTTCCGATGGTGTCTCCCAGATGCTGGACTCGTTCGAGAAGAGGGCGCGCGTGCGTGGTAACGACGATTGAGGAGGACGAGGTGTGGCCGGTGTGGTTGTCGCGTCGAGCTGATCCCATGTCAGATCTCCAGTCCTATCCCAACTGTACGCAGTCCTGGTGGGCACCGCCAGTCATCTGGGACGCAACTCACTGCACTGCACGGCACTGTCGATGGTCATCCGAGCTCGACGCGAACTCTCCCTTTCCCTTCCGTGTCTTTCTCTCTGGCTCTCTCCTGGACTCGTCGCCGGTGGCTCGCTCGTCCAGTCGCGTGTTTGTACGGGTATATGTACGGGTTGCACAGGTCGGGGCACAGCAGAAGGATAGGCAGCCACCTAGGGGGCGAGCAGGCAGGCAGATTGGTAATCTCAAAAGGGCAAGTTGTAAGAAGTTGAACAATTGTCACTGAGACCGAAATGAAATGAAGAAACGGCCAGCGAACCCCTGATTGTCCACAAAAATTCCAGCCTCTTCTCCGACGCGGCGAAGAGGACGTGACGTGCGTGGGCAAGGGTCGCGCTGGCAGAAGCCGTCAGCCGCAAGCAATGAATGGGGGTTTGTTCCAGAAACAAACAGTTGCAACAGACAAGACGCGCGCGGGACAGTAGCTTCTGTACTTGTAGAGGCGGCACAAGACACTGAGCTTGACCCTCCTCTCTGCCACTTGACAGAAGTGCCTCCTTGCCCACGAAGTAATTACCTGTCCCCAGCCAGGGCCTCTGACGAGTGTCTTCTTATCATCCCGTGCCTACGCGTACGTACAGTAGTATCCGTACTATGGAAGGTAATTGCTCCGTAGGTAGAGAGGTACCTACCTGCAACAGGTTACTGGCACGGATATTGCTTCACCATAATGGGCCACGTCCACCAAAGCAAGTCTAGGCACGGCATCTCGATCCCGGGTCCAGTCCAGAGCTCTACCACATACCACGTACTACTACGTACTCACTGCCCTACGGAACTACGGATAGCTAGGCAAGTAGTAGCCCGGATTTTCATAGTGCTACACGAGGTATTAATCCCTCAGATCCGAGCACGATTCAATTCAGCCTGCTCGACTTTCCTCATTGAAACAATTGCAGTACGCACGTAGTAAGGTAAGGAGGTACTTACCTATCTACCTACCTAAAGGTACCTTGGTAGCCACCACCGCCCGGTCCTTCAAACCCCTGGCGGCCTCTCTCTCGGGGCTGCCAAGCCCAGTCCTCGGCAACCTTGCAACCTCACTCACTTCCCTCGAGGCCTTGACTTCATATGAAGTCCATCGTTGGCCGGTCCTCTCCCAGGATAGACATGGCCGAGGCACGATGATGCTACGTACTTGCGTCATTTGGCATCTTGTATACCCATGTACAATTGTTCAGAGACACGAAGCAGATGGATGCACCATGTGTCGATAAACGACAAACAAGTATGTGCTCACGAGAAGAACCCAGGTCCAAGGCACAATCATCTCCTCACTTAACCTCACACGACCTCATGTCCCTTCTCCAACAAATACTTGCAGAGTAGGATCGTCCCCAGCCCTCTAATCCCAACGCCAAGGTCCCGGGGCAAAGCAAGATAATGTAGATTGCGGAACATGGTCACGGAGTGCGACGTCATACGGGAATGAACCTTTTGATTATCACCTGTCAATGAAGCACGTTTCATGCGGCAACGTACATACGTATGTACGTACATGTTCAGGGTAGGGTCGACGTGATGAGCGCGCAAGCCAAGCGAGGGGCCCCCGAGAGTTGGTGTTCTTGCTCTGAGTAACCTAATACATGTGACACTCTCTCGACATAGTCCCTAGCGCTGGGGGCACATTGGAATTTAGTCACATGCTTGAGTGTTTTGTGTCAATGGTTACAGGTATGCGAAAGTGCAGACCTTTCCACTCTACATATAGCCTTGGGTAGCCCTGAGGCCTCATAAGCATAGTGGCTCATAGCTATTGGCACCACCCCTCACAAGGATACTTGGTACTTGTCGAGAGAGTACGGCGTGCCAATCCCTTTTGTTTCTTCTGCACCTGCGATGTATGTCTAGAAAGCCCCCAACCCCCAAGCAAAATGTCCCAAACCGAAACACCTCCTCACGCTGCCCACGCATGCATGCCCCATCGTCAAGATCATGTCCTCATGTCCCATCGTCAGTCCTTACGCTCTCCCTCACCCAGATCATTCGGCGGCATCTATCCCGCTGAGTCGCCGGAGCACCCGCACCGAGTCGGCAAACAAGATGTTTCGTCCGCCCACGCAGTCCCTGCCCAGGACGTCCCTCATCAGGCACACCACCCCAAGTGTGTCCTCGGCCTTGTGCCAGTCCCTCCACTGTGCGGGGTCCCGCCGCGACGCTTCCAGGATCCACCGCAGCCCGGCCCTCCGGCTCACGTCCCTGTCGCTCGCCTTTCCTCCTCGTCCGTAGGCCCAGCAGATGAGCGTGCACACGTAGAGGCCCCAGAAGTCGGAGAGGTCGTTCCAGGGTGAACCGTGCCGGCGCTCGACAAACGACTCGGTCTCGGCCACGCTCTGCGGCCCATCCACCTGGAGATAGGCGCCAAGAGCGCGCGCGGCAAACCTCGCGGCCATTGTGCCGTCGCTGGACTGGCGCCAGGCTTCCAGCGTTCGCCGATTCGCCGAGAAGAGCGTCGGCTTCACAATCTTCTTGTTGAACACCCAGCTCTCGCCCGACACCGACAGCAGGATGTGCAGCGGCGTGTAGTGCAGCGCGAGATACGTGTTGGCGACGTGTGACGTCGGGAAGATGGTCGCCAGCAGATAGGGCGCCCTGCTCAGCTTGAGGCCACCCGTCGTGCTCACCTGGGTGAGGTCCTTTCTCTTCGGGAGCGCGAGCAGGTAGGCACCCAGCAAAATGGCCGCGTCGAATCGAGGCATGGCGGCAACGTCCTCCGCCGTGATCGACCCTGCCAGTGCCGTGGCCATGGTTTGCAACGGCGCGGCGGAGGGCACCAGCTGGCTCCACGAGTGACGATCCGTGGCTTCCCAGAGCCTCTCCGAGCTCGCGGACAGTGGTATCGGCAGTTTGTACGGGCTGCTGTAATTCAGACCGGCAAGTCGGAGCCCGGGCTGCTCAAAGTAGCACGTGCTGTGGACGTCTAGCATGAAGCATACGCCCAGTATTCGTCGACGAGACTCCATGGAAATCCAGTGATACCAAGACGAGAGGCTGTTCGCTCGAATCGCGGTCGGTGCCGTTGCCTGCTGACCATCGACAAGCTATACGATTGTGAGCATAAGGCAGTTTCATGGTCGGCTCTCCGTGGCTCAGGATGAACAGACCATTTGATACAGTCTTGCGAAGCGCAACGATGGCCGGTGCGACTGTTTTTCCCGTCCCCTGAATCTCGAGTAGTATTCACACAGCAAGATGGTCTGCATGATAGGTAATGGCCATTTTTCCGCTTCTGTGTACTAACTGCCCGTCAGCATGTGTCTTGATTCACGGTGCCAACCCAGCCATGCTACTCACCACCTTGGATTCGTGCCAAGCCGACGCTTGCAGAGCGTTTCCGTTGACGCGATGAGTCTTGGCTTGGAGAAATTGGGTCGCCACCGCAGCCATCGCGCGCCGCAGAAGATCGAGATGCTCGGGAGGCTGGCCCAACTTCTCCAGCGTATGCCTGTGGATAAAGGGGTACAAGGGATCTACCTTGTCCCAGTACACCTCGAGATACGCGGGAATGGTATGATGGGCCTCCTCCTCGAGCGGCATGGGCGCTACCAGCGCAGACGACATCGCTAGGCTTCGGGCGTCGCTGCCCTGGCCTCTTGTTACTCGCGCCGCCGTCGGGACCGCGGCCTGCATGGTGACTAAAGTCTCAGATGATTGAGCCACAGCCAGTGGTGGGGATTGTTCACGAACAGTGTTGTGCAAAAGAGCATCAGGCGAGTGCACGGCGCCACCCTCATTGTAGTCGGGCACCACCAAGTCCATGGCCGTGTCGTAGGCCGTGCTCGAGCTGACCGGCGGCGGCGACGTCGTGTACGCGTAGTAGCTTGGTGATCCCAGGGCAGGGTTCGGCCCACCATGGTCAGTCCATGATGCACCGAGGCCAGAGGTCTGCAGTAGCACAGGATCAGCCACCACAGCGTTGCTGCTGTTGCTGCTGCTGCCAGACGTCGCTGGCGAGACGTCCGAGCCTGCCCAGGGGGTGCTGACCGACGGATAGGCACCTGCGTACATTGGGCTCATCCTGTAGTGATTGGTAGCATCTACCGGGGCAGGCCGAAGCCCGCTGGCGCTCGGATACAGCTCAGAACCGCCCATGGAGTCCCATGGAGCCTCACCCATGGCCACATCAGCATACCCTGGCATCGAGCTGCCCACGGTGGATGTGACAGGTGGGTAGCTGTGCGATGCGGTGTTTGGTGACAGATTGCTGCCGCCTCTCACGGGCGCGTTGGCGCTCGAGCCGGAAGGCGAGTCGCCATGCATCTTGATGTCTTGTTCACTGCGGGTAGATGGGATGTCAGCCGTGTTCACTTGCGCACGAAGACTCAGGGACTCATACTGTCGTAGCTGGTGACGTTCGAACAAGTCTCGGCGATGGAATACCTTGTCGCAGCCGGGCACAGTACACGCGATGTCTGGGGGTAAGTGGCTGAGTTTATGTCTCCTGGATGGACGTCCAGCGTCAGTTCGGCTCGAAAATCTCGAGTATTTTGACCAACCTCAAGTGCTCCGCCCGAGTGAAAGTCTGTCGGAAAGGTCAGCAATAACGATCAGAACCTGCCAGCGAGATTCTCACTTTCTGACACACGTCACAGACATGCACAGGGACACCCTTTTTGGCCCGGCTGACTCTTCTAGTGATAGGCGTCAGTTTCACGGGGTTCTCGGTCCCTGAACCGTCCCCGTAGGACCTGGAGGGCGCTCCAGCTGGTTCGACTGAGCCTGGCATATAGCCGTGGCCATGATCATAGTATAATGTGTCCATTGGGTCCTTGCTGGAGTTGTAGGTGCTGCCGCTTCTACTTCCCGCCACAGATGACGCGGGAGACAACGATACTGCCTTGGGTGCAGACGGTCGAGGCAATGGTCCTGCAGGGCTATGCGTCTTGGTCCTCTGCGCAGACAAAATGTCAGAGCAACTGCCGGTGGGAAAGGCACAGGTCGAGGTCGAAGGCACTGTGTCGGTGGTTGCCAAAGTCCCCTGCGCCGCGCGATGGCCCCTTTTTATCGAATCCGAGTCCGGGCTGTCTTCATCGGCATTCATGATTTCTCTTAGGCTGGCCATGATGAAGGATTAAAATGGAAGTTTGTTGTTAAAACAAGCTCGACGCACACGCGCGAGGAACGGGTCGAGGTAACAGTAAGAGACCAAGTATAGAAGTGAGAGCGGCACAGTCCCACCCTGGGTTTCGCAGATATGCGCATCAACTGCCGATCTGGACTGGCGGATCATGTATGTAAATAGAGATGCGACGCTGAAGCAGAGGTGCGTCGAGCAAGGGGAAAAAAAAGAACAGTAGAAATCCAGTCGTTGGTGTGTAGTGCGTGTATAAGGGCGCCGATCCGAGCGGCTCAGCCAACAGGCTACAGTTAAGGCACGCGGTTGGTTGGCAAGGAATACATGAGCTAAGCCTGTAAGGTAAATAGGCCGCGAGGAAGTAATTGCAATGAATTTGTGGTGTGCAGGCACACGACATACCGCAGTTGTCGTTTAACGTTGGTTAGTTGAGGTGATAGAGCGTATGTGTGTGTGTGTGTGTGTGTGTGTGTGTGTTGTGCCTCTGGTCCATCTGCAGGTCCACAGCCTTGCCGGACGACATTGAGTGAACCAAAATGCCATTGGGTACTTTCCGTCTATTATAAGGGGCACGGAGGTATTTGATGGTGTTGGCTGGTGGCAGCGAGCCAGCCAACAACTGGAGTACGGACGCCTGGCCTGGGGCAGCGCATTGCTTTGGCAGGCTCCACGTCTGTTTGTAGCCCGTGCATCTCCTGTCTTTCTTGGAAGGAAACAGGGGCAGGCGACCATTGATTATGAGCAGATCGAGTATCCGTACTCTGTCAAGTAGAAACTTATCCTCGGGTGTTCGGCCCCCAGTGCCCAGCTCAGACGTCGGAATGAACGACATGGCAACCCTGTCAAGCTCCCCAGTCCTCACGGCATCGAATCGTCCTGGGTCCTTTGCTGTGCGGAACGTTGCGCAGGTGCGCACATAGAGGAGGACAGGCGCTCTGGACGTACGTGTTGGTGATGCCTCTGCAGCTCTGCAGTCTTGGTTCGGTGCAAATCAGCATCAGCACTGCGGGCTGAGTGAATCTGTTATACAGACCCCCTATTGATCAATGCAGGGCGCATGCACCGTTGTTTAGCCTCTGGTGGGTTCTCTCTGCGTGCAAGAGGATCAAGATGGGGACGACTCGGCGAATGACTTCGGGTGGTGAAAAGAGAGGGACCACAAGGTGTCGGTGAATTCCACGTCCAGCCTCCAGGTCCCTCCTGCTTTGCCGCATTCGGGCATTCGGGCATTCGCTCTATTTGTCAAATCGACCCTGCCTGTAATCCAGAATCATGGCGCACCGGTCTCTGACTCTCCAGTCCCAGTCCCAGAAGGACCAACCGACGCGTTCAAGCAAAGAGCGACCTAGAGGCAGAGAGAGAGAGACGTGATCCCATCTCCGTTTCTTGGACCCATTGTCCCGCACTGGCACTAGGCATTCACTGGCAGTCGGTCAATGTGCGAGACGACCAACTGAAAGAAAGGACTGGACATGGACATGGAGTGGCTGTGTGAACTGTCAAGTACATGGTTGGTCGCTTCGTACCGAGAGGCCCACGTACGAACGAGCCAACAGTACCCGACGGCACCAACTGGCAACAAGTGACCAAGGTCCAAATCTGACCTGCAGAATGTCACACCAACAACGAGTCCGTACGTACTCCGTGAAGACCGTAACAAGGATCAATAATTAGGCGCCGGCAAGCGACAAGCGACGAGCGGGGGGTGAACAGGTGCGTGTGGAGCGAAAAGCAACGGAAGAAAAAGCTGGTCGAGGAATCAGGATACGGGGTTCATCATGGGGGGGGGGGGGGGGGGGTCAGGGCTTAGGAGTCAGGACTCAGGCACAGGGCTGAACGAGCACCTGCGCCGAAACTTGAAAGTCTATGGGCATTCCACTGAATAGCCACTTCCGGCAGTCGCTCAATTGCAAGGATTGGAAAATACTCGATTGAAGACCAGCTTGTCGGTCGCCAGTTTCTGTCGTTGCTCGGATTTGGAAGCTCGTTGTTCAGAGACACTCATGAGTCCGCCATCATGGCCGACAAATATCGCAGCGTCGCGCTTCCTGCGTTCGCGAGTGCTATTTTTAGCACGAATCGGCAAGCAGCGATGGATGCGGCACCGTGGGCTTGGGACATGGCCGACATTGACGTCTCTCAGTCTCGTGCAACGCAACACTCTCGATCCTCGGGGGCCCACGAATGTCTGGCCTGCCTGGTCTGATCGGCGGCTTAATACCGCAAGGCAATTACAGCTCTATCGTTGTGACTGGGAAGACAGTCCTGCCATGCCGAATCTCAACTCCTAGTCCAACAAGGAACACTCATCCTTCCGAGCGCAACTTGACTCTGTCCGAGACATTCATGGCACGCACAGCGCTGGGTATCTCCGGGTCTTGGTAGCCCTCGCGAGCCATCACCAAACGATTGGAGTCTCCAAGTTGCCAACAGTCTTTCGGCCGAACCCGGTTGACGGGCATCTCAAAAAGATCAAATATGACGGGGGCGCGGGGTTTACTCGTTGGTTCCCCGGAGGCGCTACGAAAGCCCTGGCCCTATTACTTGAGTCTGGTAATAAATAAATCCCGTCTCTCCAGTCCCTCTTGCAGCCTTGGTAGACTAATTACGTAGAGTCCTGGACATCCGCCCGAAAAGGGGCTAGAGTCTCACGAATGTACTGGTAGAAATCAATTTTAGGGCAGCTGCCAACTCACCCGATCACTCGCTTGTCAGACTCAGCAGAGGTCGCGACACAATCAGAATGGAAGCTCGCGAATGCTCCTCGCCAACGGACCACAGGGCCATGCCAAGCGCCTAGCAAGGTGAACCGCATGTCAGCCGCGGCGGTCTGCGGTGCGCGCTAAACAATAAATAGTATTCTTGAATCACAACCCAGGTCCCAGAGAGCCAGGATGGCAAGCTGCATGCGTAGCCAGATGTGGTAATGGCCGTGAGTATTTCGGTCCACTTGCGGTAGATGATTCGAGCGCAGCTCGTTCCATCCATGATGACCGATGTAAGCCCAGATCTGATCTGGTCCAACAAGACGCATTCTACAGCATGCGAGACGGAGTATTTGGAACAACCTGGACTGGCGGCACATGCTGCGAAGGATCGCAAAGGCTGTAACTGTCAAGATTCGCACTTTTACACGCCCCCTTTCTCTGACTGTCCAACGGGCTTCACGCCCATCATCGTCAATCGTGATCCTGTAGCCACATGGCCACGCGTGGAATCTTTCCAGCCGGTCAGAAATCGTTACACCTCGGCATTGGCCACGACAGGCAATAATGCTCCTTATTGTAGGCTGTAGCATGGCGCGAGGACACAGCAAGCAGATGCTCGAAAGAGCCGGAACAAGGACAGATCTTTCGACGTCACGACTCGCCAAGGCTTCCCTGCTCACTTTAACAGACCACGGCCCTTCATAGTGAGCGTTGAAGCAAGAAAGTTAATGCAACGTATGATAGCCCCCAACGGGCCCAACGGGCCGCTCCGACAGTGACTGCTGCCGTACGACAAGTGGCAACCATGTGTCGGCAGTGCAGCGAAACAGCCCCCAAAGGCGAGAGTAGACCAACGTGATTAATCCCATTGTTCATATCCGTGAAGCGCCGTTGTAAAGAATTCCTTCCGCCTGCCTCTATGCATTACTATAAACACACAGAGCCACTCCTTTCACCGTTTTCGACACAGCCGAGTCAATTGACATGGCCCCTTGTGGACGCTGTGGTACGACCGTCCCTAGACTCTCCAGGTGTGTTGCAATACTTACGGCCTGATGGGCGTCGGCTCGAGGATGTCGCTGGGGGACTTGGCCTTGGCCGAGGATCCAGTACCATTGCTGTTGCCGTGGCTATCGCTGTCGTCCGACTCGTCATCACTGACGGGACGACTGTCGCCGACTGTCCTTCGGTTCTTTGTCATCTAGTGGGATTAGCCTCTGCTTAAAAGACAAGACGTGCAGCTGGTAATGTCATACCCATGATCGAACGCCACCTGCCAGGCCAACGGCGTAGCCCGTGAGGAACTCCTTTGAGTTGGCGCCCGTGGTGCCTGTGGTGCCCGTGGGCGACCGCGCAGCGTCATTAACGGAGCCGCTGCTGTTGAAGCGCGCAGGACTGGCGGGGCGGCTAGCTGGCCAGAATTGCCGCAGCTCACGGCTGAGCTCCTGACCTGTGCTCGTCCAGTTGTTGGTGATGTTTTCGCGCAGCTCCTGGACGTGACGCTTGAGGTCCATCTCGTTCTTCTTCAGCCAGCTGACATTCAGCTCCTGGCGCGGCGTGCCGCGCTTGAACTGGCGGGCCAGGTACTTCTCGTAGTCGCGGACGATCCTGTTCCACGGTCAATGTCTGTCCATCGTACGCCCGCATGCTACAAACCTCGTGATGAGACCAGTCGTGCTGACACCCTCCGTGCGCTGCGTGACGAGGAACATGCCCGCCTCCTTTATCGGCTGGTAGATGTCGTCGCCTTCGGCGGCACCGTACGGCAAGTCGTCGTGCGCGACATAGTCGAGCTTGTGCTCCTCCAGGAACTCGGGCGTGACGATCCAAGGACAGTCTTCAATGACCTCGTCCACCCACTTGCAGTGGCGCACCGTCTCGGAGCGTTCGCACGCGGACATGACCGTGAGGCCCTTGCGCTTGTGTGTCTCCTCATCGCCAGTGACGCCAACGACGAGGGTCGTATTGGGAAAGGCCTTCTTGGCTTGCTCGAGCTGGCGCATGTGCCTGCCTCTTGGTCAGTCTACCGTCCCCATCCAACGCAACTCGGGGCCATTTCTCACCCCAGATGGAACATGTCGAAGACACCATCCGCGTAGACGCGCACCGGCCTTCCCACGGGCGGCTGATTGGTCTTGTACCCTCCGACGGGATGCGTCAGAGTGCCAATCGGGGGCGGGGGCATCGCCTCGCGCGTCTTGCTGCGGCCGGCGCGCTCTTCATCTTTGGCGTCGTCGTCGCGGTCTGACTTTTGCCTTTTAGGTGTGGGAGTGGACTCGGTACCGGCATTGACATTTGCCTCGTTCTCGTTCTCGTCGTGAGAGCGGTCGGCTGTGCTGTCGACGGCTTGCGCAGCTGAGGGCAGATCGGTGGTAGACGCAGCAGCAGTGCGCTTGCGCTTGCCGGCTGCTGAAGCTGGAGAGGTCATGGTGGTCTTATCGATCGAAGCGGGTGCTTTTTACCGCAGTGGCTTCTGGCGAAGGGGAGAGGAGGCAATGCAAGGAGCTTCACGGAGAAGACAGTAGTGATAAAAGGTGAGGTAAAGGTAGGCTAGGCGCAAGCAGGTTTCCTTGATAGTCGGCAGCAATGGGGGCCGTATCAGAGTCGGGGACTGGAGCTTGCGACTGAAGCGAAGTGGTACATGTATCACGCTTGGGATGGGCTGACTGGGAGATTAACGCCCCCAGCAGGTTATACCTCTGCACTAACACAACGTCACCATCCCCACGCGCAGGACCGGTAGTGGGTCGGGTAGCCAACCCCTTTCCAGCCCAGGAGACTAATTACCTTACATTACAGGGCAGTGCGCGCGACACGACACAAACGCGCTCAACTTTGATCGACCACGCACTCGACATTGCATGATCATTTCCAAGCTTTCCATTCGATTTTAGGTAGCCTTGATAACAAAGGAAGCTCCAAGTTGTCCAGCGCATCAAATGCACAGTTGCGTAGTCGCAAGCCACGATGCAAGTTTTCCCTTGCCACAAGACTTACGTAGGAACTGCGCCAGCTTCCTGGTCGGAGCTCGCAACTCATTCATGTCGTCATCCTGGATCGTCAAGAGGTACGCCAAGAAATAGTCATGTGACTGTCTAGCTCGCAGCAGAGGTTGATCAAGGCAGTCTTATTTGTAAATAACTACTGTGTACTTCATCGTGGATACTTGTATAGAGGCAGTCCAAGAGACAAATTGTGTCCTCATGTCAACGGGCACCCCACAAGAGAAACCAAGTTCCGTATTTCCTTGACGTGCGCATATCACTTGAGAGGGAGGTCAAGCACGGGCCTTGTTGTGCTTTTGGCTGAAGAAAAATCGCATTGTTGTTTAAATTACATGTGAACCTCTGATAGAAGCCTTGGGGAGGCTAGAAGGTTCAGGGCTGTCCCCGAGCGTAAGGACGTACGCCAAAGCACTCTCCCTGGCTTGCCGTACACCTTGAACCGTTCATGGTTCGCTAGATTGCCCGCCCCTTTGATGACCGTAATCCTCTTTGCGCTGCCTCTCGGACTCCTGGTGGTGTCCTGCCGGTAGCAAAGGGGTCCTCCACATGTCCCAAAGTCGCACAATCACGCCCAATCGTCCACTCGGGCAATCTATCTCGCATATGGATGAAACCCACGGTTGCCTCCCCGGCCGCCTCCGCGGTAGTTGGCGCCAGGGCGGCCTGCGTTCTTCGGGCCGGTGGGCGCATTTGCGGGCGGCGCGTTGCCTCCTGCTGGCTGAGGTTGATCATCGTACATGCCCTCATATGAGCTTTGCGAGCCTCCCTGCTGCTGGCCAGCACCTCCGCCTCCGTACCCGCCGCCGTAGCCTCCACGCCCACCCCGTCGGGCGCCACCTCCGCCGTGGAAACCACCGCCCTGCTGAGGTTGCTGGAAGCCTTGGTTGAAGCCGCCGCCTCCCATGTTCCCGCCCTGACCTTCACCTCCGCCTTGCTGGTTCATCATCTGCTGCTGCATCTGCTGCATCTGTTGCATCTGTTGCATCATCTGAGGGTTCATTTGCTGCTGGCCTCCGACGCCACCACCGCCGCCGCCGCGCCCCATCATTTGCTGCATTTGTTGCATCTGCATCATTTGCTGCATCATCTGGGGGTTCATCTGACCCATGCCACCTCTCATAGCCATCTGCGACTGCATCATCTGGAAGTACTGGTTCATGCGCTGAAAGTATTGCGCCATGAGCTGGGGCGTCATGCCGTTCTGCATGCCTTGCCCCATGTTGCCCTGGCCTTGATCGCCGCCTCGGCCTTGGAACTTCATGCGCTTCTGTGCCTCCTCTTCCTCCCGCAAATTACCGCGCGGCTGGGCTTTCTTCACCTCGATGGGCTTGCCGTGAATCTCCAACGGCACATTAATGCAGGCGTCGACGCCCGCCTCGCTTTCAAAGGTCACGAAGCCGAATCCACGAGGTCGGCCAGTGTCTTTGTCCATCATCAACGTGGCGTCGACTACGCGGCCAAATTGAGCAAAGTAGTCTTTGAACTCCTGGTCGGTGGTTTCCTGGCTAACGCCTCCGACAAAGATCTTGCTAGTCTTCTCTTGCTCATCGCGGGGAATAGCGCGCTTGGGATCGATCTACCCAGTGCATTAGTCTCCCGGCCTGTGAAATGGGGAATGTCACATACAATCTTGCCATCTAGGAAGTGCTCTTTGACCATGACTGTGTTGACGGTTTTGGCCTCTTTGAACGTCAAGAACCCGAAACCCCTCGAGCGACCAGTAGCGCTGTCGCGCATGACTGTGCATTCAACGACCTCGCCGAACTGTTCAAAGTATTCGCGAAGAGACTCTAAGGGGTGTCAGTTTCGCAGACTGAACGCAAGCCTGCCAGATTCTCTCAACGTACCATCTGTGGTCTCCCAGTTAAGGCCGCCAATGAACATCTTTCTGCACGCAAAGCATTAGTTACTATTCACTGTGTCTACCAGCAAATATCCGATATGCGCAAAATACGACTTGTTGGGATAGGACAAGATCAGGATGGCGGAAGAAGCGAGGCAACAACTTGAGGAGTGCCAAATGGTGACTTCTCTCCCTGCCGCATGTCGTGATTCCTCGGCAGGGCCCCATGGCTGGCTGCGAACCGCCCCTTATGTGGGAAATATAGGAGGCAACATCCACAAGGCTGCATAGTGCACACCTCAAAGTGACGGCGTGAGGTAGCCACATAAAGCCGTCTGTTCCACCTGCTCCTCGAGATCCACAAGGCTGGTCGTTGCATGACTGGAGATGACTATAGTCCTTCCAAGCAGCATCCCCCACGTGTGTAGTTGTTGTGTCGGATGGCACAGGCCCAACATGTTCGAGTGTCTTGTCGAGAGTGGGACATCCGACGCACATAGATGGCAGTCAAGAGAACGTCGCGAACTTGTCGAGGTACCATTTATCGGCCAACTCTGTGTGTTCTCTTTCTCGTCTGGTGCTATCGGGTCGACTGTCTCTCTGTCTGCCTCTGGCTAGGATCTAGCTCAAGTACTAAAGTACTCGCTGGGACTGGTCTGCCAGCTCGCCACGTGTTGGTGTCTAGACCGCAAGTGCCCGCCATAATTGACTGATCCACGCCATAATTGACAATTACTGTGTGTTCGACAACAATCGAGGAGACACAATTCTTCCTTGTTCATGGCGCAGATGCTTCTCACATCCAGGGGCGTGACTCCGTCATTGGCGCCTTGATATTGGTATTCGACCACCCTGAAGCTCTGTTTCCACGCCTGTGGATCGCCATTCTTCCGAAGCTGGCACTTCTCTTCATATGCCTGGTGAAACCCAAGCCCGCGCCGCAGGATTCATGCCAGCTTCCAGTGCCCTTGTGCAACCACCGACGAGAACCATGTGGCCTTGATGTTCTTGGTTTTTCTTTTCTTGCTCCTCGCTCTTCCAGAAATGTCCAAGAGCAAAACAAAGATACGAATGCAGGTTATAACACAGAATTTCGACTTACCCATCGTCTTTGGCACTTGCCTTGTGCACGGATCCGAATGTGGGAGTTTGCACACTTTGTCCACTATCATGGGCCCCGTATACATCGTGAGAATCGCGCGTCTCTGGCATATTATGAGAGACGGTCTCGGCGGCCGCAGTGTGACTGTTCATTCCTGTCGAGGGTCCGCCTAGGTTAAAGTCGACATCGTCATCGTCGTCGTCATCGTCTTCCTCCTGGTCGTTGTTCGCATCCTCGACTCCAGCAGCCCCGTTATCCTGAGGGGCGGCAGCAGCAGGAGCTGATCCAGCGACATTTCCACTCGTCGTGGCAGGTGCTGGCTTGGATGCGTCATTGTCGTCATAGCTGTTCGCATGTCAGCTGTCTGGCCATAGTGGGAAAGCCGAGCCAAGTGCTTGCACACCCGCGAAATGTACGTACAGGTCTGCGAAAAGATCCTCCTCAAAGTTGTCTTGGTCAGCCATGATGCAAGAATTTCGCCGCGAAGCACAAAGGTTCGGATTGGTTAGTATCTCGTTTAAAATTACAGACTGGCGCGTCGATGGTAGGTTAGGAAAAGAAAGGCGAAAGGCGCAGAGGATTGGATGTAAATCGAGTGGTTGTGAGGTTTGCTTGGGGATGTTGTTCCCCCAGGCCCAGGCAAGATTTGGAAGGAGATTGCGCGCACCTGCGCGCACCTGCGCGCGCGTCCGGCTCGGCGGTTTGCTTACTAAGGAATTTTGGCCAATGACAGCTCGCTTCTATATGCCGACTGGGAAGAGCGTGAGCCACACGGTCGCACCTTCCTTAGTGCATTCAGTGCCTGCAATCCCACGCTAACCGCCCGCACCTTGCCAATGCCATGCCATTCCTCATCTCCATCCAACAAGACTCGTCCCACGCACGCAGCCAGTCGAGTCCGAGGCTCCAGCATAGCCTCGCGCTCGTCCACCAACTTTGAGGATGTGATATTACTGCGCCGCAGACTACATCCTATATCTCGCCGACGATGTGGTCTTCTTCCGGCGGCAGCAGCAGCAAGAAGCCTGCTCAGTCAGTGAGTCCCTCCAACCTCGAACGACGTAATGGCGATCGGTACTGACTGCCCCACTGCCGCAGGAAATGATTCAAGTCGGTATGATGAAGCTGCACCCCTGCGATTAAATACATGGCGGAGAGACTAACCAAGAGTTCTTGCCAATTTGCAGAAAGATCTGAGTACGTCTGATTTACGATTGCGGTACGAGTAGATGGTTCTGATCTTGTCTAGCTCGCCGTTCTGGAGACCGCCTCCTCGAGGAGACACTGCTAAGCGAAGCGTCACAACGCCTGTGGGATCAGGTCGCGAGAACCTGGTGATTGGCGCTGCCTACTCCCATGCCGATATTTTAAAGCTCGACTCGCTGTATGTTCATTCTCGGAGTCGCTATGAAAGCAAAGCCACTGACCACCGTCCTAGGAGCCTTTCGCGTACAAACTCCCGCCCCGAGACACCACCATCTGGCGCCTCGAACTCCAAGTATCGGTTTAATGATGCGTCGCCTCCGCCAAGAGCCTCGGGCGGCACGACTTCGCCCCCTTATAAAAACTACATAAACTTTCTCTCTAATACGAACGACGACTGGAAAGCAGACGAGGACGAAATGATGGGTTATGACGACGACGACGGGGACGACTTTGGGCTGCCAAGCCTCTCAAGCATGAAGAGAAGAACGCGGCGGAGGGAGTCACAGCGCAAAGGGGAAGATTCGACTACCCTCGCGCCCGCAGCGATGGCTTCTACTTTGAACACGCAGGCGCGCCGATACTCGAATAGTGCCGATATCGCTATCGAGCGACCAGCGCCTTCCTATCCGATGCCCAAAAAGAGCGAGGGCAAGATCTTGCGACCTCAATACAAGGATATCCTGAAAGGTATGTCTGCCGACCTGGAAGTAAGAGCCGGCCCTGACCATAGGTAGATCCAGCCAACGCTCTGCATCTCATCAGCTACCCACCGATACCCAGCAATGCCAGCTCAAAGGAAGCGGATGCGATCAGCTCGCGTATCACACGGATTAACAAATTCAAGAAGCTACTGCAAGCATCAACGATACCCCTGCCGGATCTGAGAGGATTGGCATGGTCTGGAGTGCCAGAGGAGGTGCGCGCAATGACCTGGCAGCTGCTCCTAAGCTATCTGCCCACGAACAGCGAGAGGAGAGTTGCGACGCTAGAAAGAAAGCGCAAAGAGTACCTCGACGGCGTCCGACAGGCTTTCGAACGAGGATCCACCTCTGGCGCAACGGCCGGTCGGGCAAGGGGTTTAGACGAGGCTATTTGGCATCAGATCAGTATCGATGTTCCCCGCACAAACCCGTCTATTGAGCTATACAGCTACGAAGCGACACAGAGGTCGCTCGAGCGCATATTGTACCTGTGGGCCGTCCGCCACCCTGCCAGTGGTTATGTCCAGGGTATCAACGATCTTGTCACACCTTTCTGGCAGGTGTTCCTCGGTCTCTACATCTCAGACAGCAATATTGAGTCTGGCATGGACCCGGGGCAGCTTCCGAAGACTGTGCTTGACGCGGTCGAGGCAGACTCCTTCTGGTGTCTCACGAAGCTGCTGGACGGGATCCAGGACCATTACATAGTCGCCCAGCCCGGCATCCAACGGCAAGTTGCAGCCCTGAGGGATCTTACGGCGCGCATTGACTCCAAGTTATCGCTACATCTTGAGAAGGAGGGGGTGGAATTCATTCAGTTCAGCTTCCGCTGGATGAACTGCCTGCTCATGCGGGAAGTCAGCGTCCGCAATGTTATTCGCATGTGGGACACCTACCTCGTACGTACACCTGCCCTTGGCAGCAGTCCTTTGAATGATCCGCTAACACTTCGCAGGCTGAGGAACAGGGCTTCTCCGAGTTCCATCTTTACGTCTGCGCTGCGTTCCTGGTCAAGTGGTCATCGAAACTTGTCAACATGGACTTCCAGGAAGTCATGATGTTTCTGCAGCGCCTGCCCACCAAGGAATGGACAGAGAAGGATATTGAGCTCCTGTTGAGCGAGGCGTTCATATGGCAGAGTTTGTTCAAGGGTTCGTCGGCGCACTTGAAGGGCCAGCCTAGTCGTCCGGCCGTGACAGATTTACAATTATAGTCGCAGGCCACATGTTGGAGCAAGAGTAACAACGAGCAGGCAGGACTTGCCAACTACTCGGTATAATGAAATCTAAGAGGAACAAGTACATATCCAGTCAATTTGTGGAGCCCGGTGCTGTTCTATCAGCTGCCGTGTACGTGTTTCGCCGAACCAATGTCCAACGGTGGCTGCGCGATGAGGTAGTAGACTACAATACAATCTAATATGCATCGAAGAAGTGAAGAAGTAATGCACCCAAAACGCCGGCTCACGTGATCGCAGCACGAGGAGAGCTCGTCACAGCAACAAATCGTCAACGTAGCCCAGTGCGTGCCTCTCGTCGTCGCACACGCGCGCCCACTCGAGCAGCAAGCGCCAGACGTACAATTTCATGTCCTCCCGTCGCAGCACCTGTTCCGCCCAGATCCGACCCTTCTCGGCGATGAAACGAGCGGCAGCATCGCCCTGGCCGCCAGGGCCATCGCCGAAGAACTCTAGCACCGGGTAGAGGTCGCGGTAGGTGTTGTCCAGTGGGATGAAATGGACCCAGGGTGTGAGCCGGTCGTCGTGCCATTCTGCGTAAATGGTGGCCTTGAGCGGAACGCTCGTCGATCGCATGAAACCTCTGAATCGCGCGCTGAACGAGTTACCATCAGCATCGGGCAGGAATTTGTACGTGTACTGCGTCTTCATCGGTATCCGCTCGACTACGTGATAAAAGTCTGTGAGATAATCGCACTGCCCCGGAGGGCACAAGTAGGTGAAGCCGACATCGGCAAAAGTTCCAAGCCATTTCCCAAGCTCCTTGCTCTCCGCGCGGGAGGAGGAGTATATGCTTGTGTCAGGAGGCTCGAATGTCACTGGGCGCTTGCCCGAAGCCTCGGCTGTGGACACAGTCGTCGCGTTAAGCATGTCAACTAGACGGTGTCGATGAAAGTGGTGCCAGGTGTGTGCCTTTGCGCGACCGCCCGAGGCATCTCCGCGCCAGATAGCCGCTGTCTTCTTCCAGTGCCACTGCGGGCCATGAGACTCGCCACCTGAGTAGAACTCGTCGTCTGTCAGGTACATGGCACCAGGGATGAGAATCTCGTTATTCATTGGTAGCTTTGACCCACCAAAGAGCGGGATGAGTTCGTCCGTCGAGGACATGCTGACGGGCTCGACGAAGCTACCGTGAAGTTGGCGTAGGTGAGGCTGCTCGCAGGGGTCCATGGCGGAGGTCCAATTGAGGATGTAGCCTTCCTCGACGTAGCTGGGCTTGTAGTGACTAGGAAACTCGGCGGGCTTCGAGAAGTCCTTTTCGGCTTTCACGCCGTAGGCTGGCGTGTTCGGACCGCACGTCTTCGCGGCAAGAGACCAATAGTCCGAGTCTGAGAAGCCGTACCACCGGGGATCGTATAGTTTGGGCTTGGCTTCATCCACAGCAGCCAGGCCTTGGTATTCTCTCTTCACATCCTTGGCGTCTGGCATCTTGCGCTCTTTGGCCTCCTTCGCCACCAACTTGGCGATCTGATTGTGAGGGACGAGAAGCCGGGGCTCGTCCATGTAGTTGATGGGCATGTCGACATCGGGCATCCCCTCGGCGAATTCTCCCACCAACCCCGTCCAGAGCTGCAACCATGGCACTCGACCCTCGACATCGCCGTCACCGTGGGCCGTGCCGTTCCGAACCCTCACAACCCATGGCCATGAGTGTGCCCTGTCACGGACCATCTTTGTGTCCATGCCCCAGAACGGCGTCAAGTCCTTGTATATACGATCGAAGAAGTCTTCGACAATCACCGCATCCGTGTCCAGCGCAGCTTGGAACCAGAGGTCGAACCCGGGAGGGGGATGCCTCCCACGAGCTTCTCGATACCTGGCCGCTGCAGTTGCCACGTCGAGACTCCTGCGGGACAACTGCTCGTTGTGACGGGCACGAGCATCCTTCATGAGCTTCTTGATCGGGTGCTGTGCCACCCCGGGGCCCGAGGGCGGTTGATAGCTATCGACATCCCACGTCTGCCAGTCGGACCAGAGGTAGTAATTGGTGAAGAGGAAGGCGAGTACGACGAAGACCACAAAGTAGCGAACGACGAGGCGCGAAGGCCAGACGCGAACGTCAAAGCCTTTGAACATGACGGGTCGCTCGCGTTCGTGTTATCCGCCTATTGTCAGAATGCGCCGCGACGGCGAAACCGGCTCAGTTCATGTGGGCGAGTGTCGAATCGGGGTCGAGTCGTTGCGCTTAAGGCCGGGCGCGGACGGCGGGATGAGCGTAGAAAGCGAGTGTTGGAGTCAGGAAAGTTGCGCGAGAAGGCAGGACGTCGGTATCTAATGCAAAAGGCCCAGCTCAAGAAGGAGGGGAGACAGTGATGGTTTGGGTTGAATGTCCAGGAGAACCACCCAGTCAGATACATACATTGACGGGGGCGCGCATTTGACAGGACCCTAGGTAGCGTACGGAGTACGTACCTCGTTAACGATAGCAAGCCACACGCAATCTTGGCAGGGTGGTAACCCATGGATGATCAGACATTGTGTCCTTGCAGAGTTTCTAAAGACCCTACGCGGTGTAATTACTGATTTCTTGATAAACGAGGTGCGTGTCATATCGAGAGCCTACACACATGGCGTCATAGTGCTGACTTTGTACTCGATGTTATCTGGAAATAAAGTCTATCCTTTCTCGTCGTGCTCGGTCGGGCCTGCAAGCCACATTACGACTCTGTGAGTGCCAACATGGCTAGGAACAGTGACTATATAGTAGCAGCTCTTCCGTGCCATCTGTATTCCAGGACAGCGCGATGGCAACTGCGCAGGTCATTTTCTGTTTGCCTCCGTGTAGGATTTAGTGCGTGTGTCGTCGTGGTGTCTCAGAGACTATACGTGTACATGCCTATGTGTATACGTACTCCGTAACGGCGTTAAGGCTGCCTGTGCGGCCATGAGGCTACGGCGGCGTGAGGTGTTTGATTGGCTGGTACGTGGACTTATGGGGTGTTGCTTACATGTACGTACGTGTAGTAAGAAATCTTATATGTACATGCTCACCCAGGGTGCGCAGCACGTGACCCTTATTTGGGTGTGCACCTAATGGCCGCCCGACGGACACGGCAGCGTGAACTTGGTCACGTGGATCCCACTTCGTCACTCAAGTTTGCTCACTCATCAACGCAACTCACTCATTCGACGATTCACTCGCTGTCGAGCTTGAACAACTCGTACCGGATCGTTAGCGCATCTGTCCAGCCCCTGAGCAAATCTAGGCACCATGTCTACACAGCTGCACGCAGTCACCTCCATCGACCTACCCAACCTCGAGAAGATCGCGACCGGCAAGGTTCGCGAGCTGTACAAGCTCGATGAGGGTACGCTCCTCATGGCGGTCACGGACCGCATCTCAGCCTACGACGTCGTTTTAGAGACCGGCATCCCGGAAAAGGGCGCTGTCCTCTGCCAGATTTCCGCGCACTGGTTCAACGTGCTCGCCAAGGCCGTCCCCGAGCTCAAGCACCACGTGCTTTCTCTCCAGCCTCCCAGCCAGGGGTTGTCGACCATTGAGTTTGAGGCGCTCAAGGGTCGCTGCCTGCAGATCCGCAAGCTCAAGGTCTTCCCCATTGAGGCCATTGTCCGGGGCTACCTCACTGGCAGCGCGTGGAAGGAGTACCAGACTTCCGGCACCGTGCACGGCGACAAGCAGGCCGAGGGTCTCCGTTTGTCGTCAGCCTTCCCCGAGCCCATCTTCACGCCGTCCACCAAGGCTGAGCAGGGCGACTCGGACGAGAATATTTCTCGCGCGCGGGCGGCGGAGATCATCGGGGCCAAGTACGCCGAAAAGATTGAGACGCTTGCACTCAGGCTCTACACGGTGGCGCGGGACTATGCCGCGGAGCGTGGGATCATTCTTGCTGATACCAAGTTTGAGTTTGGCCTGGACGAGGCGACGGACGAGGTCATTCTCGTGGACGAGGTGCTGACGCCCGATTCCAGTCGCTTCTGGCCGGCGCCCGTCAAGGTCGGCGTTGACCAGCCGAGCTTTGACAAGCAGTTTGTGCGCGACTACCTGACGGAGAAGGGACTCAAGGGCAAGACGGGGGTGGAACTGCCGGCGACGGTCGTGGAGGAGACGCGTGCCAAGTACAAGGAGGTATTTGAGAAGCTTACGGGCAAGTCGCTAGAGAATACACTGGCAGCTCTGTAGATTGTCGCTGTTTCTAATAGAACGAGCCAATCCACGATGACACTACTCTACCGACACCGGGGGTGAATCTGCACGCGTTTAAGGAACTTGTCTGGGGTATGAAATGTCGACCAAGACGAGTGCAGAGGTAATCCCAGGCAAATTTTCAGCACGCCCACTACGACCGGCTTCTTCTGCGGCTAGCTTTTTGACTAACGCATATGCGCTCGCTCGTCATCAATGGCCTCAGCCTGGACATGGAGACATCACTATCGCCCAGTCCTGTGAGAACAGCGTGCCTCCACTGAGAAAGCACGGCTTCCACAATGTATTTCCGTAATCACAATTGAAATTCTGAATCAAATGGCCACGCTCAGAGTTCAACCCTGATTACGTACGAGGACGAGCATGATCCGCAATGTTCAATGCTGTCGAGAACATAAACTGGGGTGCATCACAACCCAAGGCTAATCCTCGGCGTCTTAGCCGGCAGCCAATCATCGCCCACGCATTTGTGCTTTCCTCCGGGAGGCGAATATCCTCAACGTCAACGATCACCGCCAGCAACCATATCGACCACCACCCATCCCCGGCCAACAGCGCCTCCTCTCCACTCCCACCATCTTCCGTCTTCGCGTCTGGAACCCGACCGCGACACGAACCCGACCGCGACACGAACCAACAGACAGAATGCTTCCTTTGGCGCGGACAGCCGCCGCAATGGCGTTGCGAGGTGCGTCAAAATGCTACTACGCCAGACGAGCCGATAGAAATGGGGGACTGACACTGCTCTTGGAAATAGTCAAGCCCACGACCGCCATCCTTCCTTTCCGTCCCGTCGCTGCCGCGGCCTTCTCGACGACCAACCCCCAGCACCAAGCCAGCGCGGTCACCCCCCACGGTGCCGGGAGCAGCCTGTCCAAGCCGCGTCGTGAGGTCCCTCTCCCCTCGCAGGAGAAGCCCAAGAGCGTCGTCCAATATGCGCTGTATGTCTTTCACGATTGCACCTCCCCGGCCAAAATGCTAACAAGAGGCGAGGACAACACTCGACATCATGGCCAACTGGGCTCGTCAATCCTCGCTTTGGCCCATGACCTTTGGTCTGGCCTGCTGCGCCATCGAGATGATGCACCTCTCCACCCCTCGATACGATCAAGATCGCCTTGGTATCATCTTCCGTGCCTCTCCTCGTCAGTCCGACGTGATGATCGTCGCGGGCACTCTCACCAACAAGATGGCCCCAGCCCTGCGCCAGGTCTACGATCAGATGCCCGAGCCCCGCTGGGTCATCTCCATGGGTTCGTGCGCCAACGGTGGAGGTTACTACCACTACTCGTACAGTGTCGTGAGGGGGTGTGACAGGATCGTGCCCGTCGACATTTACGTGCCTGGCTGCCCGCCTACCAGCGAGGCGCTCATGTACGGTATCTTCCAGCTGCAGAGGAAGATGCGCAACACCAAGATCACCAGGATGTGGTACAGGCGATAAAGAAAGAGACAGACGGACAATGGAGCAATCTGGAACGGGGAACACGCGGGGAGCGACTTGAGATCTAGTACCGAAGCCTGTTTTGGCGGCTTTGATATGCCACCTTCCCTTTGTCAAGTGTACATATTAGACAGGCCATGGTCGGACGCGGACCTGATCGCGAATGCAACAGACTTCTTTCAAACGAGTGCCGCAAAGTGCATCACTGCGCGGTGTCCTGTCATTGACGTTGTATACATAGAAAAGAAAAACCAAACCGACCGTACGGCATGGTGCTGCCGGCACGTGGCCACTGTCCAAGTCTGATCTTGTTCTATGCATCGACAGCTAGCTAGTTACCTGCGCAGTGTGTGCTCGGAAATCTGGCCGCAAGCAGACCACCAGCGCCAACCATCCCAATACGAAGAACCCAGGACACGAGCGTATAATGAAAAGAGAACAAAGTCAGTAACAGATGTTGGTGATGTTGATTTCGCAGAGAATGGAGTTCTGCCGCCCGATTGACGACCGCTTGCTGTCAAACAATCGATATATACACTGGTCCTTCTTTATTCCTGGCCGAAGCCCATGGTCTCTTCTACGGCGATTGTGAGCTTTTGTTGTAGTGTCTCCAAGTTCTTGTACGGCGGCAAGTCCAGCCGATTGAAGCTGTGATTCCGTTAGTCAAAAGTCATCTCCATGCGTCTTTTGCGACTCACCATGTATGTGCCTTTGGAAGGTTTGTTGCTTCGCCAGCTCGCTCGATTGTGAATCGCCTAGGGCCATCGCTGCCCTGAAGATCTTTGAAGCCGTTGACCGGGATGCGCGAGGTACCCGTAGTGAATTGCAGCAGGCGCGACTTTTGCTCGCCGTCCCATGATCGTACGGTTTGCCAGAACTGCTGCACCACCTCGTCCGACTCAGTGTAACCGCGATAATCTGTGTGTTTCTTCCAATCATCGACATCGATCTCGGCGATACCACCAATCAGCAACTCCAGCTCGCGCTCATCAAAAACGTTGATGAGATCGTGGGGAATCAGCTCCTGGAATCCCTCCTTGAAAGCTTGGAATTGCTCTTCGATGCGTTTCTCGATGCGCCATTTGACCATCAAGTCAACGTATTCCTTCTTGTTCTCGTTGGTAACTTCAATGTCCCTGCCACCAGGGATGAGATCTTCCACGGTCATGACACCAAAGCGCTCATCCTCGGTGGAGAAAGTTTGCTCGAGAATGCCACCGCTAATGTCGTTGTCGAGCATCCACTGAAGCGACCTGTGGAAATCGGCATCGACACCCTCCATATCAGCCAGAGACACCGCCTTGCCAAGCACCATTTTGTACAAGGCACCAATGAAAAAGGCGTCCAAGAAACGGCGATGGAAGATGGCCAGTCCCACAACGCGACCAATAAACTTGAAGTAGTTCAAGTGCTCAGGGTTGATACCGGAGTGAGGGTTGATCTGAAGTGTGTAGTTGTCGTGGGCCGAGTACTCGAACAGACAGTAAAAGGGGTTGAACATCTCGTGGGAAAGCAAGAAGAAGAACTCCCTCGACACACCACCATAGTCGAGACCATCCTCGCCGTCGAACTTGACCATGAGTCGCTTCTTGAGATCAGTCGGCGATTGTCTGGTAATCTCAGCAAATGAATCCTCAAAGATATGCGAACGTCTGATTTTGATGTGGCATTGCCCGCTCAGAATGCGCATCGCGGGCTGGGAGCGGAAGTAAATGAGCTTCCTCCTAAAGTCACGCTTGTACTGCGGTACGTTCTGGTCGAGCGAGCTTGGTAGTCGGGGATCGTCCCAGGTTGTAGTTTTCGTGTTGTGGTCCACGAAATAGACCCTGGCAGTGTTCGTCAGGCGCATCTCCCACCCGCTAGGCAGGGGACCCAACTGCGAGACCGGCTGCTGCTGGATCTGTCCATTTGTGTTGTTCTGACCGCCGTACATGCGAATGTACTGTTGGCGACGGGGGTCGACCCAGGTGGTCGTGCGCGTATTATGGTCAACGAAGTATGGACGGCCTTCCGGTGTCCACCGCTGCTCCCAACCACCGGGCAACTCTCCACTGCCAGGGCTCGTGGCACCAGTGTGGATGGTTGTGTTGCTGGCGGCACCAGCCGCACTCGCTGGACCCGGGGGTGGACTACCTCCTCCTCCGGCTTGAGATGGGGAACTTGAGCCAAAAGTGGGCGAGTTGGCCCCGGTGCGGTCCTCTGGCAGCGTACGGTCACGGTGCCTCTGCCTCTCTACTTGTGTGGCGGCCTCGCGATTCGAGTTATCGGCAGCGCCGTTGGCAGACGGCCTGTTCCAGCTTGTTGTACGGGTGTTGTGGTCGACATAGTAAGTTCGGCCGAGGTTGTCCTCGCGACGCTCCCACCCAGCAGGAAGGCGCCCCTGTGCATCCTCAAATGGACTGAGTTGGCTGGCCGAACGGTTGGCTCCTCCGGGCCCGGCCGAGCTGCTATTGTTGTTGCTGAGGCTGGATGGTCGCTGAGAAAGCGAGGCCGCCCCGGCCGACAAGTTCGGGCCATTCTGGCTAGACATGGAAGATCCGGGCCGTCCGTCTCCGACCGGTGTGGAGAGATTGGAAGAGCCTGCGGTTGTATTCGGGCGGGAGGCTGCAGATCCTTGTGCTCCGCGAGGCGGTGCGCTGAGGTCGCAGGACAAATTGACTATGAGCTTGCCGTGAACAACGAGGTTATCCGTCGACTTTTTCAGATCCCGAGTGAGCATCTGTTCTGTTGGGAAGTTAGTTTACGCAGACTCCCTCACAGCAGCTAGCGATGTCAAAACTGACCATCAGCCTCGGGTGTTAGCTCAGGCATAACATCGCCGACTTTAATGTTGATAACGCCGAGGAAGCCTTGGTCCTTCTTCTTAAACTTCTTTTGATCGAAGACTTGGATCGCAATGATGCTTCCCTCGTTAACACAGAAGTCGAAACTCTCGTTCCAATACGGGTTCAGTGTGCGCTTGCTGACGGCCGTCGTCTTTGTCTGCTCGCCATTGACGGTAGCGACCGCGAAAGGATCGGGAAAGCCTGTTGAGCGGTCAGTGCACTGGTTCCCTAAGACGCAACTTGCGGTACGTACGGAATACATCTCGCTTGTAGAGGCCATCGGCGGCGATAACTGCGATGTCAGTACAAATGGCTCTCAGATGTCGATAGTTGGGTCGGCAAGGGCGACGAACTTGTGACGCGGAGGTTGGGCCTTCTACAGAAGCATTAACTCAAATCTTTCTCTGTATAGTTGTCAAGAGGGGAGCACTCACCCAGCCTGCGAAGATTCGGCACGGCTCATGTTTGTATTGACCGTCGTCGAGTTGATGGTAGAGCGCTACGAGAGGCCACCAACGGCGTCGAATACTGTCGGAGCGAAATCAAGCCTGGGCTAGGTTCAAGCACCACCAATTTGAGCGAGGAGATGTAGATGCGAGTTTGGCAGGCGTTCACAGCCTCTCGAGCAGTTGAAAGCAAGATGCAGCCAGCGAGCGATGATGACTGGGCCCGACGCAACAGCTGTGGCAGGACCTGGGGCTGTGCACGACTCGTGGAGGCGTAGGTTGGCGTCGCTCGAGGTTGTTTGGGGACCGTGGCCGGAGAACAGAAGCGCTACTATGCGGCCGTATCGTTCGGGTGGACGATCAGCCCAAGGGGAACCCAAGTGGCGACGGTGGCGGCAGGACTGGGTGGTCGTCGATTAAGATTCGATGAAAGAACGATGGAGGGGAATGATGAATGGATGGTTCGTCTGTAACAAGCGGGCGGCTGACAGACGAGGGGCCACAGGACCTGGGCTAAGGTGCCTGTATGGTTCCAGGTAGGCCGCTGGGCCGGGTCTTGCTTGGGTGGGTGCTTATCGATAGGTCCGTATGGGAGTTGGTTGGACTGGGAAGGCCCTGGAACTGCAAGATGGCTCTACGGGGCGTATGTCTAGCAGTCGCTCCAAACGTCATGCTCGATTACAGTATTCTTTGTAAAGTTTTGTCACGACAATGTGAGCATACTGAGACCAAGGATCGTAAGTCTAGCGCCCAGTCCGCGGATACAGTCGCCCGGAAGCAACAACAGCTGAACATATGGAATTAATCGAAACGAACAGTTGATGCAGCTGCTTAAATGACAAATCGTGGTGAGAACCCCTTGGCGCCTACCCAACGGGCTCCAGTGCATGTCCTTTTGCTTCGCGACATACTTGCATTAGATAGGTAGGTAAATAGCACCAATTGCTGGGTACTAGACGCTGAAGATGTGTTTCTGAGATGCTGTCACTGTGAAGCTATGCAACGTTGATATCAGCAGCGTTCCCGTCAGACCGTACTATGGAATGGCGTGGTCAAGGCGGCTGGAATCAGTCGGACCTGTCACGCTGCTCACCCATGATGAGTGGCACTTCAAGGCGGCCTTCCAAATCAAATTGTTCTGCCTTCAATATGAGATACGACTACGTGATGGCAGATAGAATTGTCGAGCTTGGACTGATCTTTGTGGTCGCCTGACTTTGATCACTGTCGAACTCTCCGTCCATGGTGATGGGTTCATATGCAGCCGCACCCGGCCTTGGTAGTGGAGGAAGTAATTATCACGCGAATTCTGTGCTCCGCAACACTGATATCTACTCGAGTTTAGGTAGATATATGGCCATCACGCATTGCTTTGTACATTGGACGTACCGGATATCGCGTGGGTTGGCTTTCGACTGTCCTTTGGCAGAGTTGCAGGCCGCGTGGACGGCATGGCGAAGCCAATCCGCCAAGGTGCAGCGAGGAATACGGCACACGATCACCGATCACAGCGCATCAATCCTTGTTCTGGGTGGGAAAGGGCGTATCAGACTGATTCAGACCATGGACAGGTGCTTCTTCCGCTGATTTAGTATTTGCTTGACATGATTACTCACCAAGTCTCAATGACAGAGGCCCCAGTTGTAAGTTAAGGCACGCTTGGCGTACAGCTCGTTCGGCTACGTACGCATCGTTCACAGCCATAATTTTTTCATGCACATGTCGTTCAAGAGAAAAGGGAATATCTTAATAGGGCCTCGGTACGCCATAGGCTCCAAACTTTGATTGAAAGAACCAAGCAAGAATGCCAACCTGAACTCCAAACTACTCATCCTTTTCGAACCCTCCATGCTGCCGAGTCTTGTGCGCTGCTGCTTTCCTCGACAACGGCTTGCCTTGCGCAACAGACAGTGCTGGAGAGTCGCACGTCCGTCTCTCGATCATTGCGGGGAATAAACATCTCGACGAATAGCATAGGCGCCATGTGAGAATGGAATACCCATCCTACCCATCACCAGATCAGGGGCTGTGTACTGCGGCCCGGGGAACGGAATCCCGAGAGGCCTCGCCTGAGGGGCCGCTTCCAAAGTATCAAGTCCCTGCTCCTAATAAGGAGTGTAGCCTCGTCCACGACCGCCTCGGTAGCCACCGCGACCACCTCCTCCCCGAAAGCTACCACCACCACGTCCGAAGCCGCCCCGGCCAAACCCTCCGCGACCACGGCCCCTTCCACGGCTCATTCCGGGCACGTTTGTGCGCTTGGGGGTGACCTTGATGTTGCGGCCCTTGAGAACGCTCTCGTTCAAGACCAAGGCCTGGGCGACGAGGCTGGGTTCGCAGAATTCGACATAGGCGTAACTGTGATCCACATTAGAGAATATTCGTGCCGTATCTGCGTGGTGCTACAAACCCTTTGGGCTGGCCGGTGAATTTATCCAAAAGAATGGTGACTCGGTTAATCGATCCACAGCTCTGGAAATGTTCCTGGATCTCCTCTGGTGAGACGGAGTAGTCCACGTTGCCCACGAAGACGCTACGCGCATCAACCGACTCCTTGTCATCGGCGAGATCTGCGGATTGCTTGTCGAGCGAAGCTTGCATCTCCCGTAGCTTCTCAGCCTCCTCCTCCATCTCTTTCACGCGGCGCTTCATGGCCGTGATCTCTTCCTATAAGCCGTAAATCCGTGTGTCAGTGCCACCTCTTGCAAGATCCTGTAGAATCATGGGAGTCATGGGACATATCCACTGTGACTACCTGACGAACCTCATCGTTGGGGTCGACTTCGCCCTCGTTCTTGGCATCTTGGTCGACAATGGGAACGTCTTCTGGCTGTTCGGCGTCCGACATGATGCTAGCTGCGATCGGAAATTCGCTTGGATTTTGACGAGGCTGTGCAATCTAGAGTTAGCATAGAGAACGGTGTGTTTGCGACCAGGGCGAGTCGCGTCGCGCACAAGTAGTGTAGACAAGGGGTGCAACATACAAAGGTTGGCTGGAGTCGATAGGAACGATGCTGAGGGCCAGGGAAGATAGAAAGGCTGTGGCTATACAGTTTGCGAAGGCAGGATTGGGCGCGCCCAAAGTGCAGATTGAATCGTGAGGCACAACTTTCTGCGCGCCCAAAGATGCTGTGAGTTTGATCGGCCGGCACGTCACGAATTCACTCTCAGCTCAATGTGGGGTTCAGATCAGGCTAGAGATGTGGCTGCAGGGTAGGCAATTATCGGACCCCGAACATTCGAGTCAACCCACGCCAGTTGCATGACACACGACCATCGTCAGGCTCCCTTACTTTGTTCTTCGATACCTTACTTGGGAAGGGTGCTAGCTCCAAAGCTTGCCGGTAGTCAGCCATATGACGGAGATGTGACCAGTGACCCAGGCCTTCCGAGGCTGCTCTCTTCAAGGCGCATCATATTCCATATAGTACCAGGTAATCTGGGTACGTCCTTGTCGACAGACTATCTCCTTTATGCAAGTTCGCGAACATGGCCAGCGCCATCGTCGAAGCTGAGCCCTTAATTAATCAGCAGTCTACATCCACAGAGCGAGCAATCTTCCTTCTCGGAGGCGCAGGTGCAGCTCACATCCTCGTTCAATAGTCATCGCGCCAATGCACGTCAAATACTATCCTCGCGAACCAAGGACTACTTCATTCTAGGTCTTGTCACCGTAGACGTAGCACTGTTGCTCTTGAACATTTTGATTAAGCTTACAGCGTGCGAAATGCACCAGAGCAAAGAGCCGTGGGTACGAGCAGTCTCGCAGGCGCTCCAGAGTATCGGGGTTAGATTCAGCTTGGTATTCGTGCTGGAACTGGTGACATGTCTTTTCGCTTTCGGGCCAAAGTAAGCCAAGCCAGTGATAAGTTTGAGGCTTCGCAAGCTGATATTGTCAGGTATCTAGCCTCTTAGTTTCATGTGTTCGACTCAGCCATCATTGGGCTTGCGTTGATTATGGGTACCATGACGAGTGGGGTGGTTACAGACGTTGGCTCCCTGGTCATCGCATTGCGTCTTTGGCGGCTGGCACAACTGTCCGACGTGATTGTTCTTGATGCACAAGACAGAGTCCATGGGCTGGAGCAAAGGAACCAGGAGCTCAGCGACGAGATTGTGGCCCTGAGACGTAGGCTAGACTTATATCACGTGTAGGTAGCCTCATGCAAATCTGTGGGCATCATCATTGCTCATTGTATTGGCGAACACTCTGGTTCGAGGTATCTTGCGACCGTATTCAGGCCATAAATCACAACACCGCCCATGCCGATCGTTACATCTTCAAACGCCGCCCATGCAGTATGCTAGTTTCCGTGACCCTCCGTAACAATGCGTCGCTCAAACTATATCTTAGTGGTTCTGACCAGATATGTGCAAACGAAAGTCCGTCCCTCGACCGATGATCAGGATTAGGTGTGTCTGCTTCGCTTCCCACCACCAAACCCATCTTTGCCAAAGTCGAAGAAGTCATTGAAGTCTACCCCCAGGCGCCGCTTCGCGCCAGCACCGCGGCCAAGCGGCCCGGCTTGTCGCGTCCCAGTCCTGCCACTCCGCCTTGTTCGTGAGCCATGGTTATTGGAGGCGTTGTTGTGTGCCCGATTGTCAGAGAGGTCGAGCAGCTCGATGTCAGGATACTGATGGTCGGACTGGAACGTGAAGCTATCTTGGCTGGGAACGATGAATTCTGGCTCGCGGATGTCTTGGGGTGCAACGTCCGCAGGGGCTGTCGCAGGAGCTGTCGCCGGTGCCGGTGCCGAGAGGGCTGGCGTAGTTGAGGGGGCTGCGGTGGAAGTCGAGGTTGGCACTGGAGCAGACTTGTCGGATTCGTCTTCATCGCTCTCGGCGACGGCTGGGCTCGCTTCTCTTCCAGTCCGTCGGTCGGCTATCCACCTGTGTAGGCGTGACCGACTGTTTCCCTCCAGCAACTGACTATCCTTCTCTAACAGAGCGAGCAAGTCATCGAGGCAGTCTTGATATCCCTCCGCTCGCGCTCTTGTCTCTGCTGCTACCGACGACTTGTACAACTTCGTAACAGACAAGGCGGCAGATTTGAAAACATCGAGGAGCTGCTCAGGTGACTCATAATGGGCAGACTTGCTGGCGTCCATACCGGATCGTGTTGATTTCCAACCAGACAAGGATGTTACTGCATGGAGAGTTAGTAAAGAAGGTGTTGAACCCAAGCGGGCGATGCATCGTACGAGTAATGACTGGTTTGTGTTGGAGAATTGGCCCAAGCGGAGGGTAGTGGCGTTCAACGTTCCTAGTGTCGATAGGCAGGGTGGTCTTGTTGAATGCTGGAACCAAGAAGGTGAAAGAAAAAGCACCGCGAGACTCGCAGATCGTCAATGATGTTGCTGAGATAGTCTGGCAAGGGTGATGTGTGGCTTGGAGATGGGTGATAGGTTGGGTCTCAGGCGTTTGCAAATCTAATACCTGACGCCTGGAAATCCAGACGGCACTAACCGAGGGGTAATAACAGGTACCTCATATGTAGCACGTGGCCCGCTCAAGTGCGGGCCACGTGATCATTTACGGAATAACAGCTTGGACATATCTCAGATAGTTCCTGTTATCAAAATTGCGTTATTGAAGTAAAGCACGAATTATACGATATTAGATTTTCCAATTTTCCAATCAACCTGGTAGTAATTAAGCAAGTCTGACAACCTTCCGGGTTATCATTATTCCGCGCCGATAGAGTGTGGGGCGTGTTGCAGGGGTACTTGGCCATCGCGCTAACGCCGAAGTCGCCCTTCTAACGTGCATCTCGAGATTCAACTTTCGTAGTTTGCCTCCCCAGATCCATCTCACTTCACAATTGTCGCGTTAAACCTGCAGTCCATGACAGCTCCCAGGCTCTCGCAGAATAGTGAAGCTCTGCGTCAAACCGTCTCCGCCACTCGTTCAATCGCAATTTGTATCAAACGCGATATTGCAAGCCTCTAGACGCGTCTCGGATTGGAAGCTCGCGTTAAGAGGTTTGGTCGTCAAAAATCAACGCCAGCCATCATGGCCCCACGATCGTCGCGCAACAGCGGTGTTGACACGGACGCCGACGCATCAATGTCTGAGGCGCAGGATGCTCGGCCTGTCGACACAATGGTATGGAATTCTCCAGTCGTCCCCAGAGATAGTTGGTTCCCTGCTAACCTGCATTTTAGGACGTCGATGAGACCCCTGACTACACCGACTCTGATACGCAACCAAATACCACAGCTAGCAGCGTTGTCGGCGAACCCATCGACGGTCGCCGGAGGCGAGCTGACAACAACCACTTGCAGAAAGCAGTCTTGCGAAAGAAACACGACAGTCTCGAACAGTACAAAGAGGATGACACGATCCGGCGCTTCAGATACCTCTTGGGCCTGACGGACTTGTTCCGCCACTTTATTGAGACTAATCCCGACCCCAAGATTCGCGAAGTCATGGCCGAAATCGATCGTCAGAACGCAGAGTCGAGCAGAACGAAGAAGGGCGGGGGCCGTCAAGGCGGCGCCAGCAGCGGTCGTGTCCGTCGCACTGAAGCCGAGGAGGATGCAGAATTAATCCGCGACGAGAAACGCGGTGGCGCTGCCGAGACCGTCTTTCGAGAATCGCCGTCCTTCATTCAAGGCACCATGCGCGACTACCAGGTCGCTGGCTTGAACTGGATGATTTCACTACATGAGAACGGTATCTCCGGCATTCTTGCAGACGAGATGGGCTTGGGAAAGACGTTGC
This sequence comes from Emericellopsis cladophorae, assembly GCF_022114955.1. Lineage (NCBI taxonomy): Eukaryota > Fungi > Ascomycota > Sordariomycetes > Hypocreales > Bionectriaceae > Emericellopsis > Emericellopsis cladophorae. The sequence goes on from NW_026250941.1 coordinate 208,904, forward strand.
AAACGATTGCCTTTCTGGGTTACTTGCGTCACATTTGCGACATCAAGGGACCTCATCTTGTCACCGTACCAAAATCAACACTGGACAATTGGAAGCGCGAGTTTGAACGCTGGACGCCAGAAGTCGACGTTTTTGTTCTTCAGGGCGCCAAGGACGAGCGACAAGAACTTATTCAGAACCGCCTAGTCGATGCCAAATTCGACGTCTGCATCACGAGTTACGAGATGGTCTTGAGAGAGAAAACACACCTGAAGAAATTGCCCTGGAAATACATCATCATCGATGAGGCCCATCGTATCAAGAACGAGGAATCCTCGCTGTCTCAGGTCATCCGACTGTTCCATTCGCTCAACCGCCTCCTGATTACTGGCACACCACTGCAGAACAACCTGCACGAGCTGTGGGCTTTGCTTAACTTCTTGCTACCCGATGTGTTCGGTGACGCAGAGGCTTTCGATCAGTGGTTCTCGGGCGAGGACCAGGACCAGGATCGAGTGGTGCAGCAGCTTCATCGCATCCTCCGACCGTTCTTGCTCCGCCGTGTCAAGAGCGATGTAGAGAAGAGCTTGCTGCCCAAGAAAGAAATCAACTTATACCTAGGAATGTCCGACATGCAGATCAAGTGGTACAAGAAGATTCTTGAAAAGGACATTGATGCTGTCAATGGCGCAGGCGGCAAGCGTGAGTCCAAGACAAGGTTGCTCAACATCGTCATGCAATTGCGCAAATGTTGCAACCATCCCTATCTTTTCGAGGGTGCCGAGCCTGGTCCGCCCTATACCACTGACGAGCATCTGGTCTACAATGCAGGCAAGATGGCAGTGCTGGATAAGTTACTGGCCAAAATGCAGCAGCAGGGCAGCCGCGTGCTCATCTTCTCCCAGATGAGTCGTCTACTAGATATTCTTGAGGACTACTGCGTGTTCCGCCAATACAAATACTGCCGTATCGACGGTAGCACCGCGCACGAAGATCGTATCCAGGCCATTGACGATTACAACAAGCCAGGGTCGGAGAAGTTTATCTTTTTGTTGACGACTCGTGCTGGTGGCCTGGGCATCAACCTTACGACAGCTGATATTGTCGTTCTGTACGACAGCGACTGGAACCCTCAAGCCGATCTGCAAGCTATGGATCGTGCGCATCGAATCGGCCAGACGAAGCAAGTGGTCGTGTATCGATTCGTGACTGATCAAGCTATCGAGGAGAAGGTTTTGGAACGAGCGGCGCAGAAGCTCCGTTTGGATCAGCTGGTCATTCAACAGGGCCGTGCCCAGGTTGCAGCCAAGGCCGCTGCGAACAAGGACGAGCTGTTGAACATGATCCAGCACGGCGCGGAAAAGGTGTTCCAACAGAAAGAAGGCACTGGCCTCGCCGCCAAGGGCTCTGATGTGACCGATGATGATATCGAGGCGATCCTGGCTCAGGGTGAAGACCGCACGAAGCAGCTCAACGCCAAGTACGAGAAACTGGGTCTTGATGATTTGCAAAAATTCACATCAGAGTCGGCGTACGAATGGAACGGTGAGAATTTTGCCAACACGAAGAAGGACATTGGCATGAGCTGGATCAACCCGTCCAAGCGTGAGCGCAAGGAGCAGTCATACTCCATGGACAAGTACTTCCGGCAGACAATGTATCCGAACCCCTCGAAGGAGACGAAGCCAAAGGCACCCCGCGCGCCCAAGCAGGTGCCCGTGCACGACTACCAGTTCTACCCTGCCCGCTTGAAGGAGCTGCAGGAGCGGGAGACAGCGCACCACCGCAAGGAGATTGGGTACAAGGTGCCGCTGCCGGAAGGAGACGAAGAGAACCTGGCCGAGCGCGAGGCCGAGCGAGACGCTGAGCAGCAAGAGATTGACAACGCCGAGCCTTTGACGGAAGCAGAACGCCAGGAGAAGGAAGAGCTGGCGACGCAGGGATTTGGCGAATGGAACAAGCGAGATTTCCAGCAATTCATCAACGGATCAGCCAAATCAGGACGCACCGACTATGAGGGCATCTCGGAGGAGGTTGATAGCAAGACACCAGCCGAGATCAAGCAGTACGCCAAGGTGTTCTGGCAACGCTACACGGAGATTCCCGACTACCAGAAGCACCTGCGTGTCATTGAGGATGGCGAGGAGCGCATCAGACGGGTCGGCCACCATCAGAAGCTCCTGCGCAAGAAGATGCAGCAGTACCGCGTACCGCTCCAGCAGCTCAAGGTCAACTACTCTGTCTCGACCACGAACAAGAAGGTCTACACGGAAGAGGAGGACAGGTTTTTGCTGGTGTTGCTCGACCGATACGGCATTGACTCGGAGGGTCTGTACGAGAAGATGCGGGATGACATTCGGGACTCGCCCCTTTTCCGATTCGATTGGTTCTTCCTCAGCCGCACGCCTATCGAGCTGTCGCGACGGTGCACCACGCTGATCACGACGGTCGTCAAGGAGTTTGAAGACGTCCCGTCCAAGAACGGCGCGAATGGCAAGATGAAGAGAGAAGAGGAGGATGACGAAGACAGCGTGCTGAGCTCCGCGCCACCCAAGAAGAAGACCAAGAACGGCGTGAAGGTAGGTAATGCTGCTCGCAGAGCATGTGGAAACAGGTACTAACCGTCTCCTCGCAGAACAAGGCGCTCGACAACGTCAAGTCAAGCAAGGCTAGCAAGGCCAGCTCTAAAGCGCCCTCGAGGGCGTCGAGCGTTGCATCAACTGCTTCGGCAGGGGTGTCCAAGTCTAAGAAGGGTCGCAAGAAGTAAACAGTTGCCACTGTGGGCGGTTCGCGGGGCGTTGACGGCATAGAACTGGATCAAGGCGTTTGGTGCAATTACTGACTGGCTGGCTGGCTGGATTGAGGACGAGGCACAGTCGTGAACTGACAGGTTTACACATTTGGCAACTAAAATCACTGTAGAAGCTTGATGATGAATTCGAGGAAGAAGCAATATCCATGACATACGTACGAATTACATACGTTGAATCACGCTACTAGCTGATCTAGTTCGACCCTCCCAAGTCCACGCCTGGCCGCCCCCTTTTCTCCTCTCGTTCCTTTCGTTTTGTCTCGTCTCGACCGGAAACACGACATTGGCGGGCCTTTGTCCCGCCTCCCCTACCGTTAACGCCAAACCAATGCAAGAAAGCAAGCCGAGGCCGAAGAAGAAGAAGGAAGGAGAAGAGCGTTTTTCTTGGTCTCTTTCCCATTTGTAAAAAAAAAAAAAGAAGAAAAAAAGTTCAAAGCGCGTCTCTTTCTCAGCGCATCACGACATCCTGTTGATCCTCTCCCTCTCGACCTCGTACAGAAAGTCAAAGTAGCCCTTGTCAAAGTGATGCACGCGGACGTAGCCGTCCTCACCGCCCGAGGCGTACGACTTGCCGGTGGGATCGGCGGCGACAGTGTTGAGGGGGCCAAAGTGGCCACGCACACGGCCAATCTCGTCCTCGAAGACCTTGTGGTAGAAACGGGCCTCGAATTTACCCTGGCGGGCCGAGGTGCGTGTGACGTCCATGGCGGCCTGGCCACCGCCGAGGATGACAAAGTCCTTTTTCGGTGTGATGGTGGCCGAGTTGAGGGGGGTGTCGGCGGGGTAGGTCTTGAGGACGGTGAGATCGCGGGCGGCGACGAGCTGGGTTTGTGTTAGTATCGGGCTACTCTGAGAAAACGAAACGGGGGAGGGGGGGGGCATGCGTACCTTGGCCGACTTGTCCTTGCAGGCTGTGATGAAGTAGGTGCGGTCCGCGTTCCACTGCAGGTCGACAATGGGCTGGTTGAGCTCGTGGATGGGGATGTTGTCGATGAGTTCGCCGGTCTTGGCGTCGTACTGGCTGACGCTGCCGTCCTCGTGGCCGGCGATGATGTAGCGGTTGAGGTAGGAGAAGCCGGCGACGGTGGCCTTGCTCTCGTCGCAGACAATGGTGAGGGCGCGCTCGTCGGTCTGCTCGGCGGCGGGGTCGGGGTTGATGTCGAAGACGACAATGTTGGAGAGGTAGCCCATGCGCTTCTCGGTGACGCCGAGCAGCTTGGTGCCGTCCTCGCTGAACTCGACGCGCTTGACGGCGGTGGGGAACTCCCACGTCTTGAGGTTCTTGGCCGACTTGACGTCCCAGAGGCGGATGGTGTTGTCGGCGGAGCCCGAGGCGATCATGGTCGTGGTCGGGTCGACGTCGACGGTCCAGATGGCACCGACGTGGCCGTGGTAGGTGCCGAGACGCTCGCCGTTGTGGGAGTACCAGGCGCAGATGTGCTGGTCCTTTGCGACGGAGAAGATGAGGTCGCCATCGAGGTTGTAGCTGGGGACTGTGTTAGCTCCTGGCACGGGTTCTGAGGGCATCGCGACCATCGTGGAGCCCCTCCTCTCAAGGATCTCTGCTTTGGTTGGAGGGGCAGGGTGGGCGCAGAGCGATGGGCAGGGAGAGCTGGCCGTACCGGATCTGGGTGAGCGCACGCTCGTGCCCAGCGAGGAGAATAGGTCTCATGGCGGGCAGTTGTGATGATCGATAAAGTCGGAGTGGTTGGTGTCGGATGGGGATCTCGTTCTTTTCAGTATGCGTCGGTCAAGGTCGGACGGGGCGACGTTGAATTTTTGGCGGGTTGTGCGTTTTGGTGGGGCCCAGACGCGGGGAGTCTTTGGCACCTCTTTTGGCTCAGGAGAGCTAAAGCCGGTGAGGATGACCCACTATAGGCCGTCGGGGTGCCAACTCGGCTCGTGGCTGGTGCAGGATTGTATGACTCTCCATCATCTAGCATCACTATGAGTCGAATAGCGAACATGCTGTGTGGTGATAGGATTCTCTGACTGTCCTTGCCAGGCTGCTGCCTTGGCTCAGCCGATTGGCGGTGCTCTGGCGCCAGCCGACCAGTGACTGCGGTTGCAAGGTACAAATCAACAGGTAGGTTGTGGTGCATCATGCGCAACAAGGGGTTCACTTGATGTCGAAATACATTTGAGTATCAGTTGGCAAATGTGTATCAGTATCTTTCAAAATGTTTCTGTTAATTTTGGTTCCTACCAAGAGCACTATCGCATTGGAGACAGATTGGGCCATGGTCTCCAGGGTAGGCTGCATCACTGAGGACGGACGGCGGCCACTAGGTGCGCATGTGAGTGTCACGTGTTGGACACCCGGAGTGCGCGAGTAAGATTTATTATGTACGCTTGGCCCACAGAATCACTTTGCGTCCCAATTAGATGCGCGTGGGCCGGATAAGGCTGTCTATCCGTACTTATGTGTGCATTTGAATGAGGCTGTCTATGTGTACGCCTGTGAGGCTGCAGAAAGTGAGGTTTGCGTGAACGATGTTTTGGCCACTGACCCTCGTTCATCGAGCTGTAGCCTGTACTATCAAGACGAGAACGCGTGTTGACAGTTGTTTCTGATGTCGTGTACAGCTGTCACATTAGTGTCTCAGGGCTACGTACTCCGTACTCTGTATTCACCACCAATCTCTTAACAGAGCTGGACGACTGCAATACGTCGAACTTGATTCGCTCCTTGTCATCTTCTAGCGGGGCGGAACACCCTCCTCCCGGGATCTTGGCCCCCCACTGGCGGCGGCCGACTCCTTCATCAAACGCCAGATCGCACGCGTGAAGTGGCCAGCCTGCGGGCAGGCAGGCAGGCAGGTCCGAGAGGGCATCATCGTTTGGCCTGGTACATGTGCATACACAGTTCCATGCACCTCACCACCGCCTTGTGTAGGCCCCCTCGCACCACTCTTCACGCATTGTCTTTAATTACATAGTAATAGTTGGTACTGAGGACCTCTCGTACAGAATGCGGTCACTTTTGCTGGGCTTCGCGGTCCTAGCGGTCCTGTGGCTCTCGTATGCGCTGAGCAGTTGGAGGCGCCAGCTGCAGAGAGCCAAGGCGAGCGGCATACGATACTACATCTCACGTATGTTGATATTCACTTGTCGCTAATGAATAGGATGGTATGAGCTGACGCGCCACCAGCTTGCTCGCCATGGTGGATTCCCTGGCAGATGACCCAGACGCTCTGGACACCTGCCATCAAGCTTCTGCCCAAACCGCTATGGGAGGCCTGGCTGCCGTGAGTCTTCCCTCCATCCTTGACTGTCTATGCCTGCTCTCGACTGACCAGATCGTTGCAGACCCTTGACCACTGACTACTCCTGGAAATGGCGTCACGACCACTTTGCCAAGTTTGGCGACACCTTCCTGCTGGTGCACCCCTTTGGCCTGCACATGTACACCGCCGAGGCGGGCGCCATCAGCGCCATCACCACCCGGCGGGATCACTTCCCCAAGCACACGGCGCAGTACGACATTCTGACCCAGTTTGGCAACAACGTACTCACGTCCGAGGGCCCGCTCTGGCGCCACCACCGCAAGGTCACCGCGGCCTCGTTTAACGAGCGCAACGCCGCCCTCGTCTTCAAGGAGAGCATCCGCCAGAGCCTCGGGCTGATCCGGTTCTGGGAGGAGACCAAGGGTCGCGGGGCCACCCTGCACACGGCGGAGCACGACACGATGCGTCTGGCGCTCAACATTATTGGGTACGTGGGCTTTGGGCTCAAGCTGCCCTGGCCGCAGGAGAAGATGCCCGCGGATGCGGATGCCATGAGTGCCAAGTACGGCAGTGTCGCACCGCCCCAGGGGTACAAGATGAGCTTTGTCAATGCAATGGCTACGCTGCTGGAGAATGTCTTGACGCTGCTCCTCGTCCCTTCGTGGCTACTGTGTAAGGGCTAACTACGCCGCCGAGAGAGAGAGAGGAAAAGGGAGACCACCGCTGACAACTTTGGCAGGGCTGATTCCGTACGAGCCCACGCGCGAGGCCGTCCAGTCGCGCCACGACTATGAGCAGTTCATTGACGAGCTGATTGATGTGAAGATTCGGGAAGCTGGCCAAGGTGAGCACACTGACGAGGGCATGGACATCATGGGCCAGCTCGTGCGGTCATCGTACGACGTCGACTCGGCTGGCAAAGCCAAGCTCAAGACGGACACGAAGGCTGTCATGAGCCGCGACGAGATCCGAGGCAACGCGTTCGTGATGATTGTGGCTGGCCACGAGACCACGGCCAACGCCATCCACTTCACCCTTATCCAGATGGCCAGCTGCGCCGCCTCGCAGCGCCGACTCCACAAGGAGCTGGACGAGCTGCTGGGCGACAAGAACGTGGAGGACCTGGACTACGACGAGTATCTCAACCCTCTGATGGGGAGCATGGTCGGCGCCTGCATGAACGAGACACTCCGCGTGCTCCCGCCCGTCATCGAGATGCCCAAGATTGTGACGCCGAGCCAGGACCAGCCCCTGGTGGTCGACGGCAAGAGCTGCGCTGTGCCAGCGGGCACCATCATCACGCTCTCCGCCGCCGGCGTGCACATGAACCCTAAGCACTGGCCCGAGAAGCCGAGCCGTCTGCGGCCCGGCGAGGACGATCTGCTGGACTACGTGCCCGAGCGCTGGTTCCGCAACAGTAAGAGCGACGAGAAGTTTGATGTGGAGGACGAGGGCGAGGACTATGGCGGGTTCAAGGGGCGGGACACGAGCGCGTCGCTCTTCCGGCCGGAGCGAGGCGCCTACATCCCGTTCAGCGAGGGCGCGCGCGCCTGCCTGGGGCGCCGGATCGCGCAGGTCGAGGTCATTGCCGCCCTGGCCGTCCTCTTCCGCCAGTACAGCGTGGAGCTGGCGGTGGACGAGTGGGCGACGGACGAGGAGGTGGCGGCGATGGACCGGCCGCAGCGACGGGCCCTGTACCAGAAGGCCATTGACAAGCGCGACGCAACCATTAGGGGGGCGAGCTCGCTGCTTACGCTCAAGCTGCGCGGGGACGATGTGGCCCTGCGGTTCGTGAAGAGGGGCGAGGAGAGGTTTGTCGACTGGCTGGAGGAGTGAGGGCCGCTCGGTACGCACACAATCACGACATACGCCAATCATATCCGTATAGAACAATGAATCACAACATGACAGTCAACACGAGGAGAGCGGGAGGGGGTTTACTATACTATCCTCCGTCAGCGAGGGTGACTGACATTGCAGGCTGGTCGCTGTGATTGTGTGCAATGATTGGGCGCGCAGCAGGCGCGTAGCAGGTGACGCGAAATGAGACGAGGTCGACAAACTGGTGGAGAGATCGCCATGGATGGTTTGAAGGATCATCTTGGCGTCAAGCACCGAGCAAGGGAGCGCCGTATTCAGCAGCACCGGGTAGGCGACTTGACTTGGTCGCTGTGCCCACCTGTGTGACCTGACTGGGAAGCCGCAGCAGATGGACGTCGACTCCAGTCTCCAGTCTTCACCAGCCACCGCTTTCTGTCCCCGTTTGCAGAGAACTGTGCAGGCTGCACGGACGATGAAAAGTCTGGTCGCCAAAAGGCGGTGGCTGGGGAGCACTGATGAGTGGGTAAGGTAGAGAGAGGGACTGGACGTGAAGAAATGCCCACTGCTGGCAGTGCTAGGCGGCCCGGCCAAAAACGCGCACCCGCCTAACACGGGTGTTGCTGACCCCCCAAATCACAACATAAACAATCGGAAGCCAAGCCCCAGGTGCAGGCAGGGCACCCGCACAGCGCACCCATCCAACTGTCAGGCCCCGAGACCCCCCCAATCCGCCAGCATCATCACCATCGTCGCCCAGGCCGCGATGCTATAAAACTTCCCTTTTGCTCCAATCCCCCCGTCACCAGCCACACTCTTATCTGGTCGCGTACTGTCGCACTATCGATCTCTCAGGGAACAGGCATCGTATCTGTACCCTTGACCCTCGAATTCTTCCTCAGCGGATTGCTGAACAAACAAATATACGCTCCAACTTTATTGCGCCCGCGCTTGACCTGACCTGACCTGACCGCATCGTCACAACAGCACACAATGGCTACCGCTTCCTCGACAAACAGCTGGCTCAAGGCCCAGCGCAAGGGCGACCTGCAGACTCTTGCTGAGAAACTCAACCTCAAAATGTATGCATACCTCTTTCTTCCTCTTCCTCGTCACTTGCGACGTAGCAATGGATGCCACCGCCGGCTGGCCTCGCGCGCATCGTCGCGTCGCGCGAACCAAACAAGACCTCGAAGCCTGCCTCAACTCCCCCCCCCTTTTAACCACCCCCCACACATCGCTCAACCCCTCTCCTCGCCGACACATGCTGACGCGATGCCATGACAGACCCAACGGCAAGTTGAAGAGTGAAATCGAGGCCACCCTCGACAGCTACCTCGCCGACAATGCCGCCACCTTGTCGTCGCGCTCCGACCTGGCCGGCTACTACAACAGCCGCTCCAAGGCCCTTGGCTCTCCCCTGAAGCGCGATTCCCAGTCAAGTCGCGAATCGATTGGCGAGGACGTCGAGAAGACCCTCAAAGTCGCCAGGAGGAAGGCCTCCAAGGCCGCAGAGGACATGGTCAACGAGTGAGTTACCCCGACACGAGCGCGCGCTCGCGACGGCCCGGCGCATCCATCGATCGCACAGGCATCAGTCACTGACAGAAGGGGCAAAAAAACAGAGTCGAGACTGGGTCCACCGCCCTCGTCCAGACACCTGGTCGCACGCTGTCGCAACAAGTCGCGCGTATCCCCCTGCCTGCGACGCCGGCCGACGTTGCTCGCGCCGTCGACAACTCGACCGTGGCCGTCCGCAACCACGTCTCGTCCCTGTACCGCGATTCGGGCGTGGGTGACACCACCGTCGCTGCGCGCGACTGCATCTCCAGCGTCCACGCGCTCGTCCTGATCGTCGCCGCCACGGAGCTCTTCTTCATCCGCCCCGCCGTCCTGCCCAGCGTCTACGCCTTCACCGTCCCCGCCAGCGTCAACATCGTCACCCGCGCAGACTGGCCCGTCTACCTGCCCGACATGTTCACCCTCGTCTCCAAGTTCTTCTGGTCGCCCGCCCTCGTCTGGTTCTTCACCAGCTTCATCGTGCCCACCTTTGCCGGCTTCTTCTTCAACCTGGGTGCCACCGCTCCCCACAGCGCCTCGGGAACGGGCGCGCGCACCCGCGCCCGCGCCGCCGTGCAGGGCCCCGAGTACCGCGTCGATCCCTTGACCTTTAGCATCGCCAAGGCCCTGGTCTCCTTCCTCGTCTACGGACAGGGCGTGACCTTTTATGGTCTGCTGCCCGAGACCTCCATTGCGAGGCTGAACGGCGCCGTCTACGGTGGCTATCAGGGCATCCTGACTGGCGCTGCTATCACCGGCATCGCCAGCTTCTACGATGCCATCCTCAAGAAATAGGCCACTCGGCCGCGACTGACTGGATGATGGAGTGGGAAAATGCGGTGAGCATCGCTGGTTCACGAGGAAAAAGATGTGTCCATTTTATGAGCTCGTCACACTGTTCCTTGTTCAAAGACGGGCGTTTGGGAGGCGTTTTCTTAACGGGTGTCGCGTGCCAAGGAGTTCGCGCGAAACAGCCCCCTTCTTCCTTTTTTTTTCGATATGGATACCACAAGCTTTTTTTGTAGTACATGCCGTGCTGGAGGTTGCTTGCAGGATTTTGGGTCACCTTATTGTTTGTTAATGCCTTGCTGGTGCTTTGCGCTGCTTGCTTGCTTGCTTGCTGGGTTGTTCATTTTGGGCGGCGGAGGGAGGCCAACGAGTGACGGGCGACAGGAACATATATCACTTGCTCTCTCGGTTCAACAGCATGGTTCTCCTGCTCGTGATGTCCATCTACAGTGAAAGCAACACATAGAAACGCGCCCCACGCCCACATCAGCTCTGACGCGACGCGCGCTCAAGCCCATCATTCCACGTGTTGCATTATACGGATAGCAAGACACTCATTTCGCATTCGACATTCTAGTATGAATGGACCGCATCTTCATCTCATATCGTCCATTAGATTATGTCTCAGATGCTCTATTCACGTTGTCACACAATCATGGTCGTCCCCGTAATACACACACAGACAGTCTTTCTGCCTCCGTGTCTGACTCTGGCCTCTCCTGCCCATTCGTTCTTCCGCGTTGACTAACCCGTCGCCAACATGATATGTAGTTTAAAAAAAAAAAGTTGTCGAATGTGTAGATGCAGTACCGCCCCACCAAGCAAGCTATGCCAATCCCCGAGCAGAGAGAAAGTAGGCAAGGGGATTTGTAAATGAAAAGAAAATCATAAACAAAACGCCAACCATTTTGCTGTGTACACGGACGTGGTGGATGGGCAAGGACTCAGTCGGTCTCAAAGTGCTGAGCCACTTGCCTCCCCCCTATATAGCGTCCGACATGGGGTAGTAGTTGTTGTGTACGCCAACCCGAAACGCCTGTTCGTTCGTCACCTGCCGTAAAAGCGCGGTCATGTCCACCCGTGGTTGTGTAAATGTTGCAGTGTGACTGAAGAAAAAGAAAAGAAAAACCATACTGCGTGGCCGATCATCGGGGATCCTTGGGGTGCTCGTGCTTGATGGGATGTAAGAGCATGCTGCGGAGGCACAGACGACCACTACTCGACGGGCCTTCTTCCTCCTCCTTGCCACCGCGCTCGCTGCCTTCGTTGTGGCGGCCTCCAAACTTGCCGCGGCCATCCTTCTGCGCATAGCCGAGCCACCTGCGCCAGATCATGCCGGAGAACTCGCTGTTAAAGTACCAGCTCGATCCGGCGTGGTTGTGCTCGTTGGCAATGTCAAACGGACTGCCGTGTCCCGACGTCGAGTGGTCGCGGCCACCGTTGAACGCGGCGTCGGGGGCGGAGCCGATGGGGTCCCAGGCGCGGTCCAGGTAGATGGGGTGTGGCGCATTGGTGGCCTTGAAACCGTGGTGGAAGGCCACACTGGCGGGGAACATCTCTGTGAACATGGTGTGGTGGTGCCTCCAGACCTCCTCGTGCATTGCCATCAAGAGGCGGCGGCTGAGACGAGAGGCCGTGATGATGGAGGCGCGGCGGGGAGGGGGAGTAGACGCATAGCCGGTGGCGTCCAGGCCGAAGAACCACCCGGACTGATCAGTATCAAAGATGGGGTTCATCGTGATCAGATCGGCCGCCTCGCCCACACCGCACATGCTGCGGTCAGAGTGCGCACCGCAGTTCTCCGGCATGACTGATTGACCCTTGGCCTCGAAGCGCAGAGACTTTCGGCCAGGGAACTTCAGAGGGCCAAAGGGCGAAGACAGACCGGAGCGGACAGTGTCCTGCTGCACAATTTTGGAGAACTCTTCCCAGGAGCCGTGGTACGAGGGGATGTAGTAGCGAGCGGCACGCTCCCAGATCAGAGGGCGCGGCTCGGTGGCAGCCCACTTGCCCGCCCGGTCAAACAGCTCGTAGTAGCTGCCGACAACACGCATGTCCATCTCCCAGTTCCAAAAGTGCTCATACTCGGGGTGCTGCATGGCAAAGATCTGGAGAGGGAAGTGGCCGCTGCGGTACACGCCGTGAATGTCACGGCCACTGGGGTTCGAGAAGGTCTCGCCAAACTTGCCAGGGTAGAACAGCCTCATCTGGGGTTCGCTCCACAAGGTGACAATGCCGTGGAACTCGGGGGGCACATTGGCATCGAGGAGGCGCTGGACGGTCACGTCGTCCGACCACACTGGAATGTCCGTGTCCCTGACATGCAGTAGCATGTGAACATCGTACTCGCCGCTGGATTTGAGGGACAGTTCGGTGATGAGCGCGCGGAAGTTGAGGATCTCGTGCTCTGTCCACTTGAAGCCGGTGTAGGAGCGCATGACAAGTGCAGTGCGTCCCATCTTCTTGTCACTCTTCTCGAGCTCACCGGTCTCCGGGTCAATCTGCTTGAAGCGAGCCTGGTTGTCCTCAAGGCAGCGTTCTTGTGCGGCTTGCCAGTTCATGCCCGTGTAGTCGATCTGACCCGTTGTTTGCCAAACGAACTCGTTCCCCTGGCTCTCCGTGTCCTCGCCGACGCCGGATCCACCAGCGCTCTTGGAGTAGCCAAGCCCATATGGGCCGTAGCGTCCAAAGCGGTCAAAGCAGACGTCGTCACGCATGCCGAGGATGTCATACGAGCCCAGGACGGGATCAGGGTAGTTCTGCGGGAGACCGTCGTAGGCGTAGATGGAAGGAGCAGGGATCGTCCTGTTGGAGTCGAGATAGCAGGTAGCCACCTCACCCTCAAACTGGTAGGGTTCGTAAGGTCGGGGCTTGGGGATCTCCGTAGACATGGGAGGAGGCGGCAGAGGAGCCTTGACGTCCACATTGGGGTACTCGGAGATGTGGTCGACCTTTGGCACAATGGTTTTGAGACCGTTGAAGTAACCATCGAGACTAGATGAAAGATTAGCAAACATGCAGGGTTTTACGAGCAAGTGGGTGGGCACGAACTGTTTGAAGCGAAGCCACGGCATCTTCTTCAGGTCATCCTGGTACTGTTTCTTAGCCTCTTTATCCTCGGGACTTAAAGGTTCCCCATCATCGCCGAGATCGCTGTCCGCGTCGTCCTCAGAGACGACGACATTGAGGCCATTAGAGTTTGTGTTGCCCACGCCGGCAGCAGCTGACTTGTCGCCATCACCGGGAGACTTGGCATCGCCCTGATGATGGGTGGCAACATCGTAGAGGCTTACAGGCTTCTTGCTGTACAGGACAATGGACACGAGCAGGATGCTGGCCACTGCCCAAATCAAGACTCGTCGCACAATGTTGCGCGAGAGCACAGAGCGCACGCGCATCTTCATCGAAGGCTTGTCGAACTTTGTACCACTTGTCCCAAAGGGAAGCAGGGGGTCATCGTTTCGGTTCATGGATGCATGAGAGCTCGACCGACTGCTAATTGTCATGGCGGTGATGATGCTGAGAGTGCTGGTGGTCGGAGTGCACCCTCACAAGTGCAGCACGTCCCGCGTAGACAGACGGACGGACGGACGGACGGACGGACGGACGTTGGCTCAAAGTTCGCAGCAGCGAGTGATGGCGTTGAAAAGGGTTTCGCGTCGACGAGCGGGAGGGCCGAGGGATGGAACGAGGGTTGAGGGAGAGACAACAAGACGAGGCTAGGCTGGCTTGGGCGAGCGAATGAACCGCAGCACAGCGCAAGGGAGGAATTGCTAGGGGAGGAGAGGAGGATGAAGAAATTAGGGATGGCGAGCGTAAGGCTGGAGATGGAGAAGGAGGAAGGCCGAAAAGTCCAAGTCGGCGGTTGTGAGCGAGGAAAAAGGAGCGCACGCTGGGCCCAAAGGCGCCAATCTCCGGGTGCAGGTCGCGACAGGGCGTGGCGCAGGAGAGAAATTGACCGGCTAGGGACCAGGCTTTACCACCAACCGCACGTGGGAAGCCAAGTACCAGAGGGTGCCGGTGGGTGCAAATCCTCAGGTAAGTATCTCAAAGGGGCTGACCGTTGGCAACTTGGCGGGGATTTTCTGGCCGCGAACGAGGATGATTATTAGGGGGGTCCTCTTTTCTCGGCGACGACGCGGTTCAGGGGGCGACGGGCGCTGGCCAATCAGCTGATGGTGGCCGTTGACTGAGTTTGGGGGTCCCGCACGCTGCGACAGTATCGACTGGACGTGCTGACTCTGCTGAGAGGCTGAGACCGGAGGCTGCGTGTCTGTCCAGTCGTGTTCGTCCCGTGAAGGTCCAGTCTTTGCTGAAGAACCTGGCTGGGGATAGTAGTCGTCGGCTGCTGACGGTGCTTTCTGGTGGTCTTCTTCTTTTGTTGCAGCCTTGTTCCCAATCCGATTGTCTGGTGAGCCGAGGTGTGTTGTAGTCAAGGCCTTGATCAAAGCAAGGTACTTGTAGGATAAGCCTTGCTGAGGTCTGCTGTTCGATTGTGGGCTGGTGTCCGCCCGGAGGAGGGGCGGGGGCTAGTGAAGGTGACGAGGTATCCGAGATCACCGAACGGCGGGTGTCAATGACCGTATGGAGGCAAACAAGGACGATGCCGAAAGGCAATTAAGAAGTGGTAAGAAGGACGAAATATCAAAGTCGACAAGGCGAGCTACGTATAGTATATGATGGACATCGTGTTAGACTGCTCACTGCCGGACATGGAAAGGAACAGCCTCAAAAGCCAATCCCTTGGCAATGTCGCTGGCTCTGGGCCTCTCGCACTCGATCACGAAGACCGATCACTGATGCCCGCTGAGTGCAGCGGCAGCGGCTCCACCGTGGATCCTAGTGCCTGTCAGCAACGGACAGCAGGTGCCAATCTCGTGTTTGCATCAACTAGGGCGGGAAGGGCGGATTCGTGGCTGCGTGCAGTGACCCGAACCGGGCTCGGCAAAGACCCTTTCGAAAGCGATTCGTGATCACAATCCACGGCATTTCTACTTCTAATCAATAGACACTGGCCTTCTGAATCTCGCTGATATTTTTGATCATGCTGACTGTACCACAACGGTATGAAGTAATGATGCAGGTAACCAGCCGGCGCCTTCCCGAACGTAAAAGTGTTTATGTGCAAAGGGCAGGCGCTACTGGTACACGTTGGCGCTAACAATACGAGCACGAGGGA
This sequence comes from Emericellopsis cladophorae, assembly GCF_022114955.1. NCBI lineage: Eukaryota > Fungi > Ascomycota > Sordariomycetes > Hypocreales > Bionectriaceae > Emericellopsis > Emericellopsis cladophorae. Next base: position 224,268 of record NW_026250941.1, read on the forward strand.
GAGAGAGAGAATCTTCACCCTACCCTCCCCTTCGCCATTGACTTCTGAGGCATAAACGCAATTTTCCAAGGTCAATCCCATTTTGCCCTTGTCGCCAGAAATAAAACATGGTATCTACTCATCTCTCCGCTACGAGCAATAAGTCGATGAATCGTCTCCCTCAGTTCAAGTTCCCCCCCTAGCGGAGCCCCCTACTGGCGGAGGCCTACGTATCTCACCTCATCTCGTATGCGAGCCGGGTTGGGGTCATCAACGATTGCGCACGCTGCATTATGGCATCCACTCAATCTTATCATTATCAATGTATCAAAGATAGTATTCCTGCTGCACTCTTTGCGCAGCCATTCAAGCTCATTGCCATGCCAGACAAGCAACCACCATAGCCGGCAATATCATTGCTAGTGACGTGCGCCGCCACTGATGGGACACGCGGCCAGCCCCCTCCCCTACCCCTACGTTTGAGCTTGAGTCGAGCCAGATTCATCCACATCCATCATCAACGGGACGGACATGCTTGGAAGAGCTGGCGCGGCAGGCGCCTCGAGACGACGCAAAGGCCGGAAACGGTTCGACGTCATGTGCAGACGGTGTTATCAGCGGCAGCGACCACCTCAAGTCTTCGACATCTTCACCACGTCGATAAGGGTTCGACACTTTCTCACACCCACCACCCATCACCACACCACCATGCCGCCAACTGTCTGCAATCGGCAGCCTGTGCCGTTCGTTGTCTGCGGCTCACACTAGGCTGATTGCAGTAGAATCTATTCTGGCACCCAGCGCAAGCCCCAACACGAGCGAGACATATCACACGCTGCTTGGCAGCTCGGCATACCTAATCAAGCGCACTGCACCCCACAGCCATCCTGGCAGCGAGAAATTGGCACCCAACGGGCCGACAGGAGTTCCTTCGGGGCCAATGGCACCAGTCCCTTATGTACTTGTACGATTCTTCAATGATCAATATAGTCTTGGATCCCCTGTCCTGCACCGGGGGATCACTTGGCGAGTTCGTATCCGATGATAGATTCGTGTGGCAAAATCACCAAGGCAGAGTGGCAGAGACTGACTCTGTTGAGGGGTTCACAGCGTCTCGTCAAGCTCATGAAGAACTAACTCCGTGGTGGACGGGAAGAGACAAGCTTTTTACAGTCTCAGCCGAACTCTTGGAGGCTGGGAGATCGCTGTCTCTCGCTCTCTCGCACGCAACGTTATCGACTAACAGCAAGCAAATTGTGATCGTTGACTGCAGTCAATATCATTGGGATCTAACAGATGCTCTCTGTGCATTCCATACTCAGCTTCGATAGATCGAAACACCTATCGTGATCGGTTAGCGACCGCCTTGCCGGCCGGATCAAGCGCATGCCAGCATGAAGTACCCGCCAACATTCCGGATGGCTGGAAGTCAACATCATGACACCATGTATGAGACATGCGTTCATTTCGTCTGGTCTCTACAGGCACCTCGCTGTTTGTACACTCCTGCTACAACCGTACAGCTGGCCAGACCTTGATCTGAATGATCATGAGTGGCTGATCAGTAATGAGAAACCCCATGAATCAAGCTGTAACCGAAAACATGGCGGTCCGACATCGTGATGGGTCCGCCACGAATGGTTGTATTCCACGTAGTCTCACGGCTACTTGCGCAGTTAACATGACAGCTGCGAAGTCTCGTTGGTGTGGACTCGGCTCTTCTGCTGCCCTTCTTGCTGCTCAGCGCTCAACGTCAACTGAAGGATGTTGTTCCTGGGCACGCGGTGGTTTCTTGGAGACAGCATGCTGACCAACTTCGAGTGTTCGTGTCCAAGAGTCTCCGCGACGGATCGCAAGCATCATGCCACCGGCTGAGACAACCATCAGCCCTGCTGAGATGGTCGAGAACCACCCGACGCCAACGGCTTGGATGATAGGCAAGACCACCGCACTGGCGAGGCACCCTGCGAGATATCGCAAGAAGAAGTTGGCCGCGGCGACGTCTGCTCCTTGGCCCGGCACCACATCAAGGCAGTATGTGTTCAAGGATGGGAAGGCAAAGAGCTGCGCAACGCCTTGCAAGAAGAGCGCAATGACAGGCAAAGGAATACCGCCTTTGGCTTGGTCTACTGACCAGCCATACACAAGGACACAACCCGGTATCACGATGCCTACAAATGGCAGTGCGGAACGGAGACGATCCTCCGGTACACGGGATCCGCGTTTGCGAATCCATCTCTTCACAGTCCAGTCGGCCCAGCGACCACCGCCAAAGGTGCCCAGAAGGTAGCCGCATCCTGGGGCCAGGTAGAACAGACCCGACAGCAGAGGTGTCTCGAGATCGAAGCGAGGATTCAAGACATAGCGTATGGGCGTAAGAAGACTGTACATGTTCCAGACGAGGGCGGAACTGGCACCTGCCACCAGGAGTAAGTTGAGATAGCGATACCAGCGGAGTACACGGAGCGGGTTGATCATGCGAAAGATGGCGTGAATGCGATCTTTCCTCCCGTGGTTTGCAAGAACGTCGATCTTCTTGTGATGGATAGTTTCGGGCACCAGGAAGAAGACGCCAATCAATCCAGTGCCAGCGAGCGCCGTCTGCAGCCAGAAAATGGAGCGCCACGACGAATAGGTTACAATGATGCCACCCAGGAAAGGGCCAAAGGCAGGCCCGATCAGCGTGCCGGACATGAACCAGCCCATGGCGGTCCCCCGCTCCGTGGGACGATATATATCACTGAAACAGTGAGCCAAGCACTTCTCGAGAGCCGGGGAAAGGGAAAGGGGCTCCTTGCCAACTCACCCGATACTGGCGGCCCCAATGAGGATGAATGCCGTACCCTCAAAGGCTGTGATGGCACGAAAGACGAAGAACACCGCGAGGTTCGGTGCGAGTGCGGTGCCAATGCTGAGCGCCAAAAAGGCAACCGCGGTTACGAGGGTGACCAGTCGTCGCCCGAAGACCTGGCTCATAGGACCCCAGACAATGGGCGACAGACCCATGAACACCATGTATGCGGCGTTGCTAATGTTGATGATGGACCCTGTGGTGCCGTATTCTTTGGCGACCTCGGGCGTGGCGGCCAGAACACTTGTGCTCGAGATGGGAGACTGCAGCGCGCAAAAGGACAAGACGGCCACGACGAGAATCTTGCGTCTTCTGCTTAGACGCTCGTAGACCTCGTCACCCGCCTCCCGATACTGGTCCCTGGGGTCACGGGGAGGCGGTTCAAGAGCATCAGGACCAGACACGTGGGAGCCAGAACGGAACAGAGCCTCTTCGCGCGCAGGCTTGATAGTCTCTAGCTGGATCTTATCCGTGTCGTCATTGCTGTCTGGATGACCGGCTGTGTCGCCAGCCGACAATGACCCCGATTGGGGTCCTTTTGATGCGCTCATATTCGTCTGACGCTCGGTCGGTGCTGCTGGACTCGGAGTGTATGGCGGAGTCCGGCTGCTGGACGCATGGGACCGACGGACTAAGTCTAGCCTCCTGGCGTAGAAGAAGAACAGGAAAAGATATAGCTTGGGAGGCTTGCAAAGGTTGACTGACAATCAGTTGCCTCGGAGCAAGATGGCAAGAGCAGCTTGAAGCAACGTCATCCTAAGATACGGATAAGAATCCTGCGCGGCAGGACCGAACCAGGAGATGCCCAAAGTTGTCCGTTCGGGACATGTCCGTCCTATATAGACTTTCAAGGCACCGTCCTGGCCGAGGATCGGGGTCTTCCCGTTCAGTCCCCACACATGGATGGCGGCCTTAGCCGAACTGGGGAGGATGTTGGCTATCTGAATCTCTAGATCCATCGCCCGCTCTAATCCCGACCGGCTCATTTCACGCCGCAGCGCAACAGTACTCCCGATACTTGCTATGCGGCAATAACTGCAAAGTTTGGCAGTGCACAGAATCGTCTCGCAGACGTAGAGGACCATAATGGTATCGTAAGGCTAGTCCAGGACCTGAGTCCACCTCAACAGCCAGAGATCAGATTGCTGCGCAGTCCAGGTGTTCTCGAGGGCTTTTGGTTCTCCAGCCATGGAAGTCCGAGCCCCGTTCGGCGGTCGGTCTTCCCATCGAGCGCTTCAATTACATGGCACCCTTGGTGAATGAATCGTAGTCTGGTATAGATGGACCTTCACTGGATAAGCCATGCTTGACGAGAGACATTGATTACTAGACTGTCCTAGTCAACTACATGCTACACCAACCGACAAGTGTCGTCAAGTGAAATGAACGCCAATGCTTAACGCCGTCAAATGCTAATACTGCATGCTCCCATGGTATCCTCGAAAAAAAATCAAATCCATCCAAAGTCATCCGGCTCTCCATATCCACATGTCCCCCCTGTATACGTCTCCCACAGACCGTTTTCCACAAGAGTACTCTAGCCCAGCAACTTGGCTACACGTTCGCGGATCACGCGTTCCGTAGGCTGCTGGCGCCTTTGCAGCACCACATTCTCGCGTCCTCCAATGGCCACGACGCGAAGCCACTCGGGGGCCACCTCGGCTGCAATCACCTTGAGCGCGCCGGTCGCCTCATCCTTGGAGATGGGCGTCCTCAGCGAGTCCCGGAGGCTGTCGAGCACGGCCTGCATGGTGAAGGCCTGGCGCGGCAGCCCAGCCGGCTTGGAGAGGCTCAGCATGTACAGGGTGGTGGCCACGTCGGGCGCTCGGCTCAGCGCAGCTTGTCGCTCGAGCTCGGCCGCCGAGGGGGGCGCTGGGCCCTGCTCCCTGGCGATCTGCTTGGCCCGCAGACGGTCGAGCAGACTCATCTTTGATCCATCCGCGTTTCGCATGGATGCCAACGTCGCTCTGCTCGCGTCCTCCTGCTGACGCTGGGCTTCGATACCGTTCTTGAGCTCCGCCAAGGCGCGCTGACCCTTGCCGATGGCTGGGTTGCTCATGCCCATAGGGCGATGCGCCACAGCGGCTTGGGGCAAATCCGCGATGGAGAGCGTGCCGAGGGAAATGTCCACGTCGGCCATCTCGTCCGCCGCCCGGTCGGCAGCGATGCGGCGCAGGTTGTCCTTGAATTGCTGGCAGAGCTGGTCCTGGCGGATAGTGGTTGTGTCCTGATCGGGCGCCAGCTCGATGCACACCTGGCCGCGCCCATAGTCGGACACGATGAAGGGTAAGGTCTGCCCGTTTTGCGCACACGCCTGGACGGCGATGCAGCGTCGAATATCCTCCATGGAGACCTGCCGCTTGCCCCATGCTCGGGTGACGTGTGGTGCCAGCGTGTGGAAGTGAATGGGCGAGGCGGTTCCGTTGTGCGCGAACTGCATCAAGATGGTGTTGACAAACGCCTGGTGCAGACTGACGAGGTCAGCGAGGTCGCCAGTGAACTCATTGTCCTTTTTCGGTTTCTTGCCGAAACCGTCAATTTTGGTCTGGATCGTTCTCTTGGTCTGTCGTGACTTGCCGAGGACAGTCGTCTCGGAGGGTTTGTGCGCCGTCTGTGCCCGAGACATGCTCGCTCTGGCCGTCGTCTTGCCCTTCGGAGCTGTCTTTGCCGGTGTCGGCGCCGTGGCGGGGGTAGATGCAGCAGAGACAGGCGCGACCGGCGTCACGAGTGCAGGTTCCTGCGGCCGTCGACAGGCCCGCTTCTTGGGAAGCTGGATCTCAACATCGCCCTCGCTGCTGGTCGTAGTGAGTTGGTGTGGCGCGAGTGTGACTTTGTCGTCAATGTCAATGCAGGAGACCTTGCGTTTCTTGTTCGCAGACGTGGTGGACTCGAGGATCTTCTTCGCCGCCGGCGCGTGCAGCGCGTTGTTCTTGGAGACACGGGTGAACGCGTGCATCGTGGAGGAAGGAGCAGCTGCCGTCTCAGTTGCCGTCCTGATGCGCTTCGCGGGACGAGGCATCTTGTATGTGACGCGGCAGTAGCGAAGGGGGACGCGGGGTGGGCAAATTGAGAGAATTCAGATTTCAGAAGTTCTGTGGCAGGCAAGTAAGTGCAATGCAGCAGAGACAGACACCGTGCGAAAATGAAATAGAACCCGCTTGCTCAGCGTTCAAAACAGAATTCGATGAGAAGGACGAACAGTTGGAAAGTGGCCTGGTTCCCTTGCTTGTAGCTAAGATGTGGAGTGGAGAAAAGACTGGCTGGCTAGGAAACGGGTCTCGATGCCATCAGGAACGCGTCTTGACGCGTCGCGACATTTTCACCTCGGGCGGACCGTGTATAGTGGTGTTTAAGCGGGTCCGGGCCGCGCAGTGCTGGGCTTGGCGCGTCCTTGCGCGCCATCGCCTGGCTCAATTGGCTTTGCGGATTAATGTATTCAGCATTATTTTTGACACGTGCTAAAATGAGCTGTACTGCGGAAGTAAATATGCGTTTGCGAAGCTTGAAGAATCTAATCTAGTCAGCAAAGACTGTTCTCGCGACGACTTCGCTAGTGTCGGCCAGAAGCCTCTTTTCAGGGCAAGCATGCCTGCAAGGTCAGTGCCAGATTCATACAATGCGTATCTGGCTTACACACAGCCAAGAAGCCGTTCATGTCCTTAAACATACGATCCGAGCGAGTCATACACATCTGGCGTCACATCATCGGACTTGGGTGGCACACCAGAGAACGGTGACCATGGGTACGCTTCGAGAAAATATAAGCATCTGCATGTGAACGTGGACGCAGGCATACGGTACTACCGTAGGTAAGTCCGAATCATGCACGTGAGAAAGCGAGTTTCAAAAATTGAGTGTTCGCTCCGTACATGCTTTGGAAAATCCTTGTAAACGACTTTTTTAGAGAGGAAGACAAGGCCACAAACTGGCAACTCCATAACCCAATGTTCTCCTTTCCCAGAATGAATACAAGCCGCTGTCTATATGCCCAGGAAACAACAACAAGAATAGATCACTCAAAACACAGTATCGTACAAGCCCTCGCCAAGGACAGAAGAGTCCAGGCGCAGCTCAGTAGCGCACGCCAGCGGGCCAATGCTCGGCTCGGAAGCCAATGGGACTAGGTGGTGGTGGTGCAGGCACGACATAGTCGCCTTGCTGCGGCGTCGAGGGGCGGCGTGTTGCGGATAGATCAAGCTTGGAAGCGAGGCTGTTGAGTAGCTCCGTCGTGGGCGTGCCGGCGTTGACCAGCGCGTGCTGCTGGGTGGGAGAAATGGGCCGAGGCGCGAGGATCCGAGTAGCATGCATTGTGAGTGTTCTGATGAGGGTCAGTGGTCTGGTCACATGGAACGAGATGATAGCAAAAGGGTTCGAGGCATACCTGTGTGTCCGGTATACTCCGTACTGTACTGGAAGTCAATTAAGGTGTCGGAGGTTGTAGGTAGTATGCACAAGTAGGTATCAAGTGTATGGTTGTGGAGTTGGAGGCGATCTGGGGGAGGAGGCTAGACCGAAGCTCGGGAGAGAGGCGATACCTTATACTTGCCTGGGGTTCGGGCGGGCCGGCAGAGCGGTGTGTCTGCCTGGACGAAAATAAATGATGATAAATGGATTTGCTTCTTGTTTGTGTGTCTATCTGTCGTGTCTCGCGACGGCATCCGACGTCTTGATTCCCCGGGGGCCCGTGGGGGGAAATACTGTGTGCAGGGGAGGGTGTGCGCATAGTGAGGCTCGCTGGAAAGGAGAATCCTGGGGAACATGGAGCTGAGGCTGCCCAGCCGTCCATTCTCACATTGGAATACCTACCAGGTCAGGTCTCACAAACATTTCGGCCAACGCCTTTCCCGCGCCGCTTCGTTGCTTCTTTGTCGGTGGTGACTGGGCATCCTAGGGCCAGGGCATCGACGTGAGGCGTCAAAGGGCAGCTGGCCTTTTGAGGTCGTCGCACGTCCATTCTTCTTCATGCACACAGTGCACCCGCAGAGCCAGTCGTTGATGGATGCGCGCTGCTGTCATCTCAGCTCAGGGGCAGCTCGCCTCGTCTGTCAATGATTATCTTTGTTGTTGGCCGCTACCAGACCTATCACACAAGTCCGTGTCATGTCCCTCGCGACATCAATCACCGAGCAAGCCGTCTGGAGTGACCGCACACCGTTGACCGGTAACCCAGCTTCCGCCCGTCCACATAGCACAGACGTAAGCACCAGTATCCGCATTGTCTCTTGAGTTCCTGGCGCGATCGCACAGCTTGGCTATTGACCGAGATTGCTCCCTTGCTTGCCTGTTTGCCTGGCTCGCTGGCCGCGTTTCTGTCGCGCAAACATTTCATCGCCTGGAACCTCAATCAAGGAGGGTGTGGCTCTATAGGGCATCCTTTGTAGACACGGATTTGGAACGCTCGCTCGCTTCATTTATCATTTATTTGGCCTGCGAAGGGGCCGGGGCAGCGCGGCCCCCTGCCCAGAAGGAATGAAACTGTTCTGGAAACCCGAGGAACTCGACTCACCTGTCTTGCCCAAACAAGGTCGCAGACAGGGCCGAGTTTGAAGCCCAATCGACATGGATCGAGCGTCTTCTCTCGCCTTCCTGTATCCATCCATTTGACACAAGTAGCTGTCCGTCGGCACGATCCTTCCCTTCCCCAATGGGCGGATGGAGCCGTCCATTCCACGAAATTGCAACTGGATCCCAACGGCCGGCGGCCTGAGTCAACGGCACCAGCAGAAAGGTGATTACTGTGAAGCCACCGCGGCGCACACTGACACAAACCATGCACACTCCCCCAGGATCGACGTTCCGACCTTCCCCGGGGCATGCCCAGTCTGGGGTCGGGCACTGTGCGTGTGATGCCGCTGATGCGAGGCGAGGCGAGGCGAACACAACGTGGCTCTCGACTGTCAATGCGCGCGCGGCGTCAGGAATTCCCTTGGGACAGATCGGCATCATGCAAGGTCCGTACTCGCCGAGGCATCCATGTCCAACCCCGAAATCACAGCCCTTGCTCACTATCACAAGAGGGGCCAATGGCACTTGACATCCGTCCGTCCCTAGCATCCTCGGGCCAGCCAGCACCCCTCTGCAGCTCTTGGTCGGCAGCTGGTTTGCTGGTGCCACAAGTACGGATACTCATCAAGTCTTTGGGTCTACACGCTGTTGGGCCGATGCACGGCTGCCGAGACTCGCGTCCCACGTACTCTGTACCGTCCCATGGTAGATCACCCACATGCTCGCACCAAGTGCCTGCGAATCACGGGCCGCTCTGCAGAGTGAGTGAAGCTCTCTTCCGGTAGCTCTGACCACACTTTGTCTGCGGAAAGGGTCTCTTTGCGAGAGCGTCCAGAGGTTCGCTGACGAACCGAGGCTCTTGATCTCGTGGCTGACGACGTGGTACCCCTCGAGTTATCACCGCGACTGGTTGGTTTATTAGATAAGTAAGAGAAATACGATGGCGATCGACTCTTGAGCTCCTGGATCGATCCGAGGAATAAGATTCCCGGTCTCACTTGTGCCGAGGCGGCATGCCGTCACAACACTCAAGCTTTTCCAGCACCTGGGTACCCTCAACCGCAAGACATCGATCAGATTGTCTCTCATGGAATAGTAAGTTCAGACTGAAAGCTGTTTCTTCACTTGTCTACGTATTCACTCCATTCCTCCTCCCCCTCGCTGGCCTCCGCCCCAGTCTCCTCAGCGAGCGCCCAGTTCAGTGCTTCCATCGTGTTGGCATCAAACGCCTTGGACCCGCTGAGAGAGGTCCATCGCCGGAACCCATGGGGCAGTCCGGTGTAGATGTTGACCCTCGCCCTCACGCCCATGTCCCGTAGTCGCGACGCAAAGAGCAGGCCATCGTCACGCAGCGGATCGCCCCCGGCGATGAGAAACCACGTCTTGGGCCACCCCTTGAGCTCGGCCTCGGGAGCCAGCCCCGGATTCAGCACACGGTCCGTGGGGTTGCCGTTCAGAAGCGCATTCATGAGCTTCACGCGCTCGAGAGGGATCACGGGTCGATCCGCGCACTGCACCATGGACGTGACCTCCCGCGACGCAAAGAGGTGGTACGGATAGTTGTCAAAGTGAATCAACCAGGGAATCGACAGCACGAGACCGTTGATTATGGGTCGTGTCCCCTCCGAACGGTTCTGCTCCAGGTGACGAAGAACGACGCCGGCTGCGAGCAGGGCCCCCGCCGAGACACCGATGAGGCCAATGCCCTGTTGCGTGGAGATCTGGAGGCTTTCTCCGTTGGAGCGAATGTACTCAAACGCATCCCATGCATCGTCCGTCTGCGCAGGGTGTGAATGGGTGTTGGTGTGACGATACACAGGGTTCAGCACCACGGCCCCGGTCCCAGCCACCATGTTTGCCATCACAATATCGTCTGTCGTCTCGTCACCAAATAGGAGACCGCCGCCATGGAAGAACAGCAGCGTCTTGTTGCTCGTAGCCCGAGCACCGGCGCGCGGCCTGCACACCCTGATGGGGATCTCGTGAGACCCCTTGCAGGGTATCTTGATCGTCTGGAAAGTGACCTGCTTGTCCAGGCCACTTTCGCTCAGAAGCTGTACCGAGGCCTTGCTTCTCGCTCCATCCACGGCAGCCCGTAGAGAGGAAGCATTGCTTATCTCGTTGCCTTCGAAGCCCTCTCGCAGAGCATCTGGGTTCTCCTCGATTAACCTGGTCCACTCGGGCGTGGCCTCCCCATAATGCGAGAAATCCATCCCCACTCGTTGATTTGCGGGGGTGGCCGGTAGCTACTGGCTGGTGAGAAGAGGATCTGAGGTATCAGTCCGAGCTGGAGTCAAGATTCGTGTGAAACCAGAACGCTACTTTGAGTGATGCAAAGTAGAGTGAAGTAGTACACTTGCGTTGGGGGTTGATGTCTTGAAGCTCTTCTTAACTGTGTAAGCTCATAACCGAGGAAGACTGGTGCGTACCCCACGAAAGCGGCCCGAACATGAATAGATCGTCTATTAAGTACGTAGGTAGCTGGCCGTACATCGGCCCCCCGCTGTCATCGCCTACACGGTGAGACCCGCCGCCGCCGCCGCCGCCTCCTCCTCCTCCTCCTCATTGCGGGCTGGCTGGGCGGGCTCTACTATCCCGAGCATGAGGTTTCTCCGTGCCAATACCGCAAGCGTGGCAACAAGCGCTTGCGCATCGCGCCTCCAGCTTCTGGAGGCCTCATATTGTCAGTCGGACCTGGTCAAACTCATGTAAAGGATCCGGTGGCATGGTCGAAAGGTGGTTTCTGATCTCAATAGTAGATAGACACTTTTGTGTCAAATGCAGTGGACGGCGAGAGCATCGGAGAGTGACGACAAAGGTCTCACGTGATCGAATGCTGCCAATGCCGGTCGACAACCGGAATTCCCATCGCGACGCCGAACGTCCAAAAATCATCAGCAACTAGCGATTCACTACCGAATACAACAACAACCTCACATTTCACCCGCCATTCCGCTTGCTTCAATTCTTCAGCAAACCACTTCAGATTATATCCACTGCTTCAGCTGAACACGGAAACCTCACCCGCGTCCTCGAGCCGCACCGCAACAATGCCCATGCCGCCAGCATATCACGAATCTCTCCCATGTTCATTCACCCGCGCCGATTCCACCGTCCCTCATCGCCCGCTAACGTACCGCAGACATTGACTCGCAGCCGTCAGAATCAGAACTCGCAGCGGCAAACGACCTCATAGCGGCCGAAATAGCCGTCCTTCCACCCCCGTCGATAACCGCCGCGCCCGCCCCCAACTTCACACCCATCTTCCAGAGCGAGCTCGAACGCGTGGCCGCGCAAGCACCGCTACAAACTCTCACGCTCTCCCGCTACGAGGCCCAGGAGACCCCAAGTAGTGATGCCGGCGCGGATCGATTGAAAGAGGTCCTGGACAATGCGCACATTACCGACATGTACCTGAGCTCGCGGCGGCAGAACTTGGAGCTGCTCGATCGGTACGGCAAAAACGCGTGGTTGATCGGCAACTATGAGCTCGAGGGCGAGCTCAAGAGACTAGAGGCAGAGCTGGCGGCGACCAAAAAGGAGGTGGATCTTGTCAACCTCGCGCGGCAACGGAGACAGGAAGACGTCAGGGGCGAACTGACCATGCTGGAAGAAACATGGAAGAAAGGCGTGGGCAGAGTCCTGGAGACAGAGGTCGCTGTGGAGGAGCTAAAAAGCCAAATCCGCGCTGAATTAAAGAACCAGGGAAAGACCGGGCAGGACGAACAGTAATAGCATAGCAGCAGCGGGAGTGAGATTGATGAATTCATATCAATGGATAAACAATCTTGAATGCCTGGGTAATCATTGTTCCCCAGCAAGCGAAATACAGATACAGCAAAATCCTCTCAAAACACCTACAATTGGACGGAAACCCAGGGACAAGGTCCTCCAGCTTGACACTATTGCCCTTGCCATGGCTACTCCCTTTTGTGGATTTCGTTCCAAAGCAGATAGAATACGAATGATATCATATGCTGCTTTCCATGCTAATGTGACGAAACAATTGGCGGCTGCCCCGACTAGCCGCGGTGCAGGGGGTCCATCTCTTCCACGCCTGACTTGACCCCTTGATATTTGGTGCGTCGCATGATCCCCTCGACTGGCCCCAGGAGCCTTTGGAACGCACTCTTGCCCAGCGAGGCCACTTTGACATCCGACGAGGCGACGACACTAGCGGCTCGAGGAGCATCGTTGAGGAGTGCTAGTTCACCGAAAAAATCGCCCTTCTTGTAGTGCTTCACCGTGTTGCTTGAATCGCCCTTGTAAGCGTCCGCCTGGCCAGCCTCTAGCAAGAAAAATGAGTGGCCCGGATCACCTTCCTTGATAATGACTTCGCCAGGCGCGAACTTGCTTGTCTCGAGGGCATCGGCGACCTTGGATCGCTCATAAGGCGTGAGCGAAGACAGCAGAGGGACTTCCTCGAGGAAGCTTTCGTACATGCGACGGCGCGCAAAGGTGGACTCCATCAGAATACGGCGAAAGGTCACACGGTCGAGTTGCCAGAGTGTCGAGTTCGCCTCGGCCGACACCACAGTAGCCGCACGTGGGGCGTTGTACATGAGAGCAAGCTCACCAAAAGAACCACCAGCCACGATGGTGCCCACTTTTGATCCCATCCCGTCAGGTCCGGGCTGTAGTTGGCCAGTGCTGTTAACATAGACGTCGAAAGAGCCCTTTTCTACCACATAGAAGAAATCTCCGGCGTCACCTTGGCTGATCACCTTTACCATGTCAGCCAAATCACACGCATAGCGCTTCTGGAGCATGACCAACCTTTATGTCCTTTGCTGGAACCGGCTTCTCGACCAGCGCGCCCAGTATTTGTGCACTCTGCTCATCCTCGAGGTGGCTGAATAGGAAGTTGCCCTCGATGGCCTTCTTCAGTCTCTCAATCTGGTCTGGGGTTTTCTCGTGGTATGGGGGTGTCCAGTTGTCGTTTTCATCGGCACTGGGCTTCAATGATTCGGCCGACACTGATGTACGACGGTTGAAGTTGTACTGTGCAGGATAGCTATCGGGGTTTGGACGGCTCCTAGCGTCACCAGGACCACTTTGAGAGCCGTCAACGCCAAAGGACACTGGAGCAGCAGCACCATTCTCATCCTCCTCCGCTAAACTCTGCATCTTGCCTCCAAAGGGGTTGGCGTTGGCCCCGAAGGGACTGTTGAACTGGCCAGACATGGTAGAGTTCGGAAAGATGGATAGACGGTGGATCGGAGTAAGGCGAGTGGATAACTAGTCTGAATGCAGGTGTTAGTCAAGCTGCTGGGAGATTGCGATTTCTTGGTCAGAAGCGGCGCTGAGTTGCAGAGATGTTGTCGAAATGGCCAGCAAGAACGGAGGGACTGAAGGTGGGAAGACGTACAGCCTGGGCTCCTCACTTATAAGACCTGGTAGTTGATTGTTAGCTTCGCATACCTCTCATCTGGCGCTTTGAGAAGTGTGAGAGAAGTGGATGAAAAGGGGTATCAGCTTGGTTCCATGCTCTGAACTTTTTGGATGCTGCGAGTTGAGCTCGTGCGAGATTGGTTCCAAGCGCATCCCTCCAAAGGGACCATCATCCCGCAATGATTCGGCTTTCAGCGCGTGTAAGAGCGCCAACAGGGATGAGCTTTGGAGTACCACTCTAAGCTCGGAAGACTCTTGTGGGCACGGACAAAGTTGCGTCACCTCAAAGGGAAGCTCTTGGGAAAAGCGCAGCTGAGCTGCCGATGCAGTTGTTGCGACAGGCTTCCTTACCTCTTTGTTCAAGTAGGCAGCAACCAGGTCGAAATGCCCTCTTGGTGAAATATGACGAATAGCTGCGGCAATGCCGGCTGAGACTCCAAGCTGAGTGTGCAGGTGTGTATGACAAAAGCACAGCTCGACACAAGGCGGAATCGTGACGGTGACTGTGTGCAGGCGACCGGGGATAGGGCGCGATGGACGAGACGAGGAGAGAATGGAAGAGTTCTGAGGCTGGGTGCCTTACCTTGGGAAGGACCTGGATGTAACGAGACAGGCACTATGTAGTCGGGGCTGTGGTAGGTGGTACCGGACTGGGTAGCTGTCTCTGAAGCACTTGCTCTGACAATGTCGTCAAGAGGGGCTGTAGCTGAGAGCTGACAAACCGCGGGCAAGCGCAACACTGTGCTCGAGCGATGTCGGAGCCAGGAAGCTGTAGCGAAGCGCTTTCAGTACCTCAGTACCTGCGCGTCTCGACAATTACTTTTGCGAGTGTTTGGCGTCGCCGCAGAGCTTGATGAATTGAATGCAGACCAAGAGGTGCTGGTGCTGGTGAGGATGAACCGGAGCTGGAGGGACGGATGGATGATGGTGGGGGGATTCACAGGTGCCAACTCAAAAAGGGTCAGTGCCACCTGCCTAGGAGAAGGCTTCTAGAAGGCCGGCCGGTGACACGGCCCTCTATGCGGTCAAAGCGTCAACGGTCCCCAGTGAACGGCTACAGGATCCAGACGTAGCTACCAGTTATGGCTAAGAGCTAATTTAGAGCCTCAATGCGGGCAAAGGACATATCTTCGTACAGCATTGTGAAGCACTTTCTTCATCTAACATCGAGTGCCTTCCCTTCTCAGTTAATCCAGTTATATAGCAAGTACGTACGTACTTCCTGCCTCGAGCGGGGAGACGCGGCGATCCACTTCCAGAGGTGCGGTTTAGCGTCGAGGCAGGCTCCTTCACCTCGCTCGGTCTTTCCCTCCTCCTCCTCCTCCTCCTCCCCATCAACGTCATAGGCCCAGTCAGCGCTGTCAGTCGATGATCGCCAGGCAAACGACGACGCGACCACAGCCACCGGCGTCAGACGTTATACACTCGTATGTCCATGTCCGCACCGGATCTGCCTGGCACGACATCATCGCGCGTCCGCACATCCATGGTTCGCTCCCGAGCACTCGGTTATTTTTTTGTTTAGCTTGGATGCAGAACGCTTATCGATCGCGCACAGACCACCTCCACACTCCCCAAAAGCCGGAGCTCCACAACTTGGGCTTGTAACTTAGTTGCTTCATAGTTCATGCAGGGAACAAAACCTTGGGAAGCTCCAAAGTATTGGTGAATGTCAGGTATCGCATTGCTTTGAGTGATAGGCAATATTGTTAACAAGGATTGCGCTGCTTGGTAATTTCTTCGGGGCTCGCCATAGGATGACGAAAGATGATTAAAAAAAAAGGGGGGTATCTCGAATGAACCAAAGCATTGTCACGCCTGACGAGTCCGTTCTCTCTACTAGATGACGGTCGTCTCCAAATATCTTGAGCAACATCGTCCTGGACATCATCGCTGATGGCCCGGGTCACCATCGCTATTCAGAACGTAGACCGAGTCTCCAAGGAATGGTCCTTCTTCCTGGCTAGCCCACGCTTGGGGCCTTGGAAAATGGCACTGAGCTGCTCTCATCGGGCCTAGAATTTCCGAAACAGAGCTGGTCGGGTTTTTTCCAAAGAATCAAGCCCCGCTGGCTGGCCTTTGACTGCTGGCGCCGCTCGTGCGTGCAAGCTGCCACCTGAGGGACGCTGCATGTCGACGTGCCTGCGGAGGGGGTGCAGTAACAAATGGGCTGCCCAACGCTTCCTTGGGCCTGCCCTCATGACCATCGCCGAGTCACCCGGCTGCATAATCGATATAGCAGGGCAGCTCAGGTCTGTCGACCATGGCTGAGCGACGATGAAGTGCTCATGGAAGGGGGCCTCAATGGCATCTTTGAGGATAGGCGGAAGTCCAGAAGGGTGCGCACCGATCGCTCAGAATCGGTGCCATGTGCGCTTCTTATGCGTTCTCGCGCGCATGAAAGGCGTTTGTTGTGGGATGGTTTTGCAGTTGCGCACAACTGAAACCTGTGTCTTGGGCGCTTACGTGCCAACCAATATCTGATCGAGCACATTGTCCAGCAAGTCAATGTCGCCATCCTCGGCGCCTTCCCACTCCAGAGTAGTGTCGACGTCCATGGGTTCTCCCATCCCATTAAGCACGGGGGCATCTGCCTCGCCATTGACCAGTGCTGGGACGTATTCGTCCGCTTGGTCCGTAGTCTCGTGTCCAGAGACGTAGGAATATTCGTTGTAATTTTCGAGTTCGCCCTCGCGATAACCTTGCAAGATTTGTGTCCGCAAGGCAGGGAAGTGGGAGAACCCTGTTTCGCCCACCTCAATTGCGAGGCGAAGATCGGCAACAGTCAAGGGGCCGCGCTCGCTCGCTGCCTTCGCCTCCACCGGCAGAAGACCGTTTTTATCCCTGGTCAATCTCCCGTTCTGCGCAAGATTCTCCTCGAGATGGAGCTGCTTCGAATATTGTGCCGTTTGGATCCAATTGATTCCCACGCCGAAGCCGGCGTTGCCGGCATCGCCGGGTCCATTACTTCGCGTGCGGCTGAAGATTGTTGCTAGATTCTCTTTGATGAAGGTTTCCACCGCCACGGTGAGAAGCTGAGGTGCCTCGGGGGAATGGCCACTTGCCAGACCGGCCTCGTAGCACAATGGGAGCATGCGGCCGCTCACCACATTACTATCCGGGAACTCGCCCGATTCAATGGCGAGGGGCGCATTGTACCGCTTTCTAATCTCGATATCAAAGTCTGCATGGTCAGTTTATCTGCGTCACTTCGTCAGGCAATGGTGCTTACTCATGTTGGACATGACGCCTGTCGCGCTCTGCGCAAGCTCGGGAGCTGGCGCTGGCTTGCGCCTGATATCTGAGAATACATTGGCTAACTCTTGCTGGGGCTCGAACTGCACCCGTTAGCTAGTCCAAGATTCAAGCACGCCAATACTCACATCATTGTGTGATAAGTCTTTGATGCGCCGTCTGTCTCTGGCTGGCAATTGCATCACGCCGCCTTTCAGAAGTCTTTCCGCTGCATCGCCGGTGACAGGTTTGCTGCCCTGAGGAGCGGTGGGCTTGTCGTTGGCGCTGACCCACGCAGCCTGTCCAGGATCTGGTACCTCCCTCGATACATTGGCAATCATGGCCATGATCAGGCGGTTGTGGTGATGTACTTTTTCGCCATTGGGACTTTGTATCAAGGGGTCGATGATCGCAGAGAACTCGGATTGATTTAGGCGACCTGGAGCTCATTAGTGGAAAGGTTCATCCTTCTGGCGAAAAGGCAACTACCATATGCCAAGTTGGCGACCGTTTCCTTGTATAGGGTCCATTTTTCCGAAGGGATCTCAGTCTTGATCGCCGCATAATATGGTTCTAGATCTATGCGCGTGGGGATGATTTGACTCGACTTGGGTTTGGACAAGCCGCCTGTTGCCGACAGCGCCTTGGACGATAGTGTAGGCGTTCCAATGCTTATTGAAGGGCGGCTCAGAGCCGATGGATCTATATCAGGCATCTTGAGGCCGTGTCGAGGAAGTTGGCAGGATTCGTGAGGTATGCAATTGTGCCCGTAGCCTCAAAGATCGACAATCCGAGGTTAGCGACGGCCAGCGTGTGTCGCGTCGTCGCGGCCGGGCTCGGCAGGGCGGCTATAAAGGCGGAATATGGTGCATGAGATACAGGTCCCTGGTAATCTAGAGCCAGGCGACTCGATCAATTGGGTTGATGCGATGGTTTGAACGGGTTGGCGCGTGCGAGTCGATGGCGACGTATTGCGCCCTTGATGGATTGAGGTCAGTCGTGCAGATGCAGGTGCCTGAGCGTTGGAAATTTGGCGCTCGGCCGACTTGAGGATGCAAGTTGGAGAAGTCTAGGGTACTCTTCTCCGTACCTGAGTTGCGTGCTATGAGAAGTACCCGCTACCTGCGCGCCCAACCCGGTAACGAGACCTCGAAGCCCCTCAGATCGCGTCTCCAGGCCGCAACCGCGTCTAGACTTGGATCTTGATTCAACAACAAGCTTCTGTCTTTGCCTTTGCGCTTGTCAAAAGTGTCTCCTTGGGACCGCAAATCTTTGCGGTAAGCGCGCATCGCGAGGATGCAGCCATGCCTCCCGATCGTATTTCCAACGCCATTGACAACTTGATTGCGCACATCGTCCCTCGAGATCCTGCCCAAGACGACCAGGCCGCGCAGCAGCACCATGACACCTGCTTCGAGCTCGCCAAATCTTTGATAGACAACAAGTATGTCTCCTCATTGGGAATCTCTGGACTGTACTAATGGGAAAGCCCTGCCTCCCCCGCTGTTGTAGCGGACGTCAACCATGCCTCTGATTTGATCAAGCGCAAACTGATCAAAACCGATCCCAACCAGGCACTCCAATTCTCGAACCTGTACTCGAAGCTCTTGTCGCTACCCGTACTTGAAAATAAATGGGCCATTCTGTACATGCTGTATCAGCTCGCCGATTCGCCGGATCCAAGCGAACCTCTCCCTCTCAGTCCCATCAAGCCTTCGGCGCCCAACTACCGCGAGGCAATCAGTAGAGATGCGCTCCGGCGACATGGACGCGAAAGCACGAGGGCCCAGGGTCCACTGCCAAAGACAGACGAAGGACAATTCAGAGAAGCGTTCCAGCAACAGGGCCTCGAAAAGTTCTCGCAGAAGGAAGCAGATCTAAAACCAGCGCAACCTGATGCTGTGCCTGGCACACCGAAGCGCGACGTATCCTTGAAATCGACGCTCCTCGCCAACAATTACACAGACATCGATCCACCCGAGACTGCGATCCTACGAGATCTTCCTTTCACGTTTCAGGGCGTTTCCTCGACGACTCTCCCCTTCACAAAGCAAGATACACTGCAGCTGCCTCCGACCCTCCCACTCCCAATTGTGTCACTTCTGCACACCCTCGCCGAGCCATCGCTTCTATACCGTCGGCTCGACTCTTTCTGCAAAAGTCAAGCAAAGGGACTCTTGGGCCAGAGCCTTCGTGCTGCTGTTGGTGGTGAGCTCAGGGCCTATTTGACCCTCATCGCGACTTTGGAGGGACAAATACGCAGGGCTCTTGCTGTCATTGATGATTCCGCCCCTAGGGGCGGTATCGGCAAAGCTGGGGTCACCCTGAAGCGGTGTGTGGTCTGGACAAGGGAAGCTACCATGGGCCTGAGACTTTTGTGCCTCATTGCCGAAGAGTCGGAAAACAAAAAGGGCGGTCAGCTAATCTCTTTGATTCACGGGTTCTCGTCGTCACACGGTGATCCAGTGGTGGCCGCCTTTGCCGAGCGGTTGTTAGGCAGCTTTACGCGCCCATTCTACGAATTCCTCCGGCATTGGATCTACGACGGCGAACTGTCCGATCCATATCTGGAGTTCTTCGTCAGAGAGCAGGCTCCAAATGCGGATCCAAAAGGCAAGGGGAATGGCAATGTCTGGGAGGACAGATTCGAAATCGACAAGGAGATGGTCCCGAGCATCATCACCCAAGACTTTGCGCAAAAGGTCTTTCTCATCGGCAAGTCTCTCAACTTTGTCAGGCATAGTTGCAACGACTCTCTGTGGGTCGAGAACTACTCCAAAGATGCCTCGAAAGAGTTGAGGTACGGCGACACCACGACGCTCGAGGCGTGGATAGACGAGGCGCATAAGACGACCATGAAGCGACTGATACACCTGATGGCCGACAAGTTCCATCTCTTTGAGCACTTGCAAGCCCTCAAGAACTATATTCTGCTGGGGCAAGGCGACTTCATCGCTCTTCTCATGGAGTCTTTGGCGCCCAACCTGGACCGCCCGGCCGGCGCACAGTATCGACACACCCTGACAGCGCAATTGGAGCACGCTATCCGTGGATCAAACGCACAGCATGATTCGCCCGAAGTCCTGCGGCGCCTCGATGCTCGGATGCTGCAACTCTCGCACGGTGATATTGGGTGGGATTGCTTCACGCTCGAATACAAGATTGACGCACCAGTTGATGTTGTGGTGACGGAATGGGGCAACCGACAGTACCTCAAAGTCTTCAACTTCCTGTGGCGTATCAAGCGTGTCGAGTTCGCACTGCTGACGACTTGGCGCAAGTGCATGACAGGGGCGCGCGGCGTGCTCCAAAGCAGCGACGAAACGGTGGCACGGACGTGGAAGTCGACGCGCGGCACACTGGCTGAGATGATACACTTTGTTGGGCAGCTGCAGTACTACATTCTGTTCGAGGTCATTGAATCCTCATGGGGCGAGCTACAGAAGCGCATCACCAAGGAGGATTGCACACTCGACGATCTGATCAAGGCGCACACAGCCTATCTCAACGACATTACGCACAAGGGTCTCCTAGGCCCGAAGAGGCGCGTTCACGGCACGGCTGACGATGATGATCGGACATCGTACCTCGCCCAACTAGGCGACATACTCCGCTTCATGCTCAACTACCGCGACTCGGTTGACGGCCTCTACAGCTGGTCCGTGTCGGACTTTACACGTCGTCAGGAGGCCGATGTCCGGAGCACGCTGGAGCGCCAGGAGGATGACCACTTCTCCGGCTCGACCAGCGTGGCGTCCGAGTTCCCAGCATTACAAGAACGGCTACGGCATCTAGGGTCGTCCTTCCGCACCAGGTTACAGCTGCTACTGGGCGATCTGGCGTACCAGCCTGATGTGGACATGAGGTTCCTGGGCGTAGCCATGAACTTTAACGACGTTTATCAGCCGGCGAGGCGAAAGGCCAAGACCACAACCACAGCGTCGGCGTCAGCGAACACGTCAAAGGCATAAAGGGGTAGTTTTTGATGATGTATGAATGAACGATATTTGCTTTACACCTCGTACCTTTTGTGAGATCCGATCCGTGGGAATGAGGAGAGACAGGCAGAAAGCATTTCCGTCAAGAATCCGTCCGTGTGACCCACGCACGTCAGAGTGATGGCCGTCCCCTCACACCCCCTCCCCCTTTTCCGCTACTGAAGCTCCTGACTCGCCAGCTGCATTGGAGTCGGGGCCCTCCCCTCGTGAGCGACCTGGCGTTTTGCTTTTGCTCTGGTCTTATATGGAACGAGATGTTCGGCGCAGCTTAATCGGTGATATAGGGGCGGTTTTGTTGATAGCAATACAGTCTTGTTGGGGATCGGACACGAGTGGTGTCACGGCATCATCTCCGTGGAAGTCAGCCTCTGATGGGATATGACAAGACGAGGGACTAGAGGCCCGGCGGTGTTTGTGGGTATTAGTACGAGATGGTGGTGGCATTGATCTGCAACTGCGGCATGAAGACGCAAAGTTACGTATCCATCATGTAGCCCATCGAAGATGACCTGTGAGTGAGCTATCCAGAAGTGAGTGTTGAAACCCGCAGCGTAGATCACCGGGTAAATGTGCCCGACACAACTTGAAGGGCACTGTGGTCAAAAGTCGGCGATGGAAGCACCCTAGATAGATAGACGAGTGATTTGACAAAAAAGAAAAGAGGTCTCGATTTCGCATCGAGTTCCATTCATAGCTAGTTCGTAGCCTTGGTGGCTGAATACGTGATGATACAATGATACAGATTCCCTTGCCCCTTTGCTAATCCTCCTCACAATGCCAATACATGCCATGTCTCTCATTTGAAGTCACTACGCGGGGTCTAGGGGGACCGCAGGCGAGGATCTAGTCCGTGGATCGCCCGCTCTCTGAGGAATCTGTCTTGGCCAGATTCTCGCCATCCTGCATGGGGCCGTGGAGCGCCTCCTCAAAGACGGGCTCGGGCTCGTGGACCTCGAACTTTGTCTTGAAGTCGTTGACGTGGTGGGACATGGAGAAGCTGTTGGAGCGGCGGCGGGGGTTGACAAAGGTGAAGTTCTCGTTGGCAATGTCGTCGCCATAACTACCCCTGTTGTTGTGCACATGTCAAGTCAGTCACTGTTGCGTGGATGCTGGAAGTGGGCCAGCTCGGCTGAGTGAGAGAAGAGAGGGGGGACGTACCAGTTGCCTCGACCACCACCGTCCTTCTTGATCTTCTTGGGGTCTACGTCCGCAAAGCCGCTCTTGGCAAAGAACTTGGGCATCGCCTCGACGGGCAGCGCGGTGCCCTCGGCGATGCCCTTGTGGTCACGATCGTTTGCCTTGTGAGAGCGTGTCACTGTCGTCACGTTAGAGAGATATGCACATTAGAGAACGGCATGAGGATGATCGCACTGATGGGAAGGAGATGGCTTGCTTGATGAGAGCGCGTTAGATGAATGAATGGATCGGTAGATGGATGAAGGAAAGGAAGAGGGAACCGAAAGGCTGATGCGGGGGGAGGGTTGATAGGTATGGTGTAGATTTGGTAGCTTACTGTTGAGGTGGAATGGAGCTGAGGGGAAGCTCGAGGTTGCAACCCAGAAAGGCGGTTCTCTTATCAGGAGCACGGGCAAGTGTCTGTTTGGAGGCTCGCTGGGCGTGGAGTACTCGTGGAAAACCAAAGGCAATTGTGGTGCCTGTCTCGATGACCGCTGGATGAAGTTGAATTATTCGATTGACGTCTCTCAAGGTGATGGAATAGATGAGAAGAGCGAGTGATTGTCTGTGGTACGCAAACGAGACCAGCGAGGGTGTGGCAGACGGGAAGCGTCTTATACTCTGGCCGGATAGCGCACGACCTACGCTGCGGCTCGAAAACAGCCAATGAGATCGGCCAATTGGCACGGCAAGAGTCCCTGGGAGCATAAAACGTGAGAGGGGCCCTATCTACGTATGTACGGTGTACGTAGACGGTAGAGCTGGAGCCGTGAGGTGATGTCGCGTTCATCGCGTGACCTTTCGTCAGAATCACCCAGAATCAAGCAGCTCCGCTTCGGGCTCCACACAGCACAGAGTCATGGCATGCTCCGGTACCTGCGTTGACGGGCTTCCCCTTCCCATCCGATACGGCAGACCGAAGCCGCATTGGCTTTTTCCACGGAAGAGCCTGATCAACTGCAGTCGAACCACCATGCAGAGAGACAAGAGCTGATGACGTTTGCTGGATCCATGGAGACCCTCCGCAACGCACCATTGCGGGGTACCCCATACTTTTCAGGGTAGGTCGACCCACTGGCTTGCTGCCACCAGAGATTCTGCTGGGTTCGGTGAGATTGATCACGAGCACCGACTAAACCGTCCTAGCATTGGATAGTGAGCCACGGGTTCCGATATCGCCATTGTCTGTCATAACCCCCGAAGCCGGGACGAGATGGGGATGATCACTTGGCGAGAGAGCTATGCAAGGTACCCGCAGTCCGGAACCCCCAGAACATTGACAAGAAAGACCTCGTGGTACTAGCTATCTAACAATTAGTCGAACATCAGCTGGCGGGCTTGGCGTCAAATGGAGCAAGGGGCAGCCAGGTCGATTTCCATTACCCAGCCATCGCTCGCCTCTGCATCATGCTGATGTTTGTGAATAAAATACGTGAACCTCTTTGAACGCCACTCTTGGTACATTGTCCCCGTCAACCCCTGAAACCCATATCAAAACAGGACAACAATCTCCCTACTTTCCACCCATCGTGGAGAACTCGTTCTGAAAACGCAACTTGAATCCGTTGGTGAGCGCACGCATATCCGGGTACTGGTACTTCATGAGCTCGTAGGCCTGGGGGATGACCTTGACAGGCAAGCCCACACACTGGGCGGTCCTGCTCGCCTTGAACACGAGCCAGAAGTAGCCCGGGTGCTTCGTGTCCACGCAGAACGCGTATGTCGAACGGTTGGGGTTGGCGTCAATGTAGGTCGTGAGCCATTTCTCTGTATGTTGTTAGCATTGCGCCCGCTTCTTCTTGCAAATTTCCATTAGCATACGTACCTGTCTCGCCCCGCGACCGGTTCTGGAATTTGTCGTGACGCATCAGCTCCTCTGCCTTGCGTGCCATGGCCTTGACGTGCTCGACAATCAACTCGTCGAGATCGCTGTAGGTGTATTTGCCGTCAATGCGCAACAGCTTGCCCACAGAGAACTCGTTCTCCTTCTGCATCTCGAGCACGTTGATGTGTTGGAAGACACCATCGGCCACCTTCCACGTGACCGCCAGATGGTCGTTGCCCTTGGACGAGGGACGGATGACCACGTCTCCAATCGACTTGGAGCCTAGGTACTCCTCGGCTTGCCGCGAGTTGAACGGGTGAAAGTTGGGATGCTTCACGACACGCTGTACGCGGCCTGTGTGCTTGTCCTTCTCACGCATGTCCTCCTTGTCGGCGGCTTCCAGGTCGTAGTCCCACCCATCACGTCCGTGGTTGATCGGACGGCGGAATGGTATCCGCAGCGTGTCCTCACGCATCGACAGCTTAGTGACAAATTCCTTGTAGTTGATCTCCAGGATCTTGGCCTGGGCTGTCTGGCCGACACTGAGTACGTCCTTGAGGGACGCACGGTTGGTGACCTCGTGAGACTCGAGACGACCCTCGATGCCGCAATCCAGTCGGGCAATGGCGAAATCATCCTTCACCACACGGATATTGACAGGGACAATCATGCCATCGCACAAGGTTCGGGCTGTCTCGCCTGTGAACGTCGTGAAGATGTCAGCCGTGCTCAGTGTGGCGAAATTTCTGCGCAGCTCTTCGTAGGGCGCTTGGAGCTCAGCACGGATGGTCTCGAGCGTGGCACGCTTTCGTTGCTGGTAATTGGTCTCCAACTGCTCGGCGTATTCTTCAAGAACAAGCTCGTTAACCTTGTCTTGTTCATCCTGCTTGAACAGTTTGCGGACAATGGCACCCGAGCCGTTCTCGTCCACCTCGGCCTTCACATCTTCCTCATCGAGCTCGAGCGCATCAGCCGCCATTTTACGACCCAGCTCGTAGTCCTCGGGGTGGACACGAGTGTTGTCGAGAGGATCCGACGATGGATTTGTCTGATCGTACTCAATGTACAGGAAACTGGCACAGTTGTTCCACACCCTGGGACCGACGACGGGAACCTTGCCACTGTCAATATCGCCGACTAGCTCATCCCTGGTGTTGACACTCCCGCCATTAGTGTTGATAGCCTTGATCACACTCGTCGCTTTTCTGGGACCCAGGCCAGCGACAAACGGGAGCAGGTTGGCGATGTACGTGTCAGACATGGCCTCGTTGATGTTGACACCGCACAGGTTCACCATGTCGACCATGGCAGACTCAAGGTATTTGTCAACCTTGTCTTGCGGCAGCAAGTTCTGACATGGGTGGAAGAGCAGGGACGAGACGTCCTTGCCCAGGGCAGCATACTCCTTCATAGGGTTCTGCATGTACCGGGCCAGCCCCACGCAGTAGCGGGTGAATGGATTCAACGAAGGATGCTCGGCATGCCCACGTTTGCTGTCCTTATACAGCCTCGCGACCTCATCGTTCACCACCATGACCTCCAGTGGCTCGCTTCTCCACTCGCCCGTGTCGGGATCCTCAAATTCAGTGCCTAACAAGTTCTTCTCACGAACCAGGCCATCGAGGTCCCGCACCATCTTGTTCGAGTTGGCTGACCAGCCACAGCAGGCAATGACATCGGGACGCCGGCGCTCCACGAGATCCACAAACTCGTCACGCTGTGCCTCGTCTCTCGCAAGGTTGACAAACTTGCCGTGCTCCAGCACGCGGCCGTCGTCGTCCACCCACGCCCAGAAAATGGGGTCGCGACCAGGGTCTCCCATCCCGTTCGTTAGTGCCAAAACTCGCGGTGCTGTCCCCAGAATCATGCCCTTGGGCTTGTAGGGCGCTTGATCCAGGCGTTTCGAGTACTCCTCGCGCACTATTCGCAGCAGCTCGTCTTGGCAGAACGAGCGGACAACCTCCTTGACGCTCCTCGCTGTGATTCTCTCGAGCTTGGGGTAGGCAAGATCCAGGACCCGTCTGCGCTCGTCACGCCACTGCTCGGCACGGTCACTGAAATTTTCTGACTCAAATTCCTGGTACAGTTGCCTTCGAAAGTCGTACCGCCGTGGCATCTCGACCTTGATGTCAACAAAGCCTTCTTCCTCAGCCTTCATCATCTTCAAGAACAGCTCAGGTTGTTGGACTAGATCAGCTACACCTTGATTCTGGATATACTTGATCTCGTAGTATGGATGTGAATCATCGATACGTCGTAGACCCTTCTCTGTGCGTTTGCAGCTAATCTCTGCAGCTTGGTAGAATGACGTTCTGAAATGCTTCCGCATCCGCGGACTGGCAAACAGCTCCTCCGAGTAGAGTTGACGGGCAGCATTCATGACAGCTTCGCCAGTGTCAAAGGTGTTGTCGAGCAGATCGTCAGCCAGTTCCATGGGGTAATTGGCGACATCATCCGGTGCAACCTTCTTGCCTTGTCGCAGCGCATTCTTCGCCAGTTGATCCGCTGTGATACCGTAGGCCTTGACAAATTCCGAAGCGCGCGAGCTGCGTATACGATCGAGAATCGTCATCTTAGAACCTGGTCGCTTGACCTGTGATTGGGTCTTGGCAGCAGCCAGCTCTCGTAATTGTGAAGAATAGCGGAAGTTCAGGTAGTCCTGAACATCTTGCAGCTCTTCCATGGTCAAGGCCTCGGCACTCATCTCCTCCACGACGGGGTCGTCAATCTCAAACTGGGACTTGAGGCTTTCGTACGACGCATTGAGAGCGTTGCGCTTGTCCACGAAAGATCGGAACTTGATGTCGAGCTCCAGAATCTTCCACAAGTCGTCCTGGTTCAGAAGCTTCTCCGCAGAAATAGAGAACTCGTTGCTGTCAGGATCATCACGGTTGGAGCGCGTCTTCGTCGTGTGCAAAAGGTAGTCTTTGCGATGCTGGAAGACGTAGGGAACCTCGACTTCGTCAACAATGAAAAACTCGAGGACTTTGCTGATGGCGCGGCCAAACGGTCCTTGAAGGTCCTGGGGCAGACTCTTCTTCGGCCAAATCTGATTGGTGATCCATCGGCCCTCTTCACGGAACTGTTGGTCGGACAGTTGCAGGTGCTTGAAGGGTTCGCGATCCAGCTGGAATCGTTCGGGTTCGTCGGTGAAACGGATCGCGTTGTCGTGGTCCGTCAACATTTTCTCCTTGAGCTGACTGGGCTCAAAGACGTCCTTGAGTTCGATCTGCCCTTCTTCGCGTTCGCGGTCTTCTTCCTCATATTCCAGTTCGAGCGCCCATCCGTAGTCTTCGCCATTGCCAAAGATGGCCTCCATGTCATCCAGTGCGTCCTTGTCGAGGCCTGCTGTGTCGACAATGGCACCCACGCCACGGTCTCTGGGTCTCGCGACTTCGGCATCCTCTATTTGTTGCAACTTTTCGGCTTCGTCTTCGGGGAAATCTTCCTCGATGAAGTCGTCGAATTCGTCGGCTTGTGGGCGGAAGGTGGTGCGGCCATACGGTCGTTGATCAGCGCCTTCCTCGTCATCGTCCGAGAAGATTTCAGTCAGCCCAGGGGGCTCGTTTGCCGGTTCGTCGTCGTCGTTGCGGTATCCTCTCTTTAGGCGTTTGAACTTGGACTACTCATCGTCAGCTTCTGCATCCCTGAATCAGTGCGCTGACTCACCTGAGGCTTCGCTTTGACAGGCGCTCCGTACTGCTCGCCAATGAGGTCCAAGTCATCGTCATCGAGACGCTCTTCCTCTTCTCGGTCTCGGTGTTCACGTTTCCGTTTGACGGCTGGGCGCGCTTCGCCATCTTCTTCATCTTCCTCTTCGTCGACGATGAAGCCTTCGCGCACCTAGTCAAATCAGCTTCTGCCATCTCTCCAGCCCGTTTGAGGTGAACATACCTTACGCGCTTCCTCCTCGTCGTCGTCATCCTCCTCTTCTTCGCTGGAGTCGTCGATGTTTCCATTCTGCCTTTCACGGGCTTCGCCGGTCTCCTCATCGAAGGACTCATCATCCTCTTCGTCATCCAGCTCGGCCTCGCCCGAAATGAGGTCGCGCATAGACGTGCTCATTTTGCCGATGGGGACAAATGGAGAGGTCCCGAATTATAATTGGCACAAAGCCAAATGCGTTGAAATAGCGCACCTAACCCTCAGAGCAATGTTTTAGAGAGGATGTAGTTGTAGACGTCGGGGTAGGTTTCGGCGCAGTCAATCGTGGAAGGCCTCGCGCGCCTCTGAAGATTCGAATAATGAATCGCATCGAGCTCCAACCTCGTCGCGTTGGTAGTACAGGGGTGCATGGTGTCAAGGGTGAAAGATTTTCCGATTCCGGAGGCTTACTCATCAAGTCGACAACCACACTATTGGCAACCCCTCAAGACAATGTGAAAGAGAAATGTCATCAGTAAATACTCTTCTGGGGATTAAGCTTCCACACAGGTTTGTATGATCCAATCCCATTTTGGAGTCAAGACTCGTTATATTTTTATCCGATGGCAAGAGAACACTCGATCTCACGCCTACCGGCATTTCGAGCTTTCTAGATGACCATACAGCCAAATGCACGACTGCCTACTTTGCGCCTGGAGCATCCACTCCGTTCAACTGCCAGAATTATATGAACAATGTGACCTCGGCTATCCAAGCCCCGTTCGCCGTCCGTGGCGCTTTTGATAGCCAAACTTTGCTATCGTACTTGGTTCATCAATACCCAAAGAGTCGGTCAACTTCCCACGCAGGGTAGGTGAAACATAATAAGGAGGGGTACGATCACAGCCCAGTAGCGTTATGTACCAGGAACCTTTTGATATGATCTGGGTGTATGATATACTATGAGACGCTCATAGCTGGGTTGTGTTCGCCTACGACTTGGTCGAAGATACGCCACAGCAATGCTCGGCAGCACAGCAATGTGCAACTCCTGACCCCTTTGGGCGGCTTGAAATATGAGCTCGATAGCAAGTGTCGCGTCATGGTGGACGAGACATGTCAAGTGTATTATTGTCGCGCCAGGTGCTTTCCCGATATTCGACGACCGCACATATGCCCCCGTACCGATTCCGATGCTACCCCTTTTCACCTAGGATGATGGGACTGAGGCCACCTCAGAAGCTGGCAGATTCATGGACACTGGGGGCGCGCGGACGGCAGAGCCGGGAGATTTAGCGGCTTGTCAGGGAATTCTGGAGGGTCTTCATGCTCTGTGCATCAATTAAGGCCGCGAAAACATATTTAACGTCATGATGCGAGGAAATCAAGCCCTTCTCATTGACTTTGAAAGGGCCGAAGTGTGCAGTTGTGGAGGAATTAGAGGTTGAGCATGGGCGCGTAGAATAGTCGCTAAGAATGACCCCTCGTTCAGGGGCGGCATTGGACCTAATGATCAATACCAGGTATGATCGTAAGGTATGACCAGCTTCCCATCTTCTCGTAACGACAAATCACCCGGGTGGCTAATAATAAGGGGGTTCGATAAAGCAATGAGCCGTACAATTTCCTGGGCCGCACATTGCCCCTCACTGTTTCGACTACCGCATGCGTTCTCGCTGTGACTGATAGATGCGGCCGATCAGGATAGGAGTATTACTACCTAAGGTACCTAGCGTTGACCCCACTCACCTCTCAGGGACTTGGAACTGTCTCATCCATCCATTCTCCCTGTACCGTACGATAGAGAGCGTGATCCTACGCTCAGCACCGGCCGATCGACTCTCAATTGTCTTGACTCCAGAGTAACTGGAATCATCACGGCTCCCATCCAAGAGCCGATACCAGTCTTTGACGCCTGCGCCCCTCGCCTGTCCGCTCCATCTGTTGCTCGAACAACGAGTGCAGCTCGCGATATCGCTCTCGACGACTGCTGCAGACCCCTTTGACCTTCGACGAAAAAACACTACTGCGAGCACGACTGCCGAATTTCCTGCGAGAGCATCTCCACCTCGTCGAGCACGCTCCGTCCGTGTTCGCGTCACTATCAAAACCATCGCCAATAACCGCGGGGAACCCGAGTCCGCGTTTGGCAGGCAACGCATCCAGTCCGGCTCCTCCTTTCGACTCCGTCCCTTCCATCTATTCAAGTCGAATTTAACAATACCGTCAAAATGGCCGACGGATTTGCCCCGCGCACAATGAAGCGCAAGAATGTCAAGGGCCTCGCCTTGACACCTGCCGCTCCCAAGCCGCCCCCGACCGCTGAATCGGCCGGCGGCCGCGATGACGGTGGCAAAGATGGCCAACTCGAGATTGGGATCGAATATAAACTCGATTTGCGACCAGAGGACTTGGAGGTGGTGCGTGAGCTTGGCTCTGGAAACGGTGGTACCGTGAGTAAAGTGCGGCATCTGACAACAGGCACCGTCA
The DNA here is from genome assembly GCF_022114955.1 of Emericellopsis cladophorae. Taxonomy (NCBI): domain Eukaryota; kingdom Fungi; phylum Ascomycota; class Sordariomycetes; order Hypocreales; family Bionectriaceae; genus Emericellopsis; species Emericellopsis cladophorae. The sequence continues at coordinate 254,581 of NW_026250941.1, forward strand.
TGGCTCGCAAGGTATGCTTCGACTTCATGTTTAGGGGAAAATGACTTGCGCTAAGAGAATTAGATCATTCATGTGGAGGCTAAGAGGGAGGTGAGGAAGAGGATCGTAAGGGAGCTGCAAATCATGCACGGGTGTCATTCAGACTATATCGTCAACTTCTACGGAGCGTTCCTGAACCACAACAACGACGTTATCATGTGTATGGAGCACATGGATGTTGGGTAAGTTCTCTTGGTCATGGGCAAGGTATCTTGGCTAACAAAGAAGCTCACTTGACTGGGTATCACGCGTTTTCGGACCAGTCCGCGTCGATGTCCTGGGCAAGATCGCAGAGGCGACGCTTGGTGGCCTCACCTATCTCTACTCCAAGCACCACATTATGCACCGCGACATCAAGCCGTCCAACATCCTCGTTAATTCGCAGGGTGGCATCAAGCTCTGCGACTTTGGTGTGTCAGGAGAACTGGTCAACTCCATTGCCGATACCTTTGTCGGAACATCGACGTACATGGCACCTGAGCGAATCCAAGGTGAAAAGTACACCGTCAAGTCGGACGTGTGGAGTTTTGGTCTGTCTATCATGGAGCTCGCAATCGGCAAATTCCCCTTTGCCGCCAGTGAGCAATTATCAGATGGCGACGGCGAACCAGCTGGTATCCTGGATCTTCTCCAACAGATTGTGCACGAGCCTGCGCCAAAGCTGCCCAAGAGCGACGCGTTCCCCAGTATCCTCGAGGACATGATTCAAAAATGCCTGTACAAAGAGCCCGACCTGCGGCCTACGCCGCAGGATCTATATGTGAGTTTCGACAGGGATATAGGTGAAATTCGAGGCGTGCTAACCAATCCAGGATCGCGAACCTTTCGTGCAGGCTGCCAAGAGGACGCCGGTTGACCTACGTGCCTGGGCTTGCGGCATGATGGAGCGCGATAACCGCAAATCTCACCTTGCGCCTCAGCTGTCGCCCTCGACACAAGATCTCCTCCGTTCCAAGGAGTGGCCCACGCAGACCCAGCAGCAGCAGCAGCAGCAACAGCAAGCCAGGGAGTCTGCCCCTGACGAACGCAGCATTGAGACCCCAACCTCGGGCGAGATCCCCATTGCTGGCACTGGGTACGTCTCGACGCGCGACTATGCGCCCTCTAGCCGCTCACCAACGCGCAGCGCCACCAGCTCCGGCGGACGAACGCCACTTCTCCGCGGCAACACCACCAACTCAATACCCAAGGTTGCCGGGTACAGCGAGACTGGCGGTCACGCACCTTCGGGGTCGACTTCTTCCACTACATTTGCGCTACCCGTTCGTCCGGGACCTTCGGGTCACATGGCGCCGCCACCCCCCCGGAACGAAACACCCGATGGATCGCGGAGGGAAGCCAGAGAGGCGAGAGACGCGCGGAGGCAGCCACAATACGGCCTGCCCCCGAACCCAGCATACAATGTCTGAGCACAGTGAAGAAGGGCGGATTCTCTCAAAGCAAGTCTAGCATAACAATGGCGTAGATTTTTTTTTCATTTGACATTGATCTCTCTCCCTTGGAAACCCGCGTCAAGAACCTCAATGAGCTCCTCCAGGCTATGAATCACCAGATCTGTATGTTCATGCTGACTCAAGTCCCTGTTGACGTCGTTGCCGAGCAGGACAGTAGCAGCGCCAGCTTCCCGTCCCGCGGTCATGTCGTCGATACTGTCGCCCACCATGATCAGGCCGCTGCCGTCGCCATTCCCGTCGTCACGGACGAGGCCCCATTCCTGTGCAATGTGTAGGATTCCCGCTGGATCTGGCTTTGCAGGCTTGAACTCCCTCGTCACGATGGGGTGGAACACCGAGCCTTCGAGGAAATTCGTTAGTAGATTCTTGACGGGCACGTCAAAGTTCCGTGTGCAGATAGCTTTCCTCACTGATCGGCTGTCGAGGTAGTCCATGAGTGCCCTGAGTCCCGGCTGAGGCTTCTGTGTCTCCATGGCCTTGCGCTCAATGGCGCGGATAGCATTGTGGGCGGCAGGCTGCTTGTCTGCCGGTAGCTGTTCGATGTGGTGCAGAATGTCAGTGGACTTTGGTATTCCCAGGGCTGCCCGCATGTCCGAGAACATGTATGTCTGGGGTTCACTACATGGGATGGTCAGTCTCGCTTGCGATATTCAAACCAGGACCGGTTGTGTATAAGCATGTATATCTACACGCATGAAGAAAGCCAGGTGCAACAAGCCCGACTCACCAGAGTGTCCCATCCATGTCAAAGACGACGCCTCGCAGCACAGGCAGCTCGCCTGCTGCTGGCCTCAAGCTCTCTTTTAGAGGGGCGAATCGTCGAGCGGATGAAACCATTGTCGTGAAGAACCTTCTGCACATGGAGAGGCGTATGTATGGCCTATAAAAGCTGCAGGTCTATTCCTACAGGCTGATGAGAGTGCTGGGGAGCGCAATTCTAGGTTAATCTCTTTCGTTACATCGAAGAGAAGTCAGTGACGATGTTATCCTACCAGGTAGTCCAAATCTCAAGTGGGTACCCCTGTGCGGCTGTGGCTGAACCTCCAAGTCCAGTCGTCACTGTGGCTTATGCGCCGGTCCGGGCCCTGGCGCGAAACGGCGCTTCGCTTGGATGAAGGGCTCCCTCGTCAGAGAGGGAGCTCAACCAACCTCTCTCCCCCTCCAATTCTATCGTTCCTTGGCTTCTGGAGCTTACTGAAAGGTTACACCGTCAAACATGATCGTGTGCTGATCTCGTTGAAAACGCTGTCATGAGCCCCGACGAAAGCTCCCAGTCGGGGCCTTGGGGTCTGCGGCGTCCCAAGCTGGCCAACATCAATAAACGCGGTGTAAGTGTCGCGCATCATTGGGCACGAAATCATCGACCACTAACAACACAGAAAACAAGGAATGGTACCTTCATTATACCCGCGACCGGTGAGCGATCCCGACGACAGTTCACCCTCCGAACTACCAGTTCGATTTCGGCCAGCGATGGCGCCAGTGATACCCTATCGACAGCTGAAACTGTCAGCGGCAAGATCAAGTCAGTCGCAAACAAGGCTAAGGACAAGACTATTGGACTCTGGTACTGGTTTCAATCCGACGAAGGCCACGCCGTTCTAAAGTGCACCTTTGCCTATCTTCTGGGCAGCGGTGGTACATTCTTCCCGCCATTGTCCAACTTCCTTGGCCACCGTGACGGAAAACACGTCTCTGCGACCATCACCGTCTACTTTCATCCCGCGCGCTCCGTCGGATCCATGATCGAAGCCGTCTTTATCGGGTTCATTGCCATCCTGTACGCCGAACTCATTGGTTTCATATCTATGGAGGTGGTGATCTGGGGCAAGGAGGCGTTCGATATCGTCCAGCCCGCACACGTCATGGTACTGCTGCTCTGCGTTGGAGGCGGACTGGGGTTCGTGGGTTGGGTGAAGCAGCGGCTCAACCAACCGCTTGTAAATGTCGGCTCCAGCTTGACCTCCATTGCCATCATCACTATCATAACCAAGGAAGAGGCGATCCAAGGCGGGTACGTGTCGGGCGAGAAGCCGTTGCAGATACTCAAGCTTTTGTTGTTGGGGGTCGCAAGCACAGTCGTTGTTAATCTCCTGATGTGGCGCGTCTCAGCAAGGCGTGTGCTACGACAATGCATGATCAAAGCAGCTGCCGCGCAGGCTGATAGGTTATCATTCATCACCAGGGGGTTCTTGAACGGCACCGAGGAAGAGATGGACTCGCCCGAATATGCCAAAATGTCGGCCAACTACAACAAGGCCTATACGCAAATGACCAAGATGCTCCGCGAGGCTAAGAATGAGCACTATTTTGTCGGCACCGAGAAGCTGTACAAGCTAGACAAGAGCCTTGCCAAGTGCATTGAAACTGTGGCCCAATCTATCGGCGGTCTTCGCAGCGCGTTGGCGGCGCAGTTCATGCTTCTAAAAGAAGCCCCTGGCGCGGACCCCAAGGACCTGTCCACACTGAAGCGCAGCAAATCTTTCCACATGGACGAGGCCATTGAGCAACTGTCGGTCATCAACGAGTCGGACGAAGATGCGGAGAGTGCCCACATGTATCGCTCAGAACCGACATTCGACAACACACCCCTATTCCGAGCCCCCTCCGATATCTTCGCCCATTTTATCAATCTTTTAGGACCTTCTATGAAGTCGCTGGCCTACACGCTATCCGAAATCCTACGTGAATCGCCATTTGGCGAAGACCCAAAGAATGAGATTACCGTCAACGATCAACTCCGTGAAAGCCTCAAGGACGCAGTCTCGCTATACCACGAGGCTAGAGGCAACGCGTTACATGAGCTTTACCGCAGCATTGAGATGGGCCGCGTGCGCTCCGAGAAGATTCAGGCCGACATTGAAGAAGTGGCTGCTGCGTGTGGTCACTTTTCGTTCAGTCTGCAGGCGGTTGCTGAGGAGATGGATTCGTACCTGGACGTTTTGGAAGATCTTAAATTTGAGACCAAGCACAAAAAGAGGAGCTGGAAGTTTCTGAGGTTCTGGGAACGATGGCACAAGCCTGCGTCGCCCTCGGATCCTCTTGGTCTGGAGGAGACAGATCGTGAGCAGCTGTTGCCCAAGGCGGGCGTAAGTCGACTCAGGCGGAGTGCCGTACCTAAAGGTATCCCGGATGAAATGGTTGCGCGACGAGACACTTTCAACTGGGAGGCTGCTCCCAACACGAGCAAATGGGCCCGCAAGGTTTCGCAGGTGATGCTCAGGACGGCGCGATGGTTCACCAGGGAAGACGTCCTCTTCGGTATCAAAGTCGGCATTGGTGCCATATTATGGGCCATGTTCGCCTTTATTCCGGCGACTCGACCCATCTACGAGACCTGGCGAGGAGAATGGGGTCTCCTTTCGTACATGATTGTCAACGGCATGACAACTGGCGCCGCCAATACGACAGGCCTCTCTCGCTTCTACGGTACGCTGATTGGCGGTATCTGCGCCATTGTCGCTTGGCTCGTTGGTATGGAGAATCCATTCTTACTGGCCTTTTGTGGCTGGCTTGTCGCTCTTTACAGCTTCTATCTCATTGCCATCAAGAATGCTCCTCTTGGACGCATGTCGCTACTGGCGTACAATGTCATTGTCCTGTACGCGTACAGCATCTCGCAAAGAGTCGAAGACGATGACGACGACGAGGGCGGCACGAGCCCCCTGATCTTTGACATCACATACCATCGTGTCATCGCGGTGACGTTGGGTATCGTGTGGGGTATCCTCGTGTGCCGTATTCTGTGGCCCATCTCCGCCCGGAAGAAGTTCCGCGAGGGCATGTCTGTTTTGTATCTGCAGATGGGTCTCATCTGGAAGAGAGGGCCCTTGGGCGTGCATCTAGACAGCGAGAGCACGCTGGACTATATGCGCCAGGGCGAGCAAGCTGCCCTGCAGCGGTACGGTGAGTTACGATTGTACTCTGGGCAGCAACATGTGACTAATATTCCCAGCCTTCAAACTCGAGTCTCTTCGCAACTCGGCTCAGCATGAATTCGAACTGCGAGGGCCTTTTCCCCACGCTGCCTACGGGCGCATCATGCGCTCCACGAAACACATACTCGATGGTTTCTACGCCATGCGTCTCCTCACACAAAAACGCGCCAGCCTCTCCGAGGGCGAGCGCGCGCTGCTCGAATTCACGGCCGAGGACCGTGTACAACTTTGTCAACGTATCTGTCACGTCTTCCAGGTACTGGCCTCGTGCATCATGCTCGAATACCCCCTCACCGACGCTATTCCTACGGTCGATAGGAACAAGGATCGCTTGCTGGGCCGGATTCACCAGTTCAGGAAGGACCACATGGTTGCCCAGGCGGGCGATGAAGGCGGGATGAGCGCGCTCGTCATAGCGGAGGAGAAAGACTACGCGCTTTTGTACGCGTACCTGCTGGTGACGAGCCAAGTAGCCGAGGAGTTGAAAAAGGTCAGGATGGAGATTGAAAGGTTGTTTGGTGTGCTACATGAGGAATCGCTGTTATTAGAGTAGGGGTTCCGCGCATTCGATATATATGCGATGCGTATGGCCACTTCTAAGTCAAAGATACCTTCAATTTCCGAGGACATCTCTTTCTAGTGATTCGACAAGCCTTTGTCTTGGCCTGATTTCATGCTTTTAGCATCTTCATTATCTCATATACGGTTTATTTGGCCGTGCCTTTGTTGATGCCAAAGGTACATTCCCTCATCCTCCCCAGTCCACTCACCTCGTACTCGATCCATCGCCCGACGCCTCTGCGTCCCTCAACAAGTACACTCCCGGGGTTCATCACATGGCACCCCTCGTACGTCACGCAAAAGGTGGGCGCAGAGGTATCGACCAGCACCATGGCGGTGGGAAGGGGGTATATGTGTAGGCTTGATGCAAAGTCCCAATGTACTGGTCGGATCGAAGGCGGGAACGGTGACATGTACCCCTGATCGAGGATGGACTTGACCATTTTGCGCGCGGCGTGGGTGTCCGACTTGCTCTCCGGTTTATAGCCCTCACTCACGCCCTCGTCGTTCGTCTGACTGACGTCCATTCCTTCCGGAGTGGAAAATGAGGGTGCCGCCACGTCAAGATCCATAGCATCTCCCTGTACCTCTTCAGGCACATCCTGCCCAGAATCCGGTGGAGGTTTCAGGTGCACGCTCGTTCGACGCAGACGAGACGACATGTCGTCCCTCATGACGACAATTTCGTGTTCTGGGCCGAAAACGGTCATCCGAGCGGGATTGCTCCCCCATATCGCCTCGCCCTTTACACCTGCAGCATTATCTGCGTTTGCCGTCGCGAAAGCTCTCCGCACGCGCGATGTGAACATTTCTGGCACCCCTTTCCGGGGCAAGGGCGTCGATGCCCCCGCAGTGAATGATGAGACCCAACCGTCGTTGTCGCCCGGCACGAAGAGAAACGTCGATGCTTGCAGTAGGTGAGGAAAGTCGGCGAGGACAGACGCCAGAGCATCGAAATACTCCTTATACTCAATGGAGCCACCACTGCTCCCCCCACGTGCCAGCACGGCATGCGTGGTGAAATTTCCCGTCATGACAAAGGATAGAGGTTCGGGGGTGTTGTAGGTGGACAGGATCTGTCGCAGTGCCTGCAGAGCCCGAGGATTGTCCAGATTCAGCTCTCCCAGGATGACAATCTTGTTCCTTCTCCCCTCAAACGACGGGGACAGCAACCGATTCTGAAGGCGCCTCATCTTGCTGCCGAGAGCGCGTGAGGACCCGACACCCAAGAAATCGATCCATCCAAACCCGCCGCCAATGGTGTGGTCGCTCCCGCTTCCGTCGCTGATACCAAGCGTTGCCTTGCGCTTCTCACATGGCGGCTGGCCGATGAAGAACCCCTGGAATTTACCACCCAACACACCTCCCACGCCAGAGGTCCCACTAAAACCCTTGCCGTGAGACTCGTCCTCTTCCTCGTAGACACCATCGATGAGGACGATCATCCCTGGGCAGAACCACGCCGAGTCGGCCGGGATGGAGACCGCAGACTTGAGATCGAGTGCGATAGTGCCCGAGAGGTCTGAAATAGCGATACCACCGGACGGAAGTGTCACCAGCAGGCCGAGGAGCATGTGGCTAGAGCCGTGGCGTCCTAGCAAGTTCGCTATGGGCGTAATCTTTAGAGACTGCTGGTTGGCCACCGTCTCTTTCCCGACATGGTGCTTTCGCGATGCAGAGACCGATGATGTCTGAAAGGCTTCGTTTCGAAGGATCCGTTGGTGGATGACATGGTATCGATTTCGGAACAATGTCGTTTTGTGATCGGCTGGCGGTAGCAACGACGGCTTCGAGGTCTCCCTCTCAAAGTGTTTCTTACCCACATTGAACAGCAGACGAGGCTGCTGGTACGCATCTACCACCTGCAGCCACGCTCGAGGATCGTTTGCCTCGTCATCCTCGTCGCCCTGTTCTTCCTGCACACCCAGCGCTGACATGCCAAAACTTGCATTGCTGTCCTCTCGAGGCGGTCCGCTTGGTCGTAGACCTAATCTCGTGTTCAGGTCATCCTCGCCGCTGAGCAGTGAGTCACTCCGTTGCAGACCTCGGTTGGGCCCTGTGATTTTGCCGCCGGACATGTTTCCCTCCAAGGTCTTGAGGATATCGTGGAGTTCCTTCGAGGCGCCGTCCACCATGACACCGCCATTCCTATTCTTCCATGATCGCGCAATCTCCTCGAGCACGCGCTCGGCTAGGCCTTCCTCCCGCCATCCGGAGCCGCAGTGCCGCCCGATGAAGCCAGCTAGCTCCTGTAGCGCAGACGAGGTTAAGGTGAGCGAGTGTTTCTTTGTAAAGGTTCGAAAGGCGAGTGGCCGGAGTGTCGCAGGCGGGAGGATTATGGGGAGGATGGTCGTTTTGGGGGCATTGAGAGCGAAGGGCTTCAGAGGATGAGCTGGGGTGCCAAAGGCCGGTGAGGACGACGGTAAGTTGGAAGATGGAGGGATGTTCTTGTTGTTGCGAAAGAGCGGTGCAGGCGTCTTATCCATTCTGGCGGCTTGGGCACTTTGCACCAGGGAGAATAGTGCTGGTGATGGCGTCGCCTACTAGTCTACCAATCCATGGTAGGTAGAGCAAGGCGGCTGGTGGGTGGAGACGCGTCGACGCGTTGAGTGGTTCGCTTAGTTACGTATTTTGTATAAGTGAATATCTCGCGCCGGACCCTTGGTGATATCATCGCCCAGACATTCACAGCTCCTACCATCACAGCTTTACAGACAAAACCGAAAAGATGTTTCCAGCAGCGTCCTGCCGATGGGTATCAAGGAGCAGAGATCTTTTCGCTCGCCGCGTCAGCACCCTCTCCAACAATAACCACATTGTGCGTTTCCTCCACCAGCAATGAAGGCCTGTCTACATGTAGTCTAACATGTCCAGAAAGTCTTCAAAGACCCGAAAAACCCCGTCAACCATATTCTAACCTACCTCGACAATGACCCCCCAATCAGCCGCCTCGCCATTGGTACCACGTCGCAGATTCCCCCCACACCGAACACATTCAAGGAGAACCGCGAGTTCATGAAGATCCTGGATCAAGTTGTCGAGCAGCACGGGCACGAGGACAGTGACGTGACCAACCAGGCACAGGCATTCGCGTCCACGGGCGGTTTCAACCTGGGCTCGGGCGGTGCCTTCATCTCCGGTGCACAGCGCCGACAAAACAGAGGCTCGTCAGCGAAGCAAGGTGCGGGTGGGGGTGCAGGCGGATCGGGAGCGGGCGGCGCGTCTGCGCAGGGTGGCGCCGGCGGTGCTGGCCGAGGCGGCTGGGTGCACCTGAGCGACCGGAGGAACCCACCGGACTTTGGGCGCATCGCCTGGCCGGAGGATATCCTGGGCAGCGTCGAAGTGGACGACGCGGGCACAGTCGTGGGCAGGTGCCAGCCGAGCGGGACCTATAGGGTGTTGACGAATGAGGGGATGCTGGGCCTGAGCCCATTTCTGAGGGCCAGGTTAATAGAGAGGCTGAAAGAGGAGGCGAAAAAGGGGCAGTAGGCTGTATGATTTGCATGCTGAGCTATGTACAAAACCTGTAAACTACCAGCAAGCACCTAGCGGTTTGCGCGCAACGATCGCCCGCTAGAAGCGACTGAAGAACTCGCTCCTGTGGCAGGAATCAGCTGCTTTGGTGAATGGCAATCGTAAATAGTCAAGTTTCCTAATCTTGGTGTCTATTTGTCATATCTTCTGCCGAGTCTTAAAGTGTTATCTCATCCGAGGCTGCTGCTGATAAGGATGTGTGGGAAGCCGGCGTTCTCCGGTAGCGCTGGATCTGATAAAGAAAGACAGCGTCAGGCCCATTCATGTCAGAACAAATACTTCGCTCACTCAACCACTTGCACAACAAAAGCAAATTCTACCAATGAACTACATCATGTCCTCGCACATACAGATCGAGCCCATGAAGGGCAGCCTCCAATTCGGCGCCAACGTCACAAACGTGGACGTGGAGAATCTGACTGGTGAGCATGACTGAAAGAGACATAATGTGGGAGAATACCCGTTACAATCGGTAACCTCCTCTGGTAAAGACTCCATTTTCTTCGATACAGTGCAGTAATCTGACCGGCCGCTGCAGATGCCGATTTTCAGGTCCTCCGCGAGGCACTCTTCACCCATCAAGTGCTCGTCCTCAAGCAGCAGGGCCACATCAGCCCCAAGGCACAGTATGCGCTCACCCAGCGCTACGACCCTACCGCCACAGGCTCCTACGGCCATGGGAAGACGCTCGACGCCAAGAAGTCTATCCTGCATCCTGATCTCAAGACCATCCCCCATCAGCCCCAGGTCCAGGTCATCGGAAACGGCTTCGTGCCGTCGTACGAAGGGCTGGAGAACTTCACGCTGAAGCATCCCCACCACAAGACTTTCCACGAGACCGTCATCCCAGAGGAAGACGACTTGGACTTTACCAGGTTCTACAGGTGGCACATTGACGCCGCGCTGTATGGTCTTGCGCCCCCGGTGGCCACCACCCTGCTGGCCGTGCAGGTGCCCGGCGGCAGGCGACAGACCATCCGCTACGACGACGGCACCGGCGACGAGCTCGAGGTCCCTCTGGGCACGACGGCGTTTGTCAATGGTGAGGCCATGTACGATGCGCTGTCCGAGGAGGACAAGGCCTTCGCCAGGGGCACAAGGGTGGAATACGCCGCGCATCCATACATCTGGATGTCTGGCGCCAAGTCCCGCCCCACTGGCCTCGGTCTCCTCTCGCAGAACAAGGAGCTGCAGCCGGAGGAGCTGCCGCCCGTCGACGAGACCATGATCCAGACACTTCCCATGTGCTGGAAGAATCCCGTCACGGGCAAGCTTGCCTTGCAGGTACACCCGTCCGCGGTCCGACGCCTCCATCTCGAGGACGGATCGGTCGTTGACGACCTGGAGAGGGTGAGGGACATTGTGTATCGCCTCCAGCGGCCAGGCATCGCGCCGCAGCGCGTCTATGCGCATGACTGGGAGGCGGGCGATCTGGTCATCTTCCACAACAGAGGTGTCTTGCACTCTGTCGTTGGTGCCTTTGCCGAGGATGAGGTCAGGGTGTTCAGGCAGTGCAACATTGCTGGCAGCCAACTACCGGTTGGGCCTGATTCTGTCGCTATCGCTGCTTAGTTGTATTGCAGATCGGGTAGTCCCTCGTAATCAACCTTTGACTCTGGAATATACTTGTATAGGCCTAGCCTTGAGATCGCCCCTATGATCGTCCACTGGATCACAGATGCGCCATTCTGAGTCTGGATTGATCAGCTTGGGCAGCTTTACCCCGAGTGGAATTGCCTGGATCTTGTCCACGTAGCCCCTCATCATCTGCTCGTACTCTGCAAAGGCCTTTTCAAGGTTGTCACTGTGGGTGATGATGCAGTGTGCTAGGATATACGCTCCTAGGACAGCCGTGTTGGTCCCCTGGCCAGTCAGGGGCGAAAGACACCATGCCGTATCACCCAACAGGACACAGTTCCCATGCGACCATTTTTTCAGCTTGATCTGAGCGATTTCCTCGAAATAGAAGTTGTCCGTCGTGAAAATCTCGCGTGCCATACGGTCCGTCTCCCAACCGCTGCCCCCTGAATCTCGCCGACACGATCTCTCGTTGTCTCCGGGGGTCCCTCGATCGCCTGGCTTGGCCGAGCTCATGATCATGTTTGGCAACGATGAGATACGCTGATGAGATGTTCTCGTCAATGGGTTTGATAAGGGCGTTCCTTGATCCGGACAAGCTGAGCAATCGGCTGTATGGTCTGTCCTGCACCTCCGCTGGCAAGCTGATGAAGGCGATGTATACATCCAGCGATTTGATGCAGTCTTCCCTTAGGCTCGCCGGGAGGATGAGATCTCGATATCCGATCTCAGGCCATCTGCGGCAACGACAAGATCAAATTCCTCCTTTTGCGTCTCCTTTTTTTCTACGTCGGACACTTGCGCGAGAAGGTCGTCCAGTCTCTCCTCGATGGCGGTGACGGTCTTGCCAAATCTCCAATGCACATTCTCATGCTCATTGGTAGCATTATGGATGACCTCGCTCAGTCTTGGTCTCATGATCTCGATTTCTTTGCTCGCACCACCACTCTGACCGGCTGGCAAGCGACCGACCAGCTCACCTTGCTCATTGACGACCTCGATGCCTTGCTCGCGGGTGGATGCTTCGCGTAGCAAGGGGAGGAGATGGAGACGAGACAGGATCTCCTGCGAAGGTCCCTCAACGTCCACGACCTGGCCAAGCTCTGACTGAGTGATGCTGCGTTCGAGAATCGTGATCTGCGAAGAGGGCAGATGCTTCGCGAGGACCAGGGCAAGCGTGGGACCGGCGACTCCACCCCCGACTATGAGAATGCGTCGAGCGGCCATGGTGATGTCGCTGGAGGGTTGGAGATGGACGGAGAGAGGGCGAGATTTGATCAAGCGAAAGTTGCTTATGCTGGAGACAGATGCTTTTCAAGACGGCTGAGCGAGGGGCTCGGTATTCGTCGGCGTCCGTTTCCTGTCATAAATGATACTATGCACGACACGATGCACCCGCAGTTCGGCACTCGTCGCAGTCCGAGGCGATGCGACGGCGAATATTTGCCGCTGATTGGAGATTGCAATGAACTAGTGTCCGCTACGGTCATCAGAGCATTGCGAAGATTGTTTGGCTGAGCAGAGCGAAAGTTACTTCGGCGCGATCGTCCCAAATGTTGGACTCTGTTGTTGACATTAGGGGTTCGTGTCCAAGGCGACAGACAACACCAAGGACGGAAGAAGATGCATGCGCCATGCCCATGTCGTGCATCAAATAGAATTGCACCTGAGAATCCAGGGTGCAGCCCAGCCGTCAGCTGCGCATGCATGCACGTCCAAAGACAAGATGCGTAGGGTAAGCCGAGGCCGTGCAACCTGAGCCTTGGAACTGTCATATATCATGTTTGCAATAGACCAACAAGCCCGCCGTAGAGCGCCCGCCGAGCCGTTTTGCAAAGGCGCAGCCTTTTGTTCCCGTCGCTTTCGGGGTATTCAATATTGACGTGATTCATTAGCGTTTGCCGACCCGTTGTCGAACAGGCTGATGGACGACGCACGGATAACAGCGACTGGACTACGGAGTACCTTAGGCTAGACTGGAGGCGGAGGAAAAGGTCCGACAGCCGGTGCGGTACTGTAGAGCAGCCGCCTACCTGTAAGGTAGTTTCAGTCGACGCTTTGACATGACTGGACTGGAAGGCAGCCCTATGCGCTCGCCACAGCATGACACGGAGAGCCTGGAACTCCAGTCTTGTCGCTGTACGGATACATATACGGAGTAGGTACGTATCCCAAGCAGCGGGCGCTTCCTGGATCGGCCTGAACTTTGGCGGGGTTCTACGGAGGTACAGGGCCAGGCCTGCAGCGACTGGACCCCGCCCCCTCCATCGGCGGTCATGGCGGGCACCCACAGGCCGCTCTGCGCAGCCAGTAGGGCATCGGCTGCTGCCGGTTGGCCAGCGACCATCCAGCAGCCCCAACCCGATACCGTCATTTGCTCTCGCCAACCTCGATTCTCCATACCAGGCGTCGCACACGACACGACTCTATCATATCGCCAGACGCATTATCACCGTCTAACGTCAGGCAGGCCAGGCCGGATCCACGAGTCAAGCGAGCATCGACACCCTCCTCATTGGACGCCTGCGAAATTCCCTCCCCCGTCACTGACTGACTGCAACGCAGCGCACACACACAGGGGGCCTGGCCCGACGAAGCGACCGGGCAAGCAACCATCCGGATACGTACCCTGATTGATTAATTAACCACTCAGCCTCCCGTACTGTCGACATCCATCTGGGCCCTGTGCCAGCCAGTCTCCGCGCTAGCCGCAGGCCGTCGCACTCGCTGGTGCTCCCTCCCCTCCAACCCAACCCAACCGACCCAACCCGACCCGGACGTCATGGCCCCCGGCCGCTTCGAGGACGAGGAGCTCACCATCTCTCTCTCGTCATCCCACGTGCGTCGACAGCTCCAGCAGCCACCCGAACCACAGCAGCAGCACAGCAAACAGCATGGCGACGAGTCGGCGGCATCGCCTCGACCCCCCACCGCAGCCATGAGCACACCCCGCAAGGAGAAAGCAAAGACGGAGCAGCGCATCGGCGCGTACAAGATCGTGCGCACCCTGGGCGAAGGGTCCTTTGGCAAGGTCAAGCTGGCCATCCACAATGGCACCGGTCAGCAGGTCGCCCTCAAGATCATTGCGCGCAAGAAGCTCATCAGCCGCGACATGGCTGGCCGGGTGGAGCGCGAGATTGAGTATCTGCAGCTGCTGCGGCACCCCCACATCATCAAGCTCTACACGGTGATCAAGACGCCCGCCGAGATCATCATGGTCCTCGAGTACGCGGGCGGGGAGCTGTTTGACTACATTGTCGCCCACGGCCGGATGAAGGAGCCCGAGGCACGACGCTTCTTCCAGCAGATGCTGTGTGCCGTCGAGTACTGCCACCGCCACAAGATTGTGCATCGCGACCTCAAGCCCGAGAACCTGCTGCTGGATGAGAATCAGGACATCAAGATTGCCGACTTTGGGCTGAGCAACATTATGACGGACGGCAACTTTCTCAAGACCAGCTGCGGCAGCCCGAACTATGCGGCCCCCGAGGTCATTGGAGGCAAGCTCTACGCGGGACCCGAGGTCGACGTGTGGAGCTGCGGCGTCATCTTGTACGTCTTGCTCGTAGGCCGCCTGCCGTTCGACGACGAGCACATCCCAAGTCTGTTCGCCAAGATTGCGAGAGGGACATATAGCATTCCGCAGTGGATGCCGGCAGGGGCGGCCAACCTGATCAAGAAAATGCTGGTCGTCAACCCGGTGCAGCGGGCCACCATTGAGGAGATTCGCGACGACCCGTGGTTCCTCACAGACCTGCCCGTCTACCTGCAGAGGCCGGCCGAGGAGTTCTTCAACACCGGGGTGGACCCCAACAAGGCCATTGCCAAGAGCGACATTGCGCCCAATGCGCCCGAACGTGTGCAGGAGAAGCTCCACGAGGAGATCACGGACAAGATCAGCAAGACGATGGGGTACGGAAAGGTCGATGTCGAGGAGGCCTTGCGAGCCGAAGAGCCATCGGCCATCAAGGACGCCTACATGATTGTGCGTGAGAACAAGCTCATGCAGGTGAATCAGCACCCAGAGATCTTGCAAGCCGAGATTGAAGGTGGAAGCCCCATGATGAGCCAGTCGTCACGGTCTGGCATCTCCGGCAGCGGCATCGGCGCAAGGCCCTACGTCAGCAAGGTCGGCATCTTGCCGAGCAGCATCCCCACGTACCACAAAGACTACATGGAGAGGAAGAACGCGGGCGAGGACACAGTGGCACCGCCGGCGGCCGCGGGCATCGAGGAGCCGCCGTCGAACCGCACAGACGCCGAGAAACAGGACATGGCCCGCCGTCTCAAGCCCCACTCGCGGAGCCAGCTACGCATAGACGAAGCGGCCAAGCGGCCGCAGGGCATGACGCCCATCAACCCGACCAAGAAGCCGAAGCCTGTGCGCTGGCAGTTTGGCATCCGGTCGCGTAACGCGCCGTGGGAAGCCCTGCTGACTATCCACAAGGCGCTGCGGAAGCTGGGCGCGACCTATATCCCCGATGAGGACTACGACCCCCGGCAGGGCAAGGACAGCGAGCCACCCAGTGGCGAGGGCAGCTTCGCGGACGACTATGCCAGCGCCGGCGAGTCGGGGAAGGGGTCGAGTCTCAGTGTCGATCCGGCCAAGAGGTACAAGCTACCAGCCGACCCGTGGCGTATTCGGGTGCGCTGGGAGGTGAAAGGTAAGGATGGACACCGGGATGCTTTTGGTATTTGCGGAAGCTAACCTGCCATTCCTGTTGTAGTGGGCAGTGACGGCGCAGACAAGGACACTGTGCCCAAGGATCCCTGCGTGCACGAGCAGTCGGCCGAGGGTGTCGTCAAGCGCGGCTTTGTCGCGATGCATCTCGACATTCAGATCTACGAGATGGAGCAGGGCGTGTACCTGGTGGATTTCAAGTGTTCTGGATACGAGACGGCGCAAGGGAAGCTCCTCGAGGAGAAGGAGGTCACCAGTCCGTATCCATTCCTGGACATGGCCGCGCGGCTGATAATGCAGCTCGCGGAGGCGGACTGAAATGGAATTCTCCGCGAGGAGAGGGATAGACAAACGGCCGCGTAGGTACACGACGATGACCACGACCACGGAGGATGGCGTCTCGCGGGGCGGACGGCGCACACAGATGGCCGCTGCGACGGTTGCTTTGGACGGGAGGGTGGGGGATGTCTTTTGCGCATTTATGGAACGGGTCAAGGCCTTGACGGACGGCCGCGGTGGCGTACGGTACGGTATCTCTAGAATAGAATAGACCGAGCTCGCTTGCTGCTGGTCCACTTGCTTGCCGGCCATGGGCTGGCGCTGAACAAACCAAGTACCATATCATGCATGCACGCATGGAACACTCGACGCTCACCTCGACTGTGAGAGCGGACGCATCGTAGAAGGAACATTCATTCATACATTTCATCCCTGTGTAGGTTCCATGTTTCTCCCCTAACCCACCTACTGTACTCACTTGAACTGATCCTCGGTGACGCCAGCGCCCATGGCGGCGGTGCTGCTGATGCCGCCGGTGACCATCTTCTGCAGCTCGTCGACATAGGTCGCGCCACTCCATTTCTGGTGCTTGACGACGTCGACGCCGAGCTCCATCTCGGGCTCCTGGACGCGCTCGCCGTACGCGCGCATGCCCTGGGCGGCGTAGGCGCGGGCAAACGAGTCGCTAGCGAGGGCGGTCGTGTGCAGGCCGGCCAGGGTGATAAACTGCCAGCAGTAGCCGAGGCTGGCGAGGCGGTGGATGTACGTCTCCTGGTCATGGCGCGGCATGGCCGTCTTCCAGTTGAAGGACGGGCTCAGGTTGTAGGCGAGCCTGGGGGGGAGGGGGATAACTGTCAGCATTCTTTCTTCTTTTCTCACAAAGAGGACTCACTTCTTCTCCGGCCACACCGCGTGGACGCCCTCGGCAAACTCACGCGCCTGGGCAAAGTCGGGCAGCTTGCTCTCCATCCAGATGGCGTCGCAGTAGGGGGCGTAGGCGACGGCGCGGTTGACGGCGCAGTCGCAGCCGCCCTTGAGGCGGTAGTAGCCCTCCCTGGTGCGGGGGGCGTCCCAGTCAAAATAGACGTCCTCGCCGACGAGTTGGCGGGCGAGCTGGCGGGCCTCCCTATTGGACTTGCCCTTGGCCTGGGCCGTGTACTTTGCCTTGAGGGCCGCCTTGTCGGCGATGGATGAGGCGGCGTCAATGTGGGCGAGGACGGCCTCGTCGAAGCGCATGAGGCCGGCAGCGGCGAGCCAGTCGTCCTCGATGCGCTGGAGCTCCGGGCCGAGCTTGCCCTCCTGCTCGGCGCGGGCCATGAGGTCGTTGAGGGGGTCGCGGAGCTGGGGGTTGGTGGAGCCGAGGATGAAGGCGTGGTCGCGGGCGTCAATGGTGGTGGTGATGAGGGTGGCGGCCTCGGCGTCGGTGCGGGCAATGGCGAGGAGGTCGGAGCCCATAATGTCGGCCTGGGCGCGGATGGCGACGAGACGGTTGATGTGCTCGCTGATGGGGACGAGGACCTTGCCGGCCATGTGGCCGCACTTTTTGGTGCCGGGGGCCTGGTCCTCAATGTGGATGCCGGCGGCGCCCTTTTCGACAAAGAGCTTGGTGAGCTTCATGACGGCGGTGAGGCCGCCGTGGCCCGTGTCGGCGTCGGCGATGATGGGGCGGAGGTAGTCGACGTTGGCGAGGGCGGCGCGCTGGGCCTTGGGGGTGGTGACGCGCTCCTGGCGCTGCTTGCGGTCGTGGAAGAGCTGGGCCATGAAGAGGTGGCCGACCTTGTTGGGGACGGTGGTCTGTAGGCGAGGGGGGTCAGGTCAGTCAGTCAAGCCAGTGCCTTCCACGAGCGTGGACGAGACTCACGTAAGGATAGTCCGCCAGGTCAGGGCCAGGCTCGTCCGAGGCCGACGCCGTCGAGGACGACTGCCAGCCGGAGACGTAGATGGTGTCGAGGTACTTGGCCATCTGGGTGACCATGGTGGGCTCGAGACAACCATATGTGTAGCTGGCATCCTTGGTCTGGAACCGCTTCTCGAGAATGTCCCACAGCTTCTTGGCCTGGGCGTGGCTCGGATACTCAATCTTGAGGTGGCCTCGCTTGGACACAATCTGCTCGGCGGTAAAGGGCCGCTTGGTCTGGCGCCAGCGAGGTTGCGACCACCAGTCCTTGACCTGCTGTACTTCTTGCGCAAAGAGCTCGTCCTCGACGTCCGGGTTGACGGCCGGGTTGGCCATGCTGTTGGTCGCCATGTTGACAGACAGTATGTGTGGTACGACACGGAATGATGAGAGCAAGTCAGAGAGGGAGAGAGAGAGGGAGGGGAGGGGAGGAGAGTTGCAAGCCTAGAGAACTAGAGAAGGAGTAGCAGGCCGAGATGGATGAGCACGTGTCGGTCCAGCGGAAATGGTCGGTCGATCAGTCAGACTGGAGGGAGCTACGTATATGTACAATGACTGACATACGCACGCCCTCCATGTTATATCACCACGCACGCACGTCGGGCCTCGCTCAACGTGCCATGCCTACGGTGCTACACCCGACAGCGCCTCGGAAGCTGATCTAGAGCCCGGGATGGCCCGGATTGGGTACAGGCCAGGCCAGGCGACTGCTGGCATTTGATCGAGCGAGGGCTGGAGGAGTAGCCGAGAGGAGGCAGTTGAGCGATGGGGGCGCGACGTTGTTCGGGTCAAGGGGCGCCCAGCAGCCGCGATTGGCCGAGGTACCGAAGCAGCCAGCCCAGTGTGCCATCATGCCCTTGTTGGAATTTAGTTCACTTAGTTCGCTCTACTAGTCTAATAAGGTAGTCAAGTCAGACTCTGGGGAAGATGGACGGACCCACCCATACGTACGTACGTGTTGGAGTAGTCTCAGCCGGAGAGGATAGAGTCGATGGACTCCATCCATATCTGGACTCTGGAGGTTGCCCCGTGCAGCGGCAGTCCTGGCCTACGTGGACTTGACAGGCGTCCTTTATCAGTTCAATTGAAATGCTGGTTGTCCTCAATGGTTCCTCAATGTGAAAAAAGGCGTCCATGCAAACGACAGCATCGTGGTGGAGAGTCTCATCGGGGGGGACATGATATCTGTCTGGCATGTGAAAGCTGCTCAGATCAGACCAGCCCCCCCTCCCCAGTCAGTAAGTAACACACGGCGCCACTATGACATGCCGCGTTTCCACCACTGATCCCGCGATCGGCCACTACACTTGTCTCGACCGAGACACGCCAGGGATGGATGACTCAGCCTTGCGATGGCGACTCGAGGCCCTGAGCCGAGGTCGACTCCTCTCACTCTCCTCTCACTCTCCTCTCTCACCCGCCCGCATCAGGCCGAATGCGGCTCCTCCTCCCTCCACCTCCTCCACAGTCTCAGCTACTAATTAGATGCCTACATGTACGTACTAGCACAGACACGCACCATCCACTCAGTGCTCACTGTCGTGAAGCTTGCATGTGCTTGTACAGGAGACTCCACGTCATTGCTCGACATCACGCAACTCGGCTCCAACCACAGGCAACACAAGCGTCTGTTGCTACGTACGTACACGTACAATGTCTGTCTGTCTCTTGATGCTGAAACTCCACACCACATGCAACCCACTGTGTGTGTGTGTGTGTGTGTGTGTGTGTGTCTGTCTGTATCTCGCAAGGTCATAAAGCCCCGTTCCTCCCGCTCAGCGTATCTGCAGGCTCGCCAGCTCCTTCTCCTCGTTCTGCTCCATGGCCCGCACAAACGTCTTGTACGGCGTCAGCGTGCCCAGCGCGCGACGCATGTGCGCGTTGATTATCTGCAGGCCGTACACGTAGCTCGCATTCACCCAGGCAAACCTATCGATTGTCAGTCAGTTCTGCACACGTTTTATCTCACTTGCCGCAAAGAGCGACTCACCCTTCCTTGTTCACGCCCTTGAACCCCAGGCCCTGGTTGCCGTACTCGGCGTCGACACGGTGCGGATCAATCTCGCTCGTCACGTCGTACTTCTCCACCACCACCCCGTGAAAGTCCACAAACGCCTTGGTCACCATAAACAGCCACTTGTACGCCAGTCGCTCCGCCTCCTCGTTGAAGCTGTACCGCAGGAGGCCCGTCCACGCCAGCATCTGCTGCGGCGGCCAGCCGTACGGGTAGTCCCACTGCCGGTTGGGCCGGTCCAGGCCGACCTCGCCTCGTGACTTCTCCGTGCCCGCCGCCAGGCCGCCATTCTCCTCGAATCGGGGCAGGCCCTTGTGGACGAGGTCCGCCGCCTGCTTGGGCGACGCCAGGCCCGCCCACAGCGCCCACAGCGTCGTCGCCGACTCGTAGTTGCACTGCTCCTGCTTGACCGTGTCGTAGTCAAAGAACATGCCCTCCTTCTCGTTCCACATGAGCTTGTCCATGGTCAGCTTGCGGCGCTTGGCCCGACGGTCCCACGCCGCCGACGAGAGCACCTCGCCCGGCGCGTACGGCGTCCCCTTGCAGAACTCCTCGGGCATCACCAGCCTGTCGCCAAACACGCCGCGGATCGTCCGCGCAATGTCCGTCTCGTACTTGAACAGCAGCGAGTTGAGGTCAATGGTCGCCAGGTTTGCGCACACCCCCTCGAGGCGGTACGACGTGTCGTGCCCAGACTCGCGCACCGCACGGTCGTGCATAAAGTACTCGTCGAGCTCCGGCTCGACAATCTCCCGGTGGTTGTACGCCCGCACAAACTCCTTGAACTCCATGTTGTACTTTTTGATGTACGGCTCCAGCACGTGCACAAAGTGCGTGGCCTCCGTCTCGGGCGGCACGCCCAGACCTTCGGGCCGGTACCGCGACAGGCCCGTGACCGGGTCCAGACGGGGCTCCGAGGTCCAGACCGTGTGGTACTCCTTGACGGCCGCCAGCATCGACCGGCGCAGGAACTCCTTGGACCCGGGCTCGTGCTTGATCTTCTCAAAGACGCGCAGCGCCATGTCTGTCAGGAAGGGGGGCTGCGAGCGGCCGAGGTAGTACGTCCTCGTCGCGTTGAGGATCTTGCCGTAGTGCTCGATGCAGAAGCAAAAGTTGACCACCATGGACTGGACCAGGTCCACGCGGTCATCCACGAGGAGACCCAGGCCGGCCATGTAGCTGTCCCACCCGTACAGCTCGTTGAAGCGGCCGCCGGGCACCACAAACGGCAGGCCCTCGAGCGTCTTCTCCCCCGTCTGGTCGTCCGTCACCTCCTCCGTGGCCACGACCAGCAGGCCGGGCTTCTCGTTGAGGTCGCGGATGTACTCGGGGGTGATGCTCTCCGGCAGCAGCTGCACGTCCAGGTTGATCTCGGGCCGCTCCCTCGCCACCCGCATGTAGTACTCGTACTGTTCAGGGGCACCGGGGGGGATGTAGATTCTGGGCGTCGGCTTGTCCGTCCAGTCCTTGGGGTCCACGGCCGCCACCTCGACCGTCGAGGCATCAATCTTGCGGGTCAGGCCCTCCCAGAAGTGATCGCGGATCACGCGGTGGAGCCGGTCCACGGGGTTCTCATTCAAGCGGCCCTCGTCCAGGATGATCTCCTTACGACCATACTCCTTGGCGAGGGTCAACTCCTGGAGGAGGTTGGACAGCATGTACGTCCCTCGCACGTCGAACTTGTTGTAGCCGGCCGAGGCGGCCGTGCGTAGGGGGATGACCTTGGGCCCGCGGTCCTCGACGGTGATCTGCATCGCCTTGTGGTCGTCTTCCTGCTCGAGCAAGCTCTTGAGGGTGGCGTCCACCTGGACGAGGAACCGGCGACCGTGACCGAGAGCTCGTTCATCTATCGTCACCTGGGTCAGCTGCGCTCCATGTCTAGTTTAGTCTAGTCTCTTGTCTCCTGGGACGCACCGTGACTTCCACGTCGGAAGGGCGCCGCCTGGGCCTCCCTCATGCCAAACCGATCAAAGTTGCGCAGGAGACTGTTCTGCGAGTACGTCCGAGTCCGAGGGCCATATTTGTTGTGTCGATCGTCCGAGGTGTAGTACGTTTTGGCGTCGTCGTACACGCCATAGTCCTCGGACCCTCTCGTGCGGTGGCTCGCTTGCTCGGCCATGTCCTGCTCGTCCTGGACGTGGTCTTATCTCGGGAGCGGTGAGGGTGGTCGACGGGAGGGGGACCAGGCAGGTCGGTCGTGTCCGATGGTGAGATAAAGGTGAGGAATGAGGGGTCGGTGTATACAGTCGTGATGCAAGTCGATTGCGGTGTGTTCGCGGTGCCGTGCCGTCACACAACGTGCAAAAAGAAGTAGGGCTGGTGAAAGTGTCCGCGTGCGACTGATGGGCGGTAAAGAGACTGCACTGGGCCTGACTGGACTGGATGCGGGAGGAGCGCAGAACCTTCTGCTTCGAATTGTGTGATGACGCGGGTAGTAGCTCTTCTCAATGCGGTAATCTAGGGTAGGAGATAATCAAGCAGTGGAGCAATGCGCTGGCTCAGGCTTGTTGTAGCGTGGGTCTCTTGGTGAAGAATGACGAGGGTGGTGGATGACTGACAGCGGCTTGACTTTGCATGTTACGAGACAGTTATGGTTGTTTGGGGGGCCAGTCGTCGGACCGAGAGGAGACCCGATGGCATCAAGATCATCCACAGGAGGGTGAGGTCATGCGTCCAGTCTTTTCTCAGCAGCGTGGACTTGTCACAGGCGGGAGCGCCCAGGAGAAAAAGTGAGGTGCGCTGGAAATACCTTGTACATGCAACGATGTGACGATTTCGTGCTGATACCCCCACTAAACGATCTTCAGTTCATGCCACGGTCACCCCACCTACCTCTTCAGTACAGCTGCCCCCCCCCCACCAAGACCTGAATTACGTGATGCTGCTCAGGATCCCCAGTCCTGTCGACTGTGATATCAGACTGAACCAGCACTGTACGCGCAACGGCAATGAGAGACGCTGTGGACGGGTACACAGCTGTGACGAGTGGCCCCTCTGACCACTCTGGCGACGCCACAGCGTTGCGGTGCATGCCATATTCCTCCCTCTGCGGTTTGTGTGCATTCCGGCTGACGACAGCTCATATTGCTCGTGGAGCGTATCCAGATTGTACTCCGGCGTGGCTGCGTAAAAGGAAGAGAGGCGCCATGGGTCCGTGTATCCCAAGAACCAGGAATCCGGTCAGCATGAATGGGAATGCAACATTGACGTACTACTTACCGGTAGCTCGTTCAAGCTGGGGCCATTCCGCCTTGCCGGATCAGGACCGAGATATCAGGCAGGGTTCAGGAGGCAAAGCAATTGCACCATGATATAGTAGCATTTATTAGCTTACTCCTGGATCTAAGTGATATCCTTCCCATACTGGATCATCGTGCGCATAAACAGGTATGAATCCACTGTTGTACATCGAGACGGTAAAGGGGCATGCACTACCGTACAAACAATGTCGCTCTTGTTCAGAGTCCCTTACTCCACATGACCGAAGCAAATACGCCTAGTACCCCATGTCTGACCATGTCCAAGTTCCCTCTCAACCTACTCCCCGACGCCTTAAAATAAAACCAACTCAGACCAGACACATCATGCCTCTACTCCCCATCATCATCTCTTCTGGTTGACTGTGTACCTCGCCTTCTCCTGGCGACAACGTCCCGGTCCCAAACACCAGAAAAGATATCCTCACACTCATCATCGTCGTCCGAGTCAAACACCACGCCCCCCTCCTCCTCCCTCCTCTTGGCCTCCCCATGCCTGACCTCCTGGCTCCCCATCAACACAGGCACGTCCTCCCAGCTCCGGCTCACGACGACCCGCTCCGTCTCGAGAATGTACTTGCCCACCTTGTACTTTTGCGCGCTCTCCCGCGCATCGACATATTTCCAGCCGAGCTTGCTCGCACACGTCCCGCAGCTAATGTCCGCCACCGTGTGCCACCCCGTCACGAGCTGCCGGCTCTCGCTCCGCCCCTGCCGGATGTTCATCAGGCCCCCGCCCTCGTCCGGTCCCACGAGGAACGCCCGGCCATGGCGACCCGTGAAACCCTTGGAGATGATCTGCGCGGACAGCGCAATGTCGGACGAGCAGTGCTGGCAGCGGAGCGTGTCCGGCGCCACACGCTGGAGCTTGCACGGCAAAATGGTGGGCGGCGGTGGGGAGCTGCTGGGTGACGTGCTGGTCGAGTTGGACAGGGATGGGACGGACGACGCTGACGAGGCTCGTCGTCGGAAACGCAGCGGTAGGCTGAGACTGGGGAGCAGATAGGTCGGGAAGATTGGTTTGGTCGCTGAGATGCCACTTTCGCGAACCATCTTCTGTCTGCTAGGCTGCACAGTGTGTCTGCCAACCCGGTATGGCCTGGATCGTGGACGTTCGATTTGGGAAGCGGGAAGCGGTGACGCTCACACAGAGCGCGCGTGGGTGATCCAACTTGATGGGGTCATGCGACGACCAAGTACGTAGTGAAGTGTGCTTTTGCAGCGTGCGGGTTAACGGCAGCGCCTTTCGGCGTGAGAACGAGCATAGAATTAACAGATGCGTCGACAGACTAATTAGAGTCTCCGAGCGTGCCGACTCTTTGAGAAGAATAGAAGAGCGCGCTCGAGTCAGGGAACACATGAGTCGTTTGGGGAGAAAGGTGGGCAGCAGTGCCTTATCGGGCCTGGAGGCGATCGACGTTCTTGGCGTCGGGAGGTCAGGCGGGGTCCCCCACCAAGACCAAGGGTCACCTGCTCGTGGTAGGGGTCCGAGACACAACAGATCCCTAGTAATTATCCAATTGTATTACATTAGGTAGCAAGTTAAATCAATGACCCAAGCCTACGTACGTAGTACGTAGACTCATTGTTGCGGCTCCTCGGCAACATAGTGGAGATACGCACCCAGCAGCTTGATGCCCTCAATGTAGTTGCGCTTGTCGAGCTTCTCGTTGATCGAGTGGGCGCCATCTGTGGAGCTACCCATGGGCAGCAGGAGCACGTTCTTGCCCGTCGCCTCCTCGAACGTCAGGGTGACGGGGATGCTGCCGCCCTCGCGCGTGAAATCGGGCTGCACGCCCCAGACGCGCTCCGTCGCCTTGGCGGCCGCCGAGAAGTTCCAGTGCTTGGGCGAGGCCTTCCACCACTTGCCCGAGTGCTGCGCGAACACGTTCATCGTGTTCTTGCTGTTAAGCTTGGCAAACTGCTCTTTGACATATTTGTAGACCGCCTCGTTGGTCGTGTCAATGTCCATGTCCGGCACGGTGCGGATCGAGAACTTGCCAATGACCTTGGCGGGGATGACAGTCTTGGCACCGGGCTGCGAGAAGGCTCCCTCCACGCCGTGGATGGAGAGCGAAGGGTATCGCCAGCGAGCCATCAGTGTGTTCTTCTTGTCGTCATGGATGGTGGTCTTGCTGCCCAGGGACTCGTGGATCGTGTCCATGGTGAAGGCAATGCTGTCGTAGAGGCCCTCCTCGTCGGCCGTGATGGGCGCCACCTGCTCCTTGATGCCGGGGATTTGGATCTCGCCGTTGGTGTTGACAAGCGTGCCCAGCACGCGCACGAGGTCCGTCATGGGCTCTTGCGCAGTACCGCCAAACACGCCGCTGTGCAGGTCGGCACCGGGGCCGGAGATCTCGACCGAGTAGTAGTTGCATCCGCGGAGGCCGTAGGTCAGGCATGGCTTCTCTGTGCCCAGCCAGTAGTTATCTGAGATGCACACGGCATCGGCATCGTTGAAGTACTTCTTGGCCTCGGCCTTGATGAAGTCGTCAAGTCCCTCTGAGCCATACTCCTCCATACCCTCGAAACACATGAGCAGGTTGACGGGGAAATCAGTGCCCGACTTTTGGTGCGCCTCGATGGCATTCAGCCAGCCCAGGACGGGGCCCTTGTCATCTGTCGAGCCACGGCCATACATACGCCCCTTGTCGTCGACGGTCAGGTCAAAGGGCTCGGTAGCCCAGCCATCTGCCTTCTCGGCAGGCTGGACGTCGTAGTGGCCGTACACGAGGATGGTGCGCTTGTTCTTGTCGCTTCCGTAGCGGGCGAGGACGACAGGCGGAAGATCCAGGTGCTCCTTGTGTGGCTGCTTGCCCAGAGGACGAAGCTCAGCCTCGGCACCGAGGGACTTGAGCTCGTCGTGGAGCCAGTGGCCCATGCGGACGACATCGGGGCGGCGAGCCTCATCTGCAGAGATAGAGGGGATGGCGACGGCCTTGCGCAGACGCTCAATAAAGGCGTCGGCGGAGCTGTCCACCTGCTTGAAGTACGCGTCGAGCTGGGGAGCCATCTTCTTTGCTTGATGGGCGCGGATAGAATCTGTGAGGTATGTGCGAGATGAAGCAGGAGAGGATATGTGGCTAGAAGGGTGGGTAGCTCGCGTTAAAGATGTGCGTGGATGTGCTGATACCGTCAGTGCCCCTCGGAGGGTCTTTTGAAGCTTGGAGGGGCGACACAACTGGAAGCCTGCAGTGCGGGGCATCATATTAACAGTCAGTCCAGTCAGTCACACCTTCTGCATCTCGGCACTGCACAGCGGATGGGGAGCGCTGTTGAGTGCAGTTGGGTGCGGACGGCCCCAAATCAAAAGTGCCAGGCGGCTGCTCCAAACGCTCGGCTAGATACGGCGCTTAGTCACAAGGCGAGCTACTGCGGATAATACGGCACATACAGAGTACAGAGTACGGATTAATTACTGTATGGTCCTGATGTTCGCTTCCTTTGCACAGGGAGGGAAAAAAACTGTGTCACGTGACATGGCCCCGGCTTCGCGGGACAACCTCGGTCCAGTGCAGCGTGCCGTGACCTGAGGTTTGATTACTCAATCAGGTTGGACCTGCAACCTCTTACTGGAAGGCCAGGCCCCATCCTCCCTCTCCTCACTTCTCCTCTCTTCATCAAACATTTCCAGTCACCCCATCGCTCCTCGATCAACACTTGATCGCCCGACGACCGAACAGCGCTCTTACTGAAGCTATCGCTTGGTTCATTCTGTATCGACGTTACACGGACTCGGATTTCTCCTTGCGCCGGACGTAGCAGTTGCTCGTGTGCGACCGATCGAGCCCTTGGCACACGCAGCACGATTCAGTCGGGGCAAAATAGAGTAGAAGCATCACGCTAACCGGGGAGCTTTGTTGAGAAGTACATACGCTGGCGGCGCACAGTGGTTTATTGTACACAGGAGGATTATTGAGCGAGGGTCAGAACAGAACATTGCTGCGGGCCGTGGCCATTCTGACTGAACCTTGTTGTCGTTTCATTGTCTTCTTCTCCTTCAATTACAAACAAGAAATTGACCCCATTTCCGTCATCTGCTATTGTTGACCACGCACGCCGGTGCGCTTTACAAAGAACGAAAAGGACAGGGCAATCACTCTAAAGACGACAAGAAAAAAGAAAGAAAAATATTCCCCTTGTGCTCAGCAGAGTCACACTCACACAGGTACACCCGACCACCTCTCTACTGCGCCCCTCGAACTTGACTATCCGACTTTCTCCCCTGCCCCCTCATATTTGAGTGTGTGTCTTGTGTAGTAAGGCATCTTCTCTCTCCATTCAGCCAAACGCAGATATGGCTTCTTCAGTTTTCTTCAAGTTCAAGTCACAGAAGGAACCCACAAGGGTGGAGTTTGATGGAACGGGGATATCAGTGTTTGAGCTGAAGAGGGAAATCATCATCAAGAGTGGCTTGGGTGATGGAACCGACTTTGACCTGTTCATCACGGACGATAATGGCGATGGTAAGAGTTTTTGTGGGAGTAGTGTTATATCAAGATCTAACTTCAGTACAGTCTACGATGATGACACCGAGATTATCCCCAGGTCCACGACCGTGATAGCTCGGCGCCAGCCCGCAACCAAACCCGGTGCTGGTCGAGCTGCGCGGTATGTGTCGGGCAAGATGCCAGTCTCCGCTAAGAACGCTGGCCGTAAAGAACAAACGGCCAAGTCGTCAGCGTCCAAGACCACGTCCAGTGCCATCAACCAGATGAACGAGGCTATGACTGAGGAGGAGAAGATGCAGGCCATGTTCGCTGCCCAGGGCGAGCAATGGAACGCACAGCAGGAGAAGATGTCACAGTATGTCTGCACTATCGCAGGTGACAAGAGAAAAGCGCAGCTAACAAAGGACAGTCATCAACCATCATTCCAGCCTGGTCAGAAACGCCCGGCCAACGTGCCCGACCATGACCCCCCAAATGGCTACATCTGCTATCGTTGCGGCAATAAGGGTCACTGGATCCAGCTGTGCCCTACCAATGATGACCCTGAATTCGACAACCGGCCCCGCGTGAAGCGCACAACCGGCATTCCGCGCTCATTCCTGCAGAAGGTCGACAAGGCCGCCGTGCTCGCCCAGAGCGAAGGCGACGAGTCGAAGCGACCTTCTGGCATCATGGTCAATGCCGAAGGCGACTTTGTCATTGCCGAAGCCGACAAGGCCACGTGGAAGAAATTCCAAGCTAAAGCCAACACGTCTTCTGCCAAGACTAATGGTGCGAACGCTGTGGCGGACAAGGAGATTCAGGAGCGGGGGCTCGAGTGCTCCATTGACAAGAAGATGTTCAAGGAGCCGATGAAGACGCCATGCTGCCAGAAGACGTTTTGCAACGACTGCATCACAAACGCTCTTATTGAGAGCGACTTTGTCTGCCCGAATTGCGAGCTGGGAGATGTCTTGATTGACGATCTCACACCGGACGAGGAGATGGCAGAGAAGATCAAGGCATATTTTCAGGAGAAGGAAGAGGAGAAGGAAGCCGCCGACAAGGCAGCCCAAGAGGCACCCGTGGCCCCTTCGACAGAGGAGGTCCAGCCTGAGGACAAGGTGGAGGGGACGCCTGTTGAGGTGAAGAGTGAGACGGAGAAACAGGGAGAAGCAGAGGTCAAGCCTGCGTCTGTCACGGCTAAATCAAAATCACCCACCCCAGTGCCCGCTAGTAAGGCGAAATCGCCGCCAACAGGGCCTAAAAGCATGACTCCCCAGACAGACGGCAACTCGCCCCCGGTGGACGGAAAACCCGCGGGCGGTGCGGTGTCCAAGAAGCGTCCTGCAGACGAGCTCCTTGAGAACCCCAAGATCCCCAAGGGCCCGCGCGCTATGCAGAACCAGATGAATAACCAGCAGCAACAACAGACCATGGCCCCCAATATGATGAACGGCATGAACATGGGCATGATGAACATGATGCCAAACATGATGGGCATGGGCATGGGGATGCCGATGATGCCCAACATGATGATGGGCGGCTTCAACAACGGAGGCAACTTTAACAATGGTGGCTTCAACAACTTCAACAACGGCGGCGGCTGGGACATGGGCATGGGTATGGGTATGGGCATGGGCATGGGCATGAACAACATGAACGGCTTCGGCATGCCGTTCGGCAACAACGGCGGCGGCGCACAGGGCGAGGAGGACGCGTACTTTCGGAAACCAGTCAACCCCCATCGGTACCAGAACAAGCAGAGGCGGCCGCGCCCAAGTGATTTCCGCGAGCTCTAGGGGCGTGATCGATCGTGGAACAGGCTTATACCGATGGGACAAGTCGGGAGATGCATTTGACTGGCGTTGCGGTGGGACATGCCTGGGTACTATATAATCAGCACAAACCGCCGCTGAGGATAACAGCGTTGTACTTATACATAGGGCAGCAGCGGAACTGCATTGTCCCTTCAAATCTTGACAATTTCTCACATTCAATGAACTTCTTGGTGACAATGCTGACAATGCTTCGTTTGTATTTCCCATGTCTACTGCAACTCCACGCTACTCCAGTTTCTCTACTTACTCTTCAGTTCCTTCTCCCTCTATTACTCTGGGGGCACGTATGGCTTGACAAGCATCTCGCTAAACCTCTCGAGCTTCTCCTTGCCCCTGACCTCCTCGACGAGGAGGGGCATCTTGACGACGTTGAAGTCCTCTGCATAGAGCTCCTCGTACTGGTCGAGGTACTTGCGCTGCATCTTGCGACGGGCGCCGCACTGGTCGCAGTTGCTGTCCTGGCGGGGGAAGAGGAGCTGGTTGACAACAATGGTGTGCGTGTCGATGCCGTAGCCGGTCAGCTCCTGGATCATGCGCTCCGTCTCGTAGAGCGAGAGGAACTCGGCGATGCAGACGCAGACGAAAGTGGTGAGCTGCTCGTTCTTGAACTGGGTGTTGACCTCGGATATGGTCTCGCGCAGGGACTCAAGCTTCTCCATCATCTCGTTCAGGTTCTGGCCGTTGGGCAGCTGGCCGCCCTGGCCGAGGAAGCCGTTGAGCAGGGGTCCGTACTGGCTTGAGAGCTGGGAGACCTTGGCGAGGGCCTTTTCGAGGACCGAGGGGAACTGCAGAAAGCGGAGGGTGTGGCCGGTTGGGGCGGTGTCGAAGATGATGGTCTCGTAGGAGAGGGACTTGACTTGCTTGAGGACCTCGGCAAAGGACATGGCCTCGTCGATACCAGGGATGGCAAAGGCCAGGTCCTGCATCATGCCGCCCATGCCGCCGGCGCCGGCGCCGAGGGCGTTGAGGTCGTCGTTGCCCTGACCCGGCTCGCCGCCGGCCATGAGGTCCTGCATGCTGCCGTTGGGGTCAATCTCCATGGCGCTCAGGTTGTCGAAGCCGTCGATGAGGCGGGCCTCCTTGCCAAACTTTTGGTTGAAGGCATCGCTGAGGTTGTGGGCGGGATCGGTCGAGATGAGGAGGACGGAGCGGCGCACCTTGGCGAGTTGGATGGCGAGGGAGCACGAGGTGGTGGTCTTGCCGACACCACCCTTGCCGCCGACAAAGATCCAGCGCAGGGAGCGCTGGTCGAGGAGGGACTGGAGAGAGGGCTCGAGGGCGTCGTCGACGATGGCGGCCATGGTGACTTTGACGCGTGGGGTTCGTACTCGTGGAGGCGCGGGGATCTATGAAACGAGGGGGGGAAAGGAAGGACAGCGGTCAGAAGTACGGTGAGGTCGTTCGCGATGCTTTGTCTCGCGGTCTGTGGGTGCACGAGGAAGTTGGCGGGTCGGTTCTGGAAAGGTCCATCATGGAGTGAGTGGCAGTGGCTTTGGAGGGGCTGTTGGCGCACAACGTCATTGGCCTAGGGTAGTTGGGGTGCATATATCATGCCAGGTGAGGTAGGGTACGGTACAGTATTTGAGGTCTCTTGCTTGATACTCGGAATAGGGACAAATCTAAGGCTGTGGCTAATTCGCGGGGCTCCAATAACCATGCGATATTTCAGTGCCATGCGCTTCCAAGTTGCAGACCGACGGTTCGTAGCCCTGGGAGAGGCAGCTGGTATAAGTCTGCGTACCCCACACAGATACCGGAGGGCGGCGACAAGCGCAACCTTTCTTTGAAGGTTATCTCAGCGTCAGGTCGCCCTCTGAATGGGACATTTAAGTTTCTGCGCAGCCATCTTGCGTAACATTTTATGCTTCCATATACTTCTCGGCTAGTTCACTTGGCTGGACACTTTCAATCCACGGATTCGGATCTCACCCAGTCAACAAACGACCCCTCGTCGACCCCGCCAGCCTCCAAGATCAAGACCGAGAGCAGCAGCCATCAATCACCTTCATCCGCCTCAGCAATGTCTGGCAAAGACCCCATCACCTGCCACGTGCTGGACACCACCGCAGGCAAGCCAGCTGCCAATATCCATGTCACCCTGATTGCCCCCTCGTCCGTCGCGTTCGAGTCCACCACGGACGCCGACGGACGTGTCAAGCTCTGGCTCCCCGCTTCGCCCTCGTCAGGCCAAGCCCCCACCGTGAGCAGTGTACTGGGCGGAATCAAGGGCGCCTCGCGATGGACACTCAAGTTCGACACGGAGGCATACTTTGGCGAGGGAAAGACCTTCTTCCCCGAGGCGACTGTTGTCTTTCGGGTGGAGGAGGGTCAAAGCTACCACGTGCCATTGCTGTTGAGTCCGTTCAGCTATACAACCTACAGAGGCTCTTGATTGTCCCTGATTCATCCTAATCGAAAATCATACTATAGAAATTATCAAGTGCTGCTTCCTCCCATCAAACGCCGTTGCTTCAAAAACAGAAAAGGGGCCGTTGTTCTCATGAGAATCTGCCTCTGTTCCTAGACCCGTGACTTTCTCCTCAATCGACCGAACAAGCTCTTCCGCTTGTCGCCGCCCTCGTCATCTTCAGCAGGCGAGGACGAGGGGCTGTTGTCCCCGTCTCGCCTGGGCTCCATGCTCTCTCTGTGGTTGTCCGTCTCTGATGCCCTGTCACTGCCGCTCTGTCCAGGTATGCCCGTGGTGATGAGAGGGAGTACGCTGTGCACAAGAGGCGATGAGAGAGTCGAGCCTTGCGAGATGGTGCGACGGTGTTTGCTGAGCAGGCTGAGGCGTCGTCTGGTCATGGACTGTGCTGGCGTGAGGTTGTCGCTGCTTATGGTGGCGTTGGGCGAGAGGTCAGCATCAGGATGAGGGAGGGTAGTGTTGTAGTCTGGGATGCCAGTCAGTACAGAGGGCATGACGGTTGCGAAAAAGTGATAGAATCTACTCACTGTCCCCGAAAGGCTCGGGAAACCCAGTATCTCTGGGCTCCCGGCTGGAACGCGCAGTGCTGGCTGGCGAAGGAGGCGTATTCATGATCTGCGGCACCGATCCCGTGTTAGTGTTGGATGTCCTTCCCATTTCGTGCCTTCGTGTTGTCGCGTCGACCACCAGCGGGATGTCATGCGAAAAACAATGGGAGAGTAAGTTCAGAAATAAATGACATGGGCAGGATCAAAAAGGGCAAGTTTAGCCAACCTACAAGCAAGTACCTTTGTGCTTGGCGATGGACAAGTGGTCACAGGGTAGGGTACTGGAAGGTATTGCAGTGTGAATCAGACGCGAAAGCCGGTATCAACTCCGAGGTGACAGCCTGCCAGGAGGTACAGTGTGTACGGAGGTACCAGATTGCCAGTAGTCAAGTAAGCAAGAAACTGCCAAGTAATAAATGAGGCTCAATCTACGGAGTAGAACGAAGAAGGGGTTACGTAGGCTCAACAGGGGTGCGTCGGCTTCGGACGTTGGGAATCGATTAACACAGCGGCGAGGCCGAGGACAAGTCGGTTTATATGGCCATTTGGCAACAAGCAGAGGCATGAGCGCGACACTTTATTACCGCTTCGCATGCGCGGTCCCACATGGGTAAATCGCAATACATGATTGCACGGCGTGAGCGTCTTAGACTGGCCAAGAGCGATGCTATAGACGCAAGCTTGTCTGCGTGTCTGGGAATCGGGGTCCGGGGTAGGTCGATTCAAAGACGCGGCGGCAGCTTTTCGACGGCCCACGAGACACGGCAGAGCTCAGCTACTGCTTGCCTGCCTCTCTCGTCTTTCAATCTTCTCAACGGATCGTTGCTTCGTGAAGACGGTGAACAGTACCAACGGCAAGACGGGAGCTGACGACGACGGCGCCTCCGGTCCGTGCCAAGCTCAAAAGAAGCCGAGCCTCATCCAGCCACTGTGGCTTGGCAGCAGTGGAAGCGGGGGCTGGTCAATGGTAGTGGGCACTGAAACCCGATCGGTTGCTGAGAATGGTACGCGTATCGCCATTACCAATCTTCAACGTTGAAGAATCGCTCAGTCAACCTCCAAAACGAGGCCGCTACGTGGACAAAGCCTCTATTTCCGTTGGGGGGCATCGCTTCCCAATCGCCGGCTTCCATGACGGCTCAGGCTGGGCGTCACTCGCCAACCTGCTGGGCCACGTAATCGACACGGGGTGCCCAGAAACGTCGTCATTTCACCACCTTGCCGACAGGCCGATCAGCCTGCATTAGCCATACCAAGATTTGGCCAAGACGCCAGCGACTTGTCTCGAGTCTCGCGAGTCGCGCATGGCCGGCGTCAGCTCGTTCAGCACGCACGATGTACGGATAGATAGCGCCGTCAATGTCGGCTGCAATTGTCGGCTGCAATGCTCGCCAATATCACATTCATATCCTATCTTAGGTGTGTCTGCGCGATCAGCTTTCCTCTCGTCCTGCGCTTCATCTGAGCCCAGAGTTGGGTCAGACCATCGACCTTCCTCCATCGGAATCGGCATGCACCCGTTTACCATCCGCTCTCGTTCGTGGAGAACAGCATATTGGTCGCCTTCGAGTCGCCTACTCCGCGTATCTTGGTCGTGATGATGGCCACGAATGTCTCCCGGACAGCCCACGTACCCGAGACGGGCGCGCCGTTCTTAGGATCATCAGTGCCTATTTTAACAGACAGGCGTACTCGTTAACAGACAGGCGTGCTCGACTACAGCCACCCGACGACATACAATGTAGATCAACACGCAGCGTATCATGGCGAAGACGATGATCATAGCTTCCGCACTGGAGAGGAGACCGAGGCTGACTTTCTTGTACGTCTTCATCAACGTCTTCATCAACGTCTTCATCAACGTCTTCCACAGCAACGGCATGGGCAGGGTGGGCACAGGTCGGTAAAGACGTTCAGGCCATAGCACGTCCAGACGATCGGCGGCGCGATATCGGCTGGACACCCTGCGCTTCCGTTCACATTGGAAGTGAGAGACTGAATGCCAACCGCTGCGAGCTCATATCATTACCCTAGGTAGGTCGTAAAAGGGTATGACTAGGCCTTGGGCGGACGGAGTTGGAGATTAGCTCAAGCCTTGCTTTGGACGCCAGAAGGTCGCTTCTGGTAGCGAACAAAGCCCGGGATGAGTCGGAGCAAATTAAAATACCCATGTGTAAATAATGCTTGGGTTGCAGGCTCACGTGTTATCAGTACGAATGTATGGTTCCGTTGATCACTGCGCGAAATAAGAGAGGTCTGGCAAATTAGCAAATCCAGCTCTATAGTCTCACAGGTGAGGACTCGCTCGCGATGGTTGTTATCGGGTGCATCAGCTATATCATTGCATTCACGCAGCTTTTTACATTGAAACACATTGTCCCGGGTAAGCGTCGACGCGTCTGCGGCGCAGGTCGTGTAGGTGTGTCGAATCATCACGGAGTGGCACAGCCACAGCGTTAACAGCGGAGATGGACAACCTTAAACCTCGATTTAGGGGTCTCATAGGCCTAGACAGATGCAAGGTCCCCACTGAAGCTGGCCCCTTTGACGGAATTTAGCAGCAACCCGGGGCCCTTGGAGTGCCGGGCGCAGGCACTACTTTTAAGCAGTCTAGGCAGTCTAGTAAGCAGCCTCGCGCCTGGGCACGTTGAATTGACACGCCAACCCACATCATCATCATCACGACCTCCCACATCACGACGATACTTTGCGCTGCGCACTCACACAACATTGACGTGCCGAATCATTTACCCAAGCATCGACTGCCTGACAGCTCCAATCGCACAGCATGGCCGACGCGCCGCGAGGTGTCGACCATGTCGACACCATGAACTCTGACGACTCTGGTCCGAACCAGCCGGACAAGAAGAAGAGCCGTCGCCCAGCCAGTACGATTGGCCTCGCCCATGTCAAAACACAGCACCCAGTGACTGACCTTTCGCGATAGATACGGCATTCAGACAGCAACGTCTCAAGGCGTGGCAGTACGTTCCCCCCGCCCAGCGCAGCCCTCGAGGGAGGGACGCAACGAGGAGGCGCCAGAAGCTAACCAGTGTCGCAGACCCATCCTCACACCCAAGACAGTCCTGCCACTCTTCTTCGTCATCGGCGTCATCTTCGCCCCCATCGGAGGCCTCCTCTACTGGGCCAGCACGCAGGTCCAGGAGATTCGTCTCGACTACACCAACTGCCTGCGGAACGCGCCCGACTTTGACGATGGCTTTGAGAGCATGGACAGCGGCGACGTGCACCACGCCTTCAAGTCCAACAACAAGTCCATCGATGCCCGCTGGGCCGTGCGACGCAACGTCGAGGTCGACGTGCCCGACTCGGGCGGCGTCACCATCGAGACCGACCAGTGCTACCTGCGCTTCTACATCCCAGAGAGCATGGGCCCGCCGGTCCTCTTCTACTACTACCTCACCAACTTCTACCAGAATCACCGTCGATACGTCGACTCGTTCGACTCGGAACAGCTCAAGGGGAGCGCCCGGTCCTACGACGACATTGACGGCAGCGAGTGCGACCCTCTCGAGGTGAACAAGACGGCCAGGCTTCCCTACTACCCCTGCGGCCTCATCGCAAACTCCCTCTTCAACGACTCCTACTCCAACCCCGTGCTGAGGAACCCCCCGGGCGCCACCGGCAACGAGACCGAGGCGTATAACATGACCTCCAACGGCATCGCCTGGGACTCGGACCGTGCGCTGTACGGCGAGACAAAGTACAAGCCCGACGAGGCCCTGCCGCCGCCCAACTGGCGCAAGAGGTACCCCAACGGCTACACGGACGACAACCCCCCTCCCAACCTGAAGGACTGGGAGCACCTCCACGTCTGGATGCGCACGGCCGGTCTGCCCACCTTCAGCAAGCTGTACCAGCGCAACGACGCGGACTCCATGAAGGAGGGTGAATACGAGATCGTCATCGATGACCGTACGTACAATGGCCTATGCCCGACTCGCCGTAAACCAGCTGACAAGATGTAGATTTCCGCGTCTCC
Organism: Emericellopsis cladophorae; assembly: GCF_022114955.1. Taxonomy (NCBI): domain Eukaryota; kingdom Fungi; phylum Ascomycota; class Sordariomycetes; order Hypocreales; family Bionectriaceae; genus Emericellopsis; species Emericellopsis cladophorae. The sequence goes on from NW_026250941.1 coordinate 291,060, forward strand.
GAGTTCAAGGGCACCAAGTCCGTCCTCATCAGTACCCGCACTGTCATGGGCGGCCGCAACCCCTTCCTCGGCATCGCCTACATGGTCGTCGGCGGCGTCTGCATCCTGTTGGGCGGCATCTTCACTGCCACTCACCTCATCAAGCCCAGGTACGCTCTCACTGAATCAGTTGTTGTCCGTGTGTCCAGCTAACAGCGTGTGCAGGAAACTCGGCGACCACACCTATCTCTCGTGGAACAACGTGCCCGCCAACAAGAACGCCAACCAGAACCCCCCGTCCACCGCGACCGCCTCAGGCCGTCACTTGCCTGGCGAGGCCTAGTTGGCCCGCCGCTATCAAGGGCGCTCCGTGTCGTTCCAGCCTCTACTGAGTCAGACCGCGGAGGCCGTGGCCGGCGCAGCGCTGCCGGGGCAGAGCGGATTATGGGGCGTGCGGCGGTCTCCTACCAAGTGAGCAATGGTTGCGGGATGCTTCCAAGGGCGACTCGGTGTAGATCTGTGCAGCACACCCTACGCGTACGGTCTCTACTAGAACAGGGGACAGGCAGTATGATGATGGGAAGCGGCGTTTGGGAGTCTGTGCCTGCCATGTCTTTTGGTTCCGAGAGTTTATCACCATAGTACAGTATGAATAGAGTGGTTTCAATGCTCCTCTAGAGGCCTGTTGCATGTAGTAAGAAAAGATTAATTATCTTGTACTCCTCGGGCGAGCGCGGTCTGCAAACGAAAACCCCTTGAGAACGAACCATCAGCGCCTCCTAATTTGTCATACTATCAGATACAAGTTAACATGAAGCCCTTCCACCACCTGAGCCCTGGCATGTCCCAGTGCTCCAGTCAAGGAATTTTTTTTTTAGCGCTTGCGCTTCTTGCCCCCATCGTCTTCCCGCATCTGGGCTGCGTCCTCGCGATCGCGACGCTTCGCCTTCTTCTCCAGCTCATCCCAGTCCTCTCCCTCGTCGTCACTGTCCAGGTCTGCATCGCCGTCGTCATCGTCACTGGCGTTGCTACCGTCAAAGTCGGACTCCTCCTCGCTTTCGGACGCATCGTCAAGGTCGTCCTCTGACATCTCAAAGGCCGACTCCTCCTCCTCACCGGAGCCGTCATCGTCGGATTCAGCGGCCAGGAAAGACCAACCACCGTCAACAAAGAACTGGTGCGTGTCGGCTGTCACTGTCTTCATAATGGTAGGCCAGTTGAGGTTGAGCGGACCCTCGGTGAAGGCAATGTCAGAAGAGTCGAGGAAATCCTTGACCTGATCGAGATGCTCAACGGGGATGGTGTTGACGTGGTACGGTGGACGAGTAAAGTCCTTGAAGATGAAGACCATGTCGAAGTTCTTGAGACCAAACTGGACACGTTCCAGGTGAGCAACCTCAATGTCCTCGATGGTGATGACCATGAACGGCGGTTCAACCACTTGAATGAGACACTCAGTTGTGGGCTGGATGAAAACGTTACTGCGGAACGGTACACCGTGGAAACCGAGCTCGCGAATGGGCATGTCAACCTCAACATTGTCGTTGCGACCAGCATCGGCAATCTTCTGGGCGAATCCCTGGAAAAGACGATCAAGCTCTTGCCTTCTGCGGCGCTCTTCCTGCTCGGCCTCAAACTCGTCCTCGTCGCCGTACTTGTACTTGCGTTTGCGGTTTCCAGTCTCATCAAACTGGATGTCGGTAGCCTCGCGATAGAACTGTACGTCCTTGGTCTTCTTCTTGTTGCCCACAATGATGGGGTCTTTGAGGTGGATGTGGATGATGACAATCAGCTCATGCGCACAAGGCTGGAAGAAAAGGTGCTTGATGTTGGAGAACAAAATATCCACGCGGTGCTGAATGTTGAGAGGCGACTGGTATCGGATACCATTCTGGTGGATCTCGACCTTGCCTGCAACGCGTTTTCCTTCGTGCGCCGGTCGAATAAAAACATTATCCAAGACGGCAGGGCGACGATCTGAAAGGTTAGCAATATCCTGTCGCCTATCACAAGAGACTTACTCCTAATCTCAGCAAGCTTGTCCTGCTCGACAACGTCCTCCATGTCCTTCTTCTCCTGCTCCTTTTTGACCGAGTCACGCTTCATATTCGAGATCTGAGTCGCTATCTCGGTGTATCTCTCGTTGTCGGTGGATCGAAACGTCAAGCTGCGGACGAAATGCGCCGAGGCATCCTCAAAGGGCTGGTCATCCTTGCGGCCGACACCCTGGCCCGGCGAGAGGAAGTTGATACGGAGAAACGTGAACTCGCCCTCGTCGCTCTTGCTGGCATTCTTGATGGTGTTGATGTGGAACGGTACTGGACGACCGAGAATGGGTAGGATGACAGTGGCATTCTTGGAATCGACCACAATCTCGAGGTTCTTGATCTTCAAAGGGAACTGGTTGTCCCTCTTGTACGACTCGAACCGCTTGAATTTCTTAACCTCACCGCCGTTCTGGTTGGCAGTCGATTCGGAGAAACGAGCAAGACCTTCTTTCTGCTTCTTTGCTGCAAGCTCCTTTTGATGCTGGCGTCGCCGACTGTCATTCTCTTCGTTGACCTGAGTGGTGCGCTCCGAGCGAAGGCGTGTGTTCGTAATGTTCTTTGTGGCAACAGCACCGACCTTTGAGTCCTTCTTCTCCTTCTTGGGCGTAGGCAACGCTTCCTCCTCGTCCTTGAAGAAGAAAGAGTTAGCGTCGGCGCTGGTCGGAGCCTCGGCAGTGAACACGACAGGCTCAGATGACGTAACACGGATAGTGTCGGTGAGGATCATGGAGTAGACCTTGCTGCTCTTGTCCTGTGGCTGTGGGTTCTCAATGTCTTGGAAGCCCGTCTGGATGATCAGAGTCATGCCGTCCTTGAGCGTTCGCTGGTTCTTCGCGTTCAGCAGAAGCGTGGGGTCCTTGCTTTCGAGACCGATGCCCCAGCCAACGTTTTTCAAAAAGTGCTTCTCCATCTCGGGCTTTTTGGCCTTGACGATGCCCAGGGCCTTAATATAGACATCCTTGGCGGCCATGCCATCGCGGATGTCCCGAATGATGGAGTTGTGAACCATGCACAACAGTTTGTAGTTGCTCTCCTGAGACTTATTCGGATCGACCAAGTAGGTTCGCGCGATGGACGAGCAGTAGGACTTGTATCGCAGGCCGAGGGCGGCGATGATGATGCCAGCGTGGAGATTGTCGCCATTGGCCTCGGTCGCGAACTTGAGGTCGTATTTGCCACCACTCTGGATGCAAGGTCCCAGAACAAAGTCGAGATTGGCAGGGTCAAAATCGCTTGGCAGCTTGCCCTTGCCCGGTAGCTCTACAGACTTCCAGAACTTGTTATCGTCGAGCTTCTTGTCGATCTGATCAGCAAGCTTGGAATGCTTCACTTTCTTTTCGGCGTCGAGGATGTCGGACATTTCGTCGAGGAAGTAAGGAGTCATCAAGGCGACGCAGGCCTTGGATGAGGCACGCATGGCGCGGAGTTCGTTCTCATCCTTGATCGAGAAGGCGTGCGTGGACAGAGCAGGGGATACATCGACCTGCTCCACATCCTTGCACTTGTCCTCCATGACTTTTTTCCACTCTTCGACAAAGGGGCCTTTTGAGTTATCGCGTCCGATGATGCCGACCTTGCTCTGAAATATGTCAGCATGTTGCACAGCACGGCTGTAGTGGCTAGCCTACTCCTGCTTCCTTGATCTTGTCCGCGAGCTGGCCAAACAGCTTTAAGTTTTCCTCAGGATCCTTGCCTCGCACAAGGACCTCTACTGGAAATCGTCCACCCTGAATCTGCTCAAGATGTTTCGCCTTCCCTGCTTTGGTGATGACGTAGAGCGTGTCGAGCGTGAGCAGAAGCATTGTCGTCGGGAATTCGTAACCCAGAAGCCAGAACTGTAGTGGATGTTAGAACTCTTGCGGTCGGTTGGCATTTTCAGGGAGTGGACTAACGTGAACAGCGTTGTTCTTGTTGAGGCTCTGCACCTCCTCGACTCTGCCCATCATCACGACGATGGACTGCGCACCACCAAAGACTCCGTCCTTGGAGCGCAAGTCATTCTTCCAGGCGGTTGTGAAGTGGGAGATGCGCTCCTGGAAGAGCTTGCTGTCGAGGGTGATGTCGGCCATGATGTTGACTGATGCCGTGGCGCGACCTTTGCTCGACGAGAGATTGATGAGGATTGAGTGAGAGCTAGGGTGCGATGGGTGGCCAGCGTCGCGAAAAGGTGATCGCGTGAATGGGAGGCGCTGCCCAGAGGCTGTCACGTGATCTGACGCAGCGCGCGTCTTTCGCGAGTTGCTGGGCTGAGCTGTGGATCCATATTATACTATAGAAGAACACTGGCAGTATCGCCAGTCTGAACGGGTGAGTCTGACTTCATTTTGGACCGCTTCATCTCTGAGCTGTCCAGATGTCTTTCCGACGCTGCGAGCTCTTCTTTGCACCTGTCTCTCCAATATGTAGATCAACCTTAGCAGGAGCGAGATCTAGTGACCCGACATCAGCTCAAAGGTATCGCACTTGCCTGGCGATGACATGGACCGCAGGATATCAAGATTAACTTAGGGACCCAATTGCGCCTGCCTGAACCGCTACCTGAGGATTCGGTACCAAATCATGCAAGAAAGGCGGTCTGCACCGGCAGATGATGCGCTGTCGCTTGTAGCTAGATGCAATGTGCGCTTGGCCCCCATCGCCCACCGGGCTCCCAAATAGCTCTAGGTATCGAGTCTTTATGTATCCCTGCGTTTCCCTTTGTGCCACAGCTTCTGGCAGGGCGAACTGCTCTCATTGCAGACTACATAGGGTCTTCTAGACATCTCTCGCAACTGCTTGCGCTGTCGAAACCACCTTGCCAACGCCATTGCGCTCAGGTTCCAGCTCCACGGGTTTCGGGAGCGATTCTCGGGGCAGAGTGGAGCGCCATCATCCCCGCCTCCGGCAACCCGTCCGGCAGAGCCCGCTTACGAGGTGGTATAATAAATGGGTAGATGTTCTCCCAAGTCGATGTGTTGCGGGATAACGTCGCCCTTAAAATCTACATTGCACACTCCTGTAGACACTCTCTTACAATAGTATTTCCCCCTTCTTAAGTCAGAATCCGCCCAACATGAGGATCCCTTACGTCGCCAACCCCCCGGAGCCCTCGTCCCCAGAAGACGCAGCCATCGTCCAGCGCATGCAGGATCGTCGTGCGCCTCGCCCTCTGCAGTCTCTCGACTTGGCGTTGCTTCACTCCCCTCCCGTCGCCGACGGCTGGAACACATTTCTCGGTGCGGTCCGCACCAAGACGTCCATTCCCGCTGACTTGAGGGAATTGGCCATCTCGCGGGTCGCCGTGTGCAATAGGGCGTGGTATGAGTGGAAGCACCATGCCCCCCTGGCCGTGGCGGCCGGTGTCAGCCAGCAGGGCATGGAGATTGTGAAAGTCGAGGAACGCTTGGAGGGTGATGTCAAGGAGGGCAGCGACCTCAGCGAGAAGCAGTGGGCTGTTCTGGTGTACGCGGATGAGATGACGAGGGATGTGCACGTCAAGGACGCAACTTTTGAGCGTCTCAAAGGACTTTTCACCGACCAAGAAATCACGGAGATCACGGCAACGATTGCCTGCTACAACATGGTCAGTCGCTTCCTGGTCGCACTCGACGGTATGTTCTCCATCATTTATTCATCGTCTAAATGCGTTCTCTAATATTTCCAAAGTGGGCGAGCGCAATGGCACTGGCCCAGAGGAGGCTTCTGCTCACTAAGAGAAGCCTCAATCCTCTCATGTACCCGCCGTACTGTGCAGCGTACGGAAACCCAGTTCAACGCCTCTGGCCGCAAGAAAAGGGGGGTATCCTGTATCGTGAAGGGGGAAAGGAAATAAAAGAGACGTGAAGTGATCCAACCGTGTACTCCCCAGTGTGCCCGCGCCATGCTAAAAAAAAAGTGTCAAATCGTTTCATCAGTCGTTACCCATCATCCGGTTTTGCGTGCAACTCGCACCAGCCATGCCAATCAACCCGCTGCCGCCTCCGCCTTCTCCATCGCCATGGCTTGCTCGATAGATGCATGCCTCTGCATCATCTTGGGACTTAGTTGCAGCTCCTCCATGACGCCAGCCCAACCTCTCTTCTGAGTGCGCCCAGTGGTCTCACTATGCCCAACTGCTTGCGTCGCCAGCCTTCTCAAAGGCGGGCCCCTCTTCATTGGCGGATGTGAGGTTGCCGCCTTCTTGAGCATCGGTTTATGCGGCGGCGTAGTGAGCCTGTACGGCGTCGCTTTCTCGAGGGGCGGGGGCAGTGGTGGCGGCGGAGGCGGATTCCTCTCTGCGCTGGAGGTAATGATACCCATATAGACGACCAGGAAGCGCATGCGCAGGAGATCGAGTCTGCGCACGCGGTCCTCGAGCTGTGTCCGTCGTGACGCCCAGAGAAACCGGGCGCTCATCCGCAGGGTCGTTGTGCCTTCCCCAATTACCAGGCTGTTGAGATCCTCGCGCAAGTCGTCGCTGAGCTTCTGGATCTCACGCAGGAGCTGTCCCAGACGGACCTTGTCCTCCAAACGTTGGACCTTGGTGACGTCGCGGTCGTACGACTCGTTCTCCTGTATGGAGAACTCGACCGTGTCAATGAACGTGACGATATCCTTTGGCGCTGCAACATAGGCGGTCGCATAGGTGGATATTGTCTGGATGAGGATCAGGGTGGCCAGGAGGAGCGCCGTGAAGACGAGGATGATGGTCCATTGTAGGAAGCCATGTGTAGAGTCGGGCGCCACTGTCATGGCGCATATGTGGGGGGTTCACTTGGTTCAAGGGCTTCGAGCGTCGCTACCGATTCATTCTGAGGGCTTTTGAGTCGCAAGAATCCAAGGATCGAAAGATGGCCGCGCGCGTGACGTTGGGTTTGTTGAGGATTCGAGGGGCTTGTTGGTGGGAGAATTCCCGTTCCGTCTACTGTGTTAAGGGGGCTGGACCTGGTTTGTGTGTGAGGGCATGTGCCATGTGAACAGCCGCCCGGGAGCCCCCTGCAGCTGCAGCTAATTAGGTGCCTGAATAAGTAGTTTGGGGCACCCGTCCCCTCCAAATACAGTATTCAACCTATTCGGTACACTCCGGGTACATGTCCATGTCGTCGAACGCTCATGATGCCGTCAGTGGCTGTCGCGTTCTCAAAGGACCGGTGGAAACGTGATCGCGAGCCTCATTACTGCATCGTGCCGTAGTGGAGAGTCTGAGACAGCGCGTTGGCGCATCTTGACATATGTCACAAGAGGTTCCCGTTGCGTCCTGGAAGGATCGACACGAGTTCGCCAGGAATGAAATGACATAATTATGCGGGCAGCACCACCATCGCCCTCTGCAGACGGAAGCGCGCACTCCGATCATTCGATGAATGACGGTTCCCCGGCGGCGCAATGTCGCGCGTTCTGCCCCTTTGTCCATACCCGTGGAGGGCTTTCCATTTCCAGGGCATGCTCCCCGCCATCATTGCGATGGGGCGGCCCGCCGCCCGATTATCACTCATTCCAGAGTCCAGTCCAGTCTGGCTTGGCTTATCGATATCTGCCCCTCTATCAGCTTATCAACCCCTCCATCAATCACCATCAGCAGCTTCACTTCACGCTGTGAACCTCACTCACATTTTGGACGCTATTGGAGCCCAGCGCACGTATCCGCTCGCATTGCTGCCCAGCTGCACCCTCCACAGTCACGCAGCAACAACGAAGGACGGACAATCAACCAATACCCGGCTGAAGGTTCATCGGGTGCCAGGGACGAGTGAGTCCATCACACACCATTTCGCAAGGTAGTCGACGCGCAACACCTTGGAAGATGTCCGGCGACTTTCCCCTTCCGCCGATTCTGCAGACACCCTGCTCCTCTGAGCCTGTCCTCGTAACCCAGGGCGCCGAAGGACGCCTGTACAAAACAACCTACCTCACACCTAATCTACCATGTGCTCTCAAGTACCGGCCCCCCAAACCCTGGCGCCATCCTACTCTCGATGCTCGTCTCACAAAGCATCGGATCCTTTCAGAAGCTCGCATTCTCTCGAGGTGTCGAAAGGAGGGCATCAGAGTCCCCGGGGTGTACGCTTCGGATGAGGTGGGCGGCTGGCTCATGCTGGAGTGGGTGCCTGGCGCACCGGTGCGCGTCCGGATCAACGAGGCCCTCGGAGACCGCCAGTGTGGGATAGAAGAGGACGAGGAGCTCAAATACCTGATGCGGCGGATTGGCAAGGCGATCGGGGACATGCATGCCGTGGGCGTTGTGCATGGGGACCTGACAACGAGCAACATGATGCTGAGCCCGAAGCCACTGAACGAAGTGAGCGGTGAGGCCGAGGGCGAAAAGGGCTGCCTCGAAGGCGAGATTGTGATTATTGACCTCGGTCTAGCGAGTGGGAGTCTTCTCATAGAGGATCGGGCGGTGGATCTGTATGTGCTCGAGCGCGCGTTTGGAAGCACGCATCCCCGAGCGGAGTGCATCTTTGATCAAGTGCTAGAGGCATACAAGGGGACTTTTAAACAGGCGCCAGTCGTACTGAAGAAATTGGAGGACGTCCGAATGAGAGGACGGAAACGAAGTATGATAGGATAATCCTGAGGAGCCATTTTAGGTGTTAATGATGCTTCCCGGCCCCTCCCATGCCTGTACTTTTAAGCTGCTCTCTCTTCGACCGTGGTATCATAAAGTCGCGTCCAACTCCGCCCCGGCAAAGTACCCCTTGTTCTCAATGACACCTCTGTCCTTCACAAAGGCCATGTATCGCGCTACCCACTGTGGTCTCACTTCCCCTTTCAGACCATCCGCTCCAGCCTTTGTATCGGCCAGAACACCTGCCCCTGCCGGCGAAGGTCCCAGTAGCTCTCTGAGTGTGCCATTGGGAAGAATGTCCGTACAGTCCGTATGTACGTTGAGCTCCACGCCGTGCTTCTCGGCCAGTTGCTTGAGGGGTGGCGGCACCTTGCAGCAATTCTTGAGGTTGATCTGGTCCACCGCAGGCGGCACGGCCGTTCGTCTGATGAATGCGTCCAGCTTCTCGCTTCCAAATTCGGATACGCCGAGTCTTTCCACGAGGCCTGATGTATGCAGCTTCTCAAAGATGGCCCATGTCGCTATTTCTTCGTCTAGGCTGCCTTGCTGCGCGTTGAGCTTGTCTGCCTCCCACTCGCAGTCGCCCTCGAAGGACATGCCTGGGAAGGATACCACGAGGAGGTGGATTTTCTCGATTTTCAATTCCCGGCGCACCAGGTCCAGAGCTCGCGTGACATACGCCTCCCTCTCCTGGACGGGGGTGTCCGGGAGAAGGAACAGCTTGACTGTGATTTCGTACTGGCTCGCATCGTCCCGTAGACCGGCACCGGACCAGTTTATCTTGGGAATGTACAGCTCGTCATTTCCCGTGCGCTCGGTCCAAATGTCCAGAGCAGAGATACGGTTCGCGGCGCCGTTCGCTTGAAGGGCGTAGTCCTGCTGGGCAGCTATGAAGGCGTCGCGAAGGGAGTTGACGAGCTCGAGATTGGATCGTGTTGCTGCGCCAGGTCTACGAATGATCGAGGGGCCGGTTGACATGACATTGCTGCGGTAGGGTTAGCCGCCATGATATTCGGGTTGGGCCATGTCTCATCGCAGAGAGCGTGTTGCGCGGGAGAGGCTGTCGGCATGGTATGGTAGGGAATGCGCGCGGGGTGTCTGAGGGTCATGCAAGGCGTAGTAGGCTCACCCAGTCGACAACACGAGCTGCGTCATGTTGAATGTGTTTTGCGGAGTATCCGCAGGTAGTCAAATTTGAGGGCTCTTGTTGCTGTTATTTATGCGGTTATTGATGCTGTAGGCAAACGAGATCAGTCCCCGGGGAAGGGTGGGATTTTAGATATTTTTTCCTTTGACCATTGAAGCATCGGCGGCCGTTCGGCATCTGGACCAGAAGACGCCTTGCACTCCGACGGGCCTGCTGAATGGCGGCGGAGCTGACTAATTGAACGTTCCTGACTAGGTCTGCTTGCGGACCTGTTACTCCGGATTAGCAACTTCAAGGGCTAGCTGTGCTAATCAATCTATTATTTCTTGGGTCGCTATTTCTGAGCTCAGGCTCGCGGCGAATGCGTTGAGTGAGGTGTTCAGCAAATGTGTCTCACACGATTGGAAAGACCAGATTCGCAGAGGCTCGCGATAATCGAACGGCATGTGCGAGTCGCGGAGTGCAGCACTGACTCAAGACTTTGAAGAAGTACAAGGTGAATTGTGCAATGCAAAATAATCCAGCCCATCAAAGGCCTCAGATAGGTAGGTCGCTGATAGTAACATTTCATGATTCCATGGTGGCAGGTGGCGTCTGGGGTTGACCGTGCACCAGTGATGCACCTACCCTGCACCAACTAGTCTCCAAGCGCCCCGCAGTCTTGGGTCGTCACCAACCCAAACTCCAGCAACAGCTCTAAAATTGCTCCGTGTCAACACTCTTTCCTAGAACCCACAAGACAACATCCACTCGCACCATTTTGCAACGACGACGACGTTCTCTTCACTGAGCTGACGCCTGTCTCGTCAAGATGGCGATCCAGTATGCTTCTCATTGCTCGTCGCGCTTGTGACGGTAGCTGATGGCTTGCCGCGCAGATATCTGATTCTCCTATCCCGACAGGGCAAAGTGGTAAGACCTCCGTGTGTTGTACCTAGTACAAGAAGGCTGACAAACGCCAGCGCCTGGCCAAGTGGTTCACTACCCTGTCCCCCAAGGATAAGGCCAAGATTGTGAAGGACGTTTCTCAACTTGTCCTCGCCCGTCGAACGCGCATGTGCAACTTCATCGAGTACAAGGGTACGGCGCAGTGATCGAATCACTTTTTACCATGTCTGACCGAACTAGACACGAAGATCGTCTATCGTCGATACGCCTCCCTCTTCTTTATCGCCGGCAGCGCCTCGGAGGACAACGAGCTCATCACCCTCGAGATCATCCACCGATACGTGGAGCAGATGGACAAATACTACGGCAACGTTTGCGAGCTCGACATTATCTTCTCTTTCACGAAAGCCTACTATATCCTCGATGAGCTGCTACTCGCAGGCGAGTTACAAGAAAGCAGCAAGAAGAATGTGCTCCGGTGCATTGGCCAGCAGGACTCCCTGGAAGACATGGAGGTAAGTTTCCTGACCTCTTCCCTGATCATTTTCTCGAGTTGTGGCCTGCTGTTGCGGCGCTGGGACTGACGCCACATGCAAAAGGTCGAGGACGAGGTTACCAGGCTCATGTAGAGTCTTGTATACCGAATGTATGCACACGAACCCATCCTACCCGTCTGCTGGCGTGCGAGACCAGCACAGCGACTACACATGCTCACATACCCTCGTGTTTCTTGATAATTCTGTTGTTGAGCCACAGCTGCTGCCACGGACGGGGATTGACATGGTCGGCAGGACTCAGACGAAGTAATGAAGAGCCTCAAAGATGCGGGTCTTGTCTGAGCCCGCATCATGGTCTTCCCATCCTTGTCTTTCAAGACGATGAAACGGTACGGCAAGCGATGTCAGGCAAGGGCGTTCGGAGTTGGATGGGCTCGCAAAGCCTGGTTCATAGGTCTTGACGGTGGACAACCACCGTCTTGCATATCAAGATACTCTATTTGTTTTATTCAATCACGGAACACGCTTCCTGGACGTCATTAGACGTTTTTGATGTGAACGGACAATGCTAGTGTGGGGGACCGATGGAGTACTGACGCATGACGATGACACCGCAGGCCACAGCCACCAATCCGACCGGCAGTACTCAGCTGGCTACATTGCTCTATCACGGATCACGAAGCAGCCACATGGTGGATTGGCAGTCAATGGCACAAAGCTCAAGACGCGAGCGATTGGAGCTACGATGGCCATCGACAACAATGGTGTGGGAGGCGTGCAATGAGCTTGAAGCCCGATTCGTCATAGGCGTCCGAGGGGGTGACGAATGGGAAAGCTTTACTACAGCGTTGAAGGCTGAAGGAGCGCCCCTTACGCCAGACCAATCCGCGGCGCACTCGGTGCCCATCAGCGCTGCTATCTGGTTGATCCTATCGGGCGGCGTCCGTAGCGTGGGTGGGTGCTGGTGGGGACAAGAAGTGGCCCAACAGACAGACAGACCACCGAACCGACCGGCGCGGACGAACAACGGCCACGGGCAATGCGTGCAATCGCAGCGGCGATCAGCTGAGCATGCTGGCGCTGGGCGCGACGTGTGCTGTCCGGTCCGGATGCAGCATCGTGGTCGCTGCACTGCACCAGTACTACAACGAAACCCAGAACCCCCTCCTTTGTGGCTGTTCCTTGCCTTGGCTGCACCCTTGGCCTGTCTTACCTTATCACGCCCGGCTAACTAGGTTCCGACCACCCATTCCCTTTCACCAACCATTCTCAACAACACAACAGCCACTCGACCGATCATTGCGATGCCCATCGGCTCTCGAGCTTGCTAGACCACGTGTCTAGTGACAGCAGATACAACCCGATTGCCAGGGTCATCAATCAGCACCACAGTCGCCTCTGCCTAGCGCAACCCGATGCGACACGACTGATACAATCAGCATTCACCATCCGCGACAGCAACAACGTCACTCGCGCATTGCGACGAGGCGTCCGCCTCGAGCTCGAAAACAAGCGCAGTAATACTCGCCCATTCTCCCTAACGCCTGTGTTCTAGATGCTGCATGCGATTGTCGCACAATACGCAAATACACACCGACAGTCTTCGCGTTCCGCCCGTGCAAGCAGGCTGACGCAATCCCCCCGCGACACAAGTCCGGATCACCCTGGGACCATCGCACGAACCCAAGTTCTCGAGGAGTATACCCGAAATCGTCACAATGAAGGTTAGATCATTCCGGAGCAAATCAATCCATCTTGCGACGCTGACAGCCCCTCGCAGTACCTCCCTGTGAATGGTTTTGAAGCCGTCACTGGCGCCCTCAACTTCAACACTCCCGATTGCAACGTTACCGGCGGTTGCGATCTTTACACCACCAAATCCACCGGCTCGGACAAGAAATTATACCGAAACATTGATCAGAACCTCTCGTCGCAACATGCCGCGCTCTTGAAGCTGGGCGCGAGTCTGAGCCCACCAGAGCGCGAGCACATGCTCGCTACATCGCCTAGCATGCAAATGTTCTCCCATTCGAGTGCGTTTGGGCCCTTGAGTGAGCTCTCCAGCCGCCGAACCTTTGCATACCTGATTGCGACACTGAATGCCAGTCACCCGCACTACGACTTTTCAAACGTCCTTCGACCCGGCGACTTCAAGCGTGAGCGCAACCTGCGACGCGTCATGGTGAATCTGGATTCCATTTTGCAAAATGTCCGGCCCGGCCTCGAGGCGAAATCATTTGGCTCCTCCCTTGGGGCCAGTCCCGATCCCGTCTGGGGTCCGCAATGCTGGAGCTTGATCGACAAGGAAATGCGCCTGAACGAATGCACCATTATCGGCTATCATCCCGACGTGGATCCCTTTGAGGAGGACGAGTCGGCCATATGGGCGGCGCACTACTTCTTCTTCAACCGCGCCCTCAAGAGGGTCGCCTATCTCTACGTTCGGGTTGTCCCCGTCATCTCGTCCACAAGTCCACACCTCCGACCGCAGAAGCTAGCGCAACTGTCTACCCTCAGCAGCACACAGGACACGTCGGGATCGAAGCGCGCCGACTACTGGCTCGGCGACCGGGGCGGCAAGCTGGTGCCGCCTCCCGCGGAGGATGAGGACGGTGACCAGGACGACGGCCTGTTCTGGAACAGAGGCGAAGATGGCGACCTCGTCATGTATTCGGATGATGAGATTATGGAAGATGAGTACGAGGACGACGACAGCTATGAGGATGAGCTCCGCAATAAGAGGCTAATGAGCGAGGATATCGCCGGGCGGATGGAGATCTAGAGTAGGTTCTAATGTGGCGGTGCAGGTGCTACGGTGTTGCGGCTGACTTTATCGTTTCGTTTCGCTTTTGCTTTACTATGCTCTGTTCTTTTTTCCATTTCAAGTCTGTTATATCAAGCGCGGCGCTGGATTCTTGGTTCCTTTGGTCGGTGAGAGCGATCAGGAATCGCGTCGCTGGAGTTATAACTGCGTTTTTCCTTCCGTCTGCTACTACTTGGCAGCGGTCGATCGGTCATTTGGTCGGGGACTGGGTTGGGGGGTGGTGCTGGACCTTGGATCCCGGAACATTTCTTGGGATGGGAACAGGTCGGCCGGATGGATGTACGTTTCTTTGGGTGAATTAGGTACGACGCTATGACACCTCAACATTCATGCTTGTTCATTTCACGTAACGAGATGTGAAGACTTGCGCGTAGACTGCGAGGATATAGCTCGAGAGAATGGCATGGGTGCCGTGTATTTCCATTAAATGCCATGCTTTCCGCAAGCCGACGCAAAGACACATGCCTATGTGTGCTGCCCGTGTCTGGTAGTCCATCATCGCCCAACGCCCTATATAAAATCTCAAGATGCTTCCCAACAACAACAATAACAAGGGTCCCGTGACAGGTACTTTGCTCCTGACACTCGGTATCTCATGTACATCCCATATTCTACCCAAACTCATATTGCTTTTTGTACCCGACCAAAATGGACATTGAACGCCCGCTAAGTGGCAAGAAAAAGATCAAAACATGCAAAGCATTCTTCATTTCGCGACAAGCGTGATGTGACGCGACGACCAGCCGATCAGGCCGTCGTCGGGGGCGGTTGCTCACTCCCTCGGAGGGCCGTCTTCTCATCGATCTCGTCTTGCGGGCTCGGGTGCTCCGGCTCCTCGGGGATGGTGGCGAACCGTTTGAGGACCTGTTTCAGTGCGGGCCGCCGGATAGGTTTGGACAGGAACTCGTCCATGCCCGAGGCGATGCAGTCCTTCATGTTGGACTCCTCGGAGAAGGCCGTCAGGGCGACAATGGGGGACTTGTAGCCCATGCCGCGGATGAGACGGGTCGACTGCAGGCCATCGACGTTGGGCATCTGCACGTCCATAAAGATGACATCGAAGGGCTGGTTCTTCTCCATTGTGCCCTTGACCAGGTCAAATGCCTCCTGGCCGTCCTTGGCAATCGTCACGTCCGAGACATCCTCGAGATTGAGCATACGGCTCACAACCTCAATGTTGGTCTTGTTGTCATCCGCAACTAACACGCGTAGTTTCCGGCCAGACGGGCTGCGGATCAGACTGGGCATCACCTTGCCGGTTTTAGCAGCTGCAATGGGATTGACAATCTTGTTTCCGCCGTGGCTCTCTACAGACGAGGAGAAATACGGCTGACGGAGGCCCACAAGGCGCGGCTGTGAGTGCAGAGGGCTCGGCTTCTCATCTGCCGCGTCTGGCGACGAAGCCCGAGTGCCGTTCGTGACACCAGGGGGGCAAGGCGGCTCTGCTTCCACGTGTTCCACGTTTGATTTGTGGGCACTGGAGGCGGAGCTGGCGGTCCTGGACATGCTGTTAGTTCAAGATCGCGCTGGCCGTCGCCACGAGCAGTATCACTTACCTAGTTCTTGCATGCTTCAGCGGAATGTGCATAGTGAACGTGCTGCCAACGCCTTCGGTGCTTTTCAACGTGATGTTGCCCCCCATCAAAACAGCCAGCTGATGACAGATGCTTAGTCCGAGACCTGTGCCGCCGTATTTCTTGCTCAGACCCGGATCCCCTTGCACAAACGGCTCAAAGACCCTATCCTGCAGACTTTGAGGAATACCCGGCCCGGTGTCCTGGACTTCAAACTCGAATATGTACGCCTTGGCGTTCTGGAAGGGTAACGAATGTATACTGTCCGCGACCTGCATTGCGGGTGTTGTCCTTGGTTCCATGGGGTTGATAGCGAGCGCCGTGTGCCCGGCTGCCGAGCTCGTCGAGCCATGACCGCCGGAGCTGACGGACTGGACGCTTCCCGAGACCCTCTTGCGCGCGCCGCTCCTCGAGTTTGAGCGCGACGAACCCCGACTGTGTGTATCTTTTTGCAGCTCCTCGCCAAGGCATCTGATCCTGACCTCCACCTTGCCATTCGCCGGTGTGAATTTGAGGCTGTTGCTCACCAGATTGATAAGGACCTGTAGGATGCGGTGCTGGTCACCCCAGAGCCACAACGACTCGAGCTTCTGGGTTTTGAACGGGTTGATCCCGACGGCAACGTCCACCTCTGAATCATCGGGATCGGGCATATCCGCCGAACCCCTGAAGTTGACCGCAAAGTCGATGCTGCCTTCCCGGACTTGCTTGTCGAAGATGGTCACAATCTGTGACCGAATGTCAGCCAGTTGAAACTCTTTCGGCTCCATGACGATTTGGTGGCCAATTTGGTTCTTGGAAAAACTCAGAAGATCCTCCAGTAAGTGTAGCAGCAAATCTCCCGACTCATAGACCACCTTGAGCGAATGTCGAATCTTGAGCATGTCCTCCTCCTCCATGGAGACAGCGCACAGTCCCAGTATGGCGTTGAGGGGCGTCTTGAGCTCGTGCGAAATGTTGGCAATAAAGAGCGTCTTGCTCTCATTAGCGGCTTCCGCGGCCTTTTTGCTCTCGCTGAGCTGTCGGGTGCGCTCCGCGACCTTCTCGTCCAAGGAGACATACTGCTTCACCAGCTCGTCGCTCATATCGTTGAAGGTCCTCGTGAGCTCGGTCAGTTCATCGGTCACCACGTGCTTTCCTTCGTCGACCTTGCCAGGGATCTTGAACATGCGTCGTGCCGCATCCCTGTCGCCAGCTACTCTCGTCGTCTGCCCTCGCATCAAGCGCGATATGGTCGTCATGAACCCCTTTTTGGACCTGTGGGACAGGTTCCCCGAGCCACCATTGGGTGACTCGGCCTCGTAGTCGGACGTGTCCGAGCATGCGTCGTCGTATCCGGGAGGGTTGATGGAGCGCTCAGTGGCAGCCTTGAGCTTTCGAATAGGCATGACACTGAAATGGGCACAAGGGAAGACAAGGAGAGCCAAGAACCCGGCCGTCCCGAATACAGTACCGAGGAGAATGTTGCGAAGCGTGTGGATGGGCTGGTATGCTTCATCTTGAGACAGCTCCACGATAACGGTCCAATTCACAAGCGGTGTTTGCGTGAGAGCATAGCCCACTGAGACGCCCACATTCTGTTCGTTGTGCGTCTTGAGCATCGCGCTGGCATTGTTTACACTGGGATTGTGCTCCGTCCAAGCTCTGACGGCCGCCGGATACGACTCGACTAGAAAATCATCGCCGGCCGTGCCTGCGTCGAAGACGTGCTCCTTGTGTCGACCCAGACCATATTTGTTCTGGTTCGGGGGTAAAACAAAGTGCATCATGAGATCGCCAAATTCCTGCTGATCAGGCTGGTAGCTGCTGTTGCTGGCGGGGGGCAGCTTCAGCGGAAAGCGGTTCCATGGCGTCGTGGGGCCGAGGATGAGGGCGAGGCCCGTGTTGCCCAGACCTTCCGGCGAGTCGCGGGCGTGTATGAGCGAGTGGCCCTCGGCAATGACTGTCATATACCCGAGAATGAAGTCGTCGCTGTTGTCCCGGATTGGCACGGACAATGACATGAGTGCAAAGGTCTCGTTGAGCATAAGAGGGCCGAGGAGTAGCCCGTCATCTTGGTAGATCCTCACGCCAGGGAAAGCTTCCGCGGCTACGGCTCGCTCGGCGGGCCGACGCCTGTTGGGGCGCCCCAGATCCACGTATGTGATGTTGGGATAGAGCGAGGGAGGATAGCCGTTGTCCGTGTCGCCGAGAAACACGGGGTCTCCATTCGAAGCCGAGTATGGCAGTTGGACGGTTCGTGGGTTCGAGGCTGTCGCATTGACGAGGATCTGGGGATCGGTCCCGTTCCGCGAGTATATCCTTGCTTGGAGAAGGCCAGTCGAGGATCCGACGGCGAGTGCGCTTGTAATGTCGATCTTGGCCTGGTAAAAATCAAATTCGTTCTCCTGGTAGTAGCGCTGCAGAGCCTCCTGCAACAGCAGCCTGGAAGCAATGGTATAGCACGCTGTCCGGATGAGCTCGATCTGGGACGTGATGCGGGCCGCTTTGAGGGACGCTGTCAGGGTGAGGCCATCCTTGAGGTTGGTCGCGATGTGGCCGTTGACATAGATCCACGTTGGTATCGACACAACGGCAAGCGCGGCGAGAACGGCGAGGAGGACGAGGAGTGCGAGCTGCTCGCGGATGGCGATCCTCATTGTCGTTGGCAGCAGAGGTGATCTGTGGGCCGGGGACGCGATGCGCAGGGCCGCATGGTGTGTTCGCCTGGTACTGTTCCCTTTCCCTCGCCGTGATCGTTGCGCACTGCTTGCTGGTGGTGGGCGGTCGATTGGGTCGAAACTTGAAGACGGCGTGTTGGGCTGTTATTGCGGCGCGATGGCAGGTTTCGTTTGAGGGAGCGACCGGAGATGTCGAGTCGTTGGAACACGAAATGGTAACAGTGGAAGCCCGCCGGCTGACAGGGCCGATCCACCAACTATTAACTTTTAGGCCGTGGTAGCTTATAAAGTAAGGTACCTGTAGCTAATCTTGGGGAATGGATGGTGTGGTGTGGAGCGGAGAGGAGAAGACTGGAGCGCGGAGGCGAGATTGAGACCCAGCGAAGACGAGGATGGACGGTCTCCACTCTGCCGCTATGCGTGATGCATACGGCAAGGTAAAAAGAAGGAGATGGACCGTCCGGCTGATCCGTGCCCAGAGGCTGGCACTGGTAGGTAGCAGCCGCCTCAAAGTCTGCACACGTCCGTGCGCATTGAGAGTTTGTTCCGCTCGTGGGCCTGATTCGACTCTGCAATGGTCGATGATATCTCGGCCGCAAGAGTTGAACAGCGTGAATGATTGTCTGAATGATGGCCACGACGACTGGACTGGACTGGACTGGACTGAGGATCGGATCCTTCGGACTGGAGGCTGAAGGTCAATGGAGGTCACAGACAGGACAGGCCAAGCCCCTGATCCTGGTCTCTCACGCAGGTAGTGACTGGAACCGGGCAGGCCCCCCAAGGCGCCAATCAACGGGCGGCTGCTGAAGCCACAGGCCATCCACCATTGCAAAATTTTGGGGCGCTGGGGTGCTGTTGGACCCTGACAGTCGCTCTGGACCCGAAGCACTGGAGGGTGTGCAATGCCACTGTGCCAATGTGCCATGGCCTGTGGACTGGACATGACTGGCCTAGACCTGGCCCTGGCCCAGCGGGCTGTCCGCCTGCAATAGAATTCTTGGCCGATGATCGGTTCGTGGGATGCTGATCGCGAATTGCCATCTTGGTCCCTCTTCAGGGCTGTTTTGAAACGTACGTATTCGGACCATCTGGTCCTCCGTGTTCCCCCGAGGGGATGTCCTGGCGAGGATACAGTCGTCGTCCATCACGGTAGCAGCCGACTGCACCCGGACAGCGAAGGTACCTTAGGCTCTAGACTAGCAGCAACCGAACGACTGATCACCGCCAGAAGCAACTAGTCTCGAGTTGCCAGGCACGCCGAACCTTATTTCCTTTCCTTTTCTGATACCCAGCGCCAGTTGATTGGCGCGCTCGCATCGGTATGGGGAACTGGCGCGAAAACTTCGCAGAGAGAGGGTCGCAGACTTTGGGTCCGCGGCTGCCATCCACGTTCCAGACGGGGCTCTCCTTTTTTGACTGTCCGGTTCTAGGTAGACAACACACGCAGTACGACGCCAGTCACGCTCAATGGGATGATGTTTGCTAGGGTCAACGAGTGGCCGCCATAACAAACCATATTCGCGTGTCAGACCAGACAATCGAACGCAAACATGATCGCAACAGTAGGGGACCCCCAACGAGTTCACGAAACAAGAACCGGAGATTTGTCAAGGAAAGTTCTGGGATCCTTAGCTACACGCGCTCAAGGACTTGTTCATCGTCAAGCGAAGATTATACAGTCGATTCGCGTTGCTGAACAACAGCCCTCCCACCAAACGTACACCCTCCTCCACGTCAATGTCGCCTTGGCTTAGCATATCGCCAACAACGGCCGCAAAGACCTCTCGCATCTGCATGACGGCCAGCAGGTACGTCTCGGGAAACCAGTGCCCGTCCGTGCTCCACATGATCTTCTCCCAAGGGCACAGCTCCAGGATCTGGCTGACGACGTGCTCCTGACCCGCTCGGCTGACCATGGGGAAGACCTCGCCAATGTCTGCGTAGACATTGCCGTACATGGCGGCCAGGTACCCGAGCTCTCTGGTATAGGGGTAGCCCGCGTGGAGCAGCACCATGGGCACGGACGGGTATGATTTGATAAAGTTCTGAAGGTGCGCGGGCGACGCCTTTGTGAGCTGTATGTCGTTGTCGCCCAGGCCCGTGTGGAACTGGATAGGCTTCTTGGGCTCTGTCTCGCTGTTTCTAATACACGCGGCGAGCAGATGAACATAATACCCGTTCAGCCTCGGATGCTCGAGCCGCTTGAACGCCTGGACGCCAGCGGCCACAATGGATGCGTGGATTCTGGCAAAGGCTTTGAATGCTGGGCCTGTGGTCGTCATGATACCAACCACGTCTGGGCTGTGCTCTCCAGCTATGATATCCAGCCCCGTCCTGTAGCAGATGACAGACTTAAAGCCCACCACCTCTGTGTCACGCAACGCTGCGCGGATAGTCCCCTGGAAGTCCAGGAGAACGGCAATGAATGCATCCTTCGCCTGGTCCATTCTGCTGCAATGGAGTCTGATGAGCTCCTCCACCAACGGCTCGATCCGCACAATCCTCTTGCTTTTGCCAGGCGTGAATGCATCAAAGTGCTGATATGACTCGGCACTGTCCATGCCGTCGAGCCCATCGTCGACAAGCACGCATTCGATGCCCTGCAGACATGTACGCGTCCACGCGGCCCAGTCAGCGCCGCGCTTGCTCTCGAGCTGCTTCTCCACGGCGCCCCAGGTCCTCTCACAGCCCAGTATTCTGGAGAGCTGCTTGACCGCGCGGACATGCGCCAGCGACGTCTTGGTAGAGGGGAGAGCGTCGCCGTGGGCCTCACTTGTCATGGTGAGCAGAGCGTGCTTGGAGAGGTGCTCCCTCTTCAGCAGTGGGTGGGCATGGTTGTCGATGATTGGAGTCGAGTATATGGCTGCACGAAGAGCCTCCTGCTCTGCACGATTCGGCATTGTGTTGTTCCCTGAAGCTGCCTTACACGATCTCGGTTGACATGGACAGTGGGAGGGGTGCCAGCTTTATGCCTGTGACTGGGCACTGCGCGCCTCCAGTCCGTAGACTCGACATGCGCTCATGCAACGCGATCTGCAGGCTGCACTGCCGCGCCAACACCACTTGGAGCACATCGGCGTTCAGGTCGAATCAGAAAGGAGGCTGTCATGGTGAGGCGGCCTGCACAGGACGCATGCTGGTGCGGTACATGGCGATTTTCTAGGGAGGCGTTTACGCAGTGTGAGAATGCTGTAAATTATTGTCATTCCGCCTACAGAAAACAACTATCATAGACGAGAGATCGCACCCGAGACACACTCAGAAGTGTACATGGAACTATCCAATCGTCCAGCACACCCCCAAATACTCGGGTTTCATCAAGTCCAGTAGACGACACCCAAAACCGCTCTGCTCTGAGAACATCTAATCTTGCAATGACATCGAAATGAGACAGCAGCATAAACTGGGTATCCAGATATCCCCCCCACCCCCCCAAAAAAAAGAAACAAATTGCGTGTCCCGTGGCCAAACTGCAACATGGCAAAGTACGTGGGGAGAAATTGGTGGTTATTATTCGCGTTGCGGTGGGGGAGAGCCATGATGGCTTCGAAAGGTCAAGATGCAAAACATGGCCTCATGAGAAAAGAAGAAAAACAAAAACGTCGTTGCAGAGTCTTCAGCCGTAAGGTGGTGATATAAAAGGAAAAAATAAGAGAGAGACGGGAGTGTGAAGCGCGCAAGCTCAGACCAGAGTCTTCTTGCGGCGATTCAGAAACTTGGAGAACCCTGACCCTTCAGCAGCCGCAGGAGGAGACTGCGCAGGCGTTGCCTCCTTCATGCCGGGAGGCGGCCCCGAGTCACGGAGGAAGGCCGCCAGGTCGGCGGTCTCACTGCGGCTGCCGCCACCCACTGGTTCGCGAGGCTCAAACTTCTTCATGGGGACCCTGCCAGACCCAGATCCAGCGGCCGAGGCAACACGGGGTCGCTCTGCACGTGGCTCTGTCGACCCGTACGCGTTGTTGTAACTGTGGCTCGTGGGTATGTTGACTTGGATGGGCACATGGCCAGTTCGGGGCCCATTGCTGGAGATGGATTCTGAGCGATGGTTCATCGACCTGGCCTCAGGGGCAGGTGTCGGCTTGGAGGCAGCGCGGCCATTGTCCTTTGCGCTGCCGCTGTCGCTTCTGTCCCTGCCAAATTGGCCGCGCGTGAGTCGACCCATGAGGCTGGGCGCGCTCGCCTTCTTCTTGGGCCCTTTGTCGGCAACAACAGGAGCGGGCGCGGGCTCTGGAGGTGGCTCGTAGTTGCGCAGGAACTCGGCCAGACTCTCTTCCTTTTTCGCGGGAGGTTTCCTCGCAGAGGGCTGAGGCGTTCCCAGCAGGTCATCATCGTCCTCTTCTTCGTCGCTGAAGTCGATGGCGTAGGGATCACGGACGCGTCGTTGTTTGCGCTTGGGAATCATGTCCTCCTCTTCGTCGAACATCTTCTTGTGTTGCGCAGGCGATGGCTTGTTCCTCAACAGCGCCGTGTTGGAATTCGCCGACGACTGGATAGACCGCTCCGTGATGGTTGTGGATGCCTGGCTGTTGCGCGCCTCGGGGATGGAGGCAGTCTGCAGCGGTGCTCCTCCATGTTTCGGGCCTCTGGCGTTGCTCCTGGTGCTGGGCGGTCCTTGACGGAGAAAGTCGACAAGATCACCGCTGTCTTCCTTCTCCTCGACTGCGGCGTCGCGTGGCTGATAGCGGTTACGATTCGTGGTAGACACACGCCGGGAGAGGCTTTCAACCTTGGTCGTTGGGGGCGCCGCAGTCGCACCACTGGCACGAAGACCCGTTGGGGCACGCGACTCCCCAGGGGGGCCTGTCGACTTGATGAACTCAGCAAAGTCAGCGGTAGAATCCGCCGGCACGCGTGCTTCTCTCGCTAGACCAGAATGCGCCCGAGGCGACTCGGAGGCGGGCGGACTAGTGATGACAGGGTTCGTTGTGCTGCTCAGGGGAGACTTGACCGCACTTGGCTTGCCCATGGAGCTGGCGCCGCTGCCGGCGATGGCAATGGGTGTCGGCCTGTTGCCTGTGGAGTCAACGGGCGAATGATTACCGGCGCCAGCCATATGGTCGGTGGTCGAGGAGGAGGATCGAACACGTTCTGTTGAAGGCTTGCTGTCAGGGAACTTGGCTGAAGCAGAGCTGCCTGGGGAGCGCGGAGACTGGCACGGTGAGCTTTTGCAACGAACGGTGAGAGGCGGTTTACTTACATCCATGGCACGCATGTTTTCAGGCGTAAGGGTGTATGTGATGGTCTGATTGCTCTGGATGAGCTCCTCAAAGTTGCGCGCTACGTTCTCGGCGTGTGTGGGAACGTGTTCCTCGGAGGTTCGCACCGGCTTGATGCGGCCAGTGGGCGAGGAGCTCGATGACCCGGAGGTGTGAGTCTGCCGCTGAGACGCATTGGACTGGATGGGCATGAAGGCCATATCCTCCGAGTCTCTCGATATCGTCTTCTCACTCAGTGCTTGACTGTCTTGTTTGCCGTGCCGGTTCGAGGACTTGGAGGGAACCTCGGGGATCGACTCAATGGTATTTGTGTTGCTGTGCATGGCTCGACTCGACGATGGCTTGGCGTAGGAGCGTGCACTTGTGCTAGACGCCGCAGGCTCGGGAGCATGAGTCTTGGTCGTATGGACATAAAGAACCTCGCCTGACCCCTGAGAAATCGTCGTGCTTGCATTATTCGTACGATCCGCGGACGGTCTCATCGGGTATGTCACGCTCGCAGCCCCAGCATTGGCGTCCGCTGCGCGAGTTGCCCGATCATCATCCACAGGACTGGGTGAATGGCTACGGCGTGATCGGTGGCTCGACCAGCGTGGAGGCCTCTCGGCGGCGTCGATTGAGGGAGAATGAGATCCGAACGTCTTTGGTGCAGGCACGTCGACGATGCGTGCCGAGGATACACTTGTCGACTTCCTTGAGCGACCCTCATAGTTTGAAGAGCTGCTGCTAGCCACCGACACCCGTGAGGATGTCATGATCTCCGCCCTCTCGTAGGTGCCCAAGTCTTCCGCTTGTGGAGACCTTGAATTCTCGGTCCTTTCATCGGTGGTCTGCGCAACGCCAATGGCCTCTTGGCCGTCCTCGGCGGGTTCTGATGCCCCAGGGGCTCCAGTTCCACCGACAAGGTCTGCTTCACGATGCGATTGCGCCTGAGCTTCCTCGTTTGACTCGTTCGGGACAGCATAGAACTTGGCACGCTTGGCACGCGGGAGCGACGAAGACCGCGCATGCTTCTTGGGGGTTGCAGACTGTCGAAGCAAGGAGGCGGGCAAAATGAAGCTAAAAGACCTCTTTGGAAGGTCTTCCTCGACGTCCTCGTCATCCTCGTCACTGTTATATGCCAGACCAGGCACCTCGATCTCGTCCACGTCGTTGTCCGTCCATGGTAGGGGAATTCCGGCAGGATCTGTTGCCATTGAGGCCTCAGTGTCGTTGTTGGCTGCACCCTCTCCATCCCCTCCCACGGGTCCCGAGTGGCGTTTTGCTTCGCTCTCCGCGTCACTGGCAACCGTCCGAGGCACGAGAACATCGGTGGCGCTGGAGCTGCTTCTCATATGTCCTAGTGAGGCCCTCGAATAAGGCCGAGAGCCCGGATCCATGAAAGTAGGACTCCTGATGCGTTTCTTCCACCCCCTCCAAAGTCGGCCCAGAGTTCGGTCGAGGGCGACCCGCTCCATATCTCCTTCCTCTACCACAATGCGCTCGCCAACATCAGACGCATGGCGCGAACCATCCTTGATTTCTTTCTGAAATGCCGCGCGCAGCCTGTGGTATGACGCTTGCCCCGCA
Organism: Emericellopsis cladophorae; assembly: GCF_022114955.1. Classification (NCBI taxonomy): domain Eukaryota; kingdom Fungi; phylum Ascomycota; class Sordariomycetes; order Hypocreales; family Bionectriaceae; genus Emericellopsis; species Emericellopsis cladophorae. The sequence goes on from NW_026250941.1 coordinate 315,991, forward strand.
ACTGTGAGAGTGAGTTCGCCCATGTACTCCAGGACGGAGGTGAGGAAAATTGCAACAGCTGGTGAGATGACATCCGAGATCTGCTCATCAGCGCCAATCTCCAAGTTCTCTTGTTCCATGTAGAGATCCTCATCTTCCTCCTCCATGTCTCCGAGCGAAGAGTAGACCATGCACCTCAGACGTGTACGCTTCCAAACAAGCTCCAGGTCCCAGTCACGAGCAGCCGCATCGGCCCCTTGCGGGTGGATAAAGTCATCCTCGTCACCACCTCCCAGGTATTCACGCAATTCCTCGTCGGCATTGTTGATTGCGTCTTTAGCCAGTTTGGGCTTGAGCACTTCGGTGACAGCGGGTCGAAGAGCGGCAAGTGTCGTAGCCTTGGATACTTGTAGGAAGTTGAAGAGTAGCTGGTCGAGGAAGTTGTTGACGAGCTGGAGGGCGCCCTGGGAGACTAGAGCAGTCTCGCCTGAGGGAAGCATGCCATTTTCATCATACCACGAGTCTGCGTGGCTATCGTAATCGTTCGTAACGATCTGTGATGCAGCAGAGGCAGCAATGAAGGCAGCTTCGGGCGAAACAGACTGAGGTGGAGAGACCAAGCCTTGCCCAATCGTTGACGGTCGGTCGCTGGATATACTTTGCGTCCTTGATCGTGGTAGTCGTGGGGAGGCGAACGACATCGGCGATCGAGCCATCTCGGGAGATGGTGCTCCCATGGTGAAGAAGATGGTCAGAGGAAACCTCTGGAAGACTTGGCGATTGTGACTATGATTGATTGAATCTTTGGTCGTCTGATCGGTTCAGTGAACGTTTGTCGAGCCCTGCTGTAGCAAGGTTGTTCCGGGAGCAAACGTGGCTATCGCGATCTTGACAGCGTTAGAAAAAGTACCATCCAGCGCCTGTATGATTCAACATGTGGAAGCCAAAGTACATGCGCCAGTCCCAAAGCAGGCGCCTGAACCAGGAGTTACGTTGGCATTCGGGCGCAAGACGCAGAAGTACAAGCCTCTATGAGCTGAGTTCCACAGACAAGCGACTTGCGACACAAACCAATCTGTGTGACAGCCAGTGAATGACAGATTGAAAAGGAAACGAAGCTTGAAGATGTTTGGGAACCCGCGACCGGTCGAGAAGGGATCCGGGAATCTATCTGAAGAACAAACTTACGGCAGGAAAGAAAAAAGCAACGCAAGACAACTGACGATGGCCGTCCCGCGAGCGAGCTAAAAGGTTGTCGCAAAAAGTAACGATCGCCAGCCAATTCGACAACAGAGCATGGGTGGACTGTCAAACGTCAAGCACTCTCGTCGCAACGCCTCTCGAGACCGATTAAAAAGAGAGAATGAATTGTCAGGAGACCTTGTCGACGGCAAATAAAAGGTGATAGACAAAGTAAGTAAGTAGCCGTAACGGTGGGCTGATCGATCCGGTCGGTGCAGTAGGTGGCCAGGGATTGGCGTCACCCCAGGTGGGATAGCCTCGTCCGTCGCGTTCAGGGGTTCCGGAGAGAATAGGCAAACCCAATTGGCCTCAGTAGCCCTGTCGGTGGTGGGTGTCGGTTTTAACGGAGCAGGCCCCCTAATTCTGAAGCGGCGCCCAGCAATTTTCAGATCCGCGTCTGATGGATGGATGGATGGATGGAAGGATGGATGTCGCTGCTGCTTTTCTGTTGCGCCACGAATGCAACCCTACTCGTTGCCAATGGCATCTGCCTTTTTCTCTCGTCAAAAGGAAGTATCACGCCTCGCCTCGCGGAGCTCGTACGGTCGCAGCTTCGAGCAGCTTCGTTGCTGTCCTGAATCTGCGTGCGCGTTGGTGCCTCCAACTGGCGGCCTTGGCCCTTAGTGCCGGCCAGGTCCCCGACTAGTGCTGCTGGTGATGGTCGTTGCGCAGTTGTGCTCCACAAAGAACATCTGAAAAGAGAGTCTGGCAGGTATTTGAGTCAATGTCGAGTCAGTTCACGTCCGCCATATCGCGTGGCGTCCAGCAGTCGTTCTCAGCGGCGCGCGGTCTCGACCTGGGAGCCTGTAGCCAGCGCAGGTTTCAAGATGATGGATACCCGAGGAGGGAACAAAGCGCCGATGTACACGTAGATAGAACCATCTGAAAGAGAATATATGATACCTAGTTTGAAAAGGGATGTGACGTCGGCTGGTCCCAGTCCAAACTCCCAAGTGACGGGCTCATCAGTTTTCGGTGCGAGGATTGGGCAAGATGACTGGACCCCAGTCGATCCGCATCTTCACGGCGCACGGATACAGAGCACAGTGTTCAATTCGCACAGTCTGGGTACGCGCCTTCAGTACAGATACAAGCAGTCCTATTGTTAGATGTCACCAGCGAACCAGAACCATCTCTTGTCAACTGGAGCTTGCCCGTGTGAGTGCGTGCCCGCGCCCTGTCATGCGCACGCAGTGTACGTACTTGCGTGCCAGGCCTTTGCGTTGCACGATGCTGCTCTGCTCAAAGACACTGGTGCCACGTTTTGGGATGCCGCAGCCTCCCGCGGAAAGCGACGCATACTGTGGAAAGGCAGTTATGTCTCTCCATTCCAGATGCAGGCATGCAGTTTGCGTCAGTAGTTGCAAAGAGTTTGCCCTGCACGGACCTATAAATCAGGCGCATACATGATACACGTAATTAACAAGGCAGGGTTCCGCTTGGACAAGGTCGTGGCCACCTCATTTGACACTGCCTACCTGCCAGGGCCCAGACGTTGCTCCGGCTCCTGACCTCGGCTTGTTGCTTGTTTCAAGAACAACAACAGTCCTCGCGCAGTGAAGACTTTTTACTGACCGAGATGAAACAGACGCATGCTCGATTCTCCATGTTCCCTGGTGATCTTGCTAGGAACCATGCGATGTCTGTGACAGTTCATCCGCCGGGGTGGCGCAATCATTACAGTACTATGCAGCCAGCCGAGAAGAATACATACGTACTCCGTACAGCTCAAGGTGCCTCATGCGGGAGGGAAAAAGTGGCGAGCGCTCGAGCTCTCGACCGGACCTTGCTAGTATAAGTCCAGTGATGCTATCAATTTGGGCAGCACCTGGAGGCGGGACCTTGTCCTTCAACTTCAAACCCATGCACACCAAGGGTCCAGAACAGTGCTAATGCCACGGTACTTCCACATCAACAGACTAGCAGTCTAGCCGGTGCCTGGCGATGGTGGGGGAGCAAAACATGGCCGGTTAGTTAAAGGCAGTAGTAGCTGAAATCATCTCAACGGCAATTGACATTCCCTTGATCCAGGTTCGAGGCCCTCAAGAGGTTCAAGGTAGAAGAGCATCGTGACACGGCTCATCTGGTGGCTGGACTTGATGTTGGCTGAATTTGTCTTTATTTAATGGGGGGTTCCCGCGTTGGAGATCGCCATTCGACACGATCCATCATCCATCCAACTACAGCTAGCGTCTACGTGTGGCAGCTGAACTACAGAGGCCCGAGCGCTTCTAGCGTTAAGCGAGCAATCTGTCGCCTGATAGATCGTCACAGTGTATCACGCTTGGGCCTCTTTAACGTCTCTTGGATAGAATCGGCTCCCTCTGCTCCGTTATCTGGAGCCCGGTCCACGTCAAGAATAGAGATTCGTCGTCATATTGACTTCTGTATGTATCACTGGCTGAGTCTACTTTTTTGTTTAGTGGCACGTAACTGCCTATTTCCGCTGCCAAGTCCTTGTAATCCCACCCCCAAGCCTACCCTTAATTTCCCACGCGTAGTGCACGAGTCAGAGTGTCCCACTACTGACCTGCCTCGATCTGCCGTTGTGTCCAAGACCGGCAAGAAATCCAAGAAACATGGTTCCCACGTGTCAGCACTCGAGAAAGATCGGAGCATGGTTGTCTCCAAAGTCCACAGGAGCAGTTGGAATCTTGAATCGGGCCGTATATCTGGGGGCCTTCAGGGGCACATTCCCGGGTAGCTCAATTGAAGCCAAACAGCTCGTCACGACTTACAACCGTACCCCTGAAAATTAGCGGCCTGGATTGCTCGTTTGTTGAATACAAATATGTCCAAAATACATGGCTCTTTTTTGGGGAGGGATCGCATCGTACTATTGCATGCGATAGAATCTACCAGATTACGAGGCGAAATTTACTACAATGGCATGCAGAGAAGGGCAAGTCACCTGCTAGTCTACAAGGCGACGTGGTCACACAAGCAAATCTCACAAACTTTAAAATCAATTTTTTTGTCTTCAAAAATGTTCATTCAAGGCCATCATGACCGCGCTCTGGTGAAAAACCATGACAGACCAAATGATCTGCTCTTGATGCCGTGTTGCTGTTGTAAAAGCCCATGAAATTCGCTGCTGGACAAGAAAAAAAAGGGGGGTATATCCGTAAACACCAGTCGCTCCCATCATGTCGCTCAATATCCGTCGTTCTCTTCCAACGAGATGTGCCCAGGGCCAGCTGAACTAGCCCCTCGTACTCCAACGCCGCCGATCAGCATGGAGATACTTTCAATATGGCCGAATCAAACATTCCCATCCAATCTGCATCTGTATCAGCATTTGAGCATACCAACGGCGGGCCGCGGAGACCAGGGGCCAGAGGGCCACTCACCCTTTAGTTGCGGGGACTGCCTCAAGGCAAGTCCTTCCTCGAGTGAAGAATTCGAGCTGGAGGCAACGCTTCCATGTCTCTTGCGACATCGTTGACAGATGCCTCCTTTTTTCACACCAGTGTATGTGGCATAGTGACAGCCTCCTGGCATGGTTGTACCCGCCGCGCAGGGCGTTGTGATGGTACGGGCAAGTTCGTTGCACTCGGGGCACTGAAGACTGTAGCCGTTACACATGGTTGTAAGAGGAGTGGTTATCGATGATGGATACTCTCTTACAGAGTGTTCCCGTTTTCTTTTCTGTATCCTGGACGGCTCTTCCTTTGCTGGACTGAACTCTGTCGGCGTTTAGTAATGATGATTGTGAGTTAAATCCAAAGATAAAGATCACTTTGTTTTCCATGGCGCGGCCTATATGAGCCCAAAGAATGTCCAGTGAACAGCTTATGCGTTCATGGTTGCGCTTGTTCTGCGCTACATGATAGGCTTTAAACTGTGTTCTGCTGCGAACACGCACGAACAATTACGAACAGCTCTTACATCTCAATAGCGCGGAGTTCAGGATTCCAGGGTCCAGTTAAACAAGGTAGAAAAGTCTAATATGAATCTTGAATCGAATTTGTTGTCCCAGCGTAGTCTTGCAAAAGGGGTCCCGGCACAACCTAGAGGAAGTGAAGCTCCGAAGTAATGTTGCTCCTTCGATCCACTCGCCTATACCACAGTCTAGAACTATATAAAGAAAGAGGGCGATCTCACAAGAGCAATGCTATGAACATAGGCCTGGACGAACGAAATAGTACATGTATGAGGGGCCATCTATCGCCAGCACAGGGGTTGGGGATGTACTTGACGATGGCACTCGACTTCAAAATATACCGCAACAGTGTATCAGCTCACAGCAAAGTTAAGCTTCATAAATTTCGCCCCACAGTCTCCGTTACTCTTCTGGAACGCGTCAAATTGGCGCATGGGGATGAACAAAGAAGCGATGGGGAGAAGGCTGCGCACTGGCCGTCGAAAGGCTATTGTCGTGGCTCACAACATCGACGAAGTGAGCCAGTACTAGCAGATATGTCTATACACAATGCAAGCAAGGAAAAAGTGGGAAAATCCATCTCATGGCTGCTGTATTGACAATAGTTGGTCGAACCGTTAGAACTTGACAGTTCTCAGCATGCAGTCCATCGACGCGATACCTGCGGGAAAGTCTATTGGTTAAATACACACAGCGGTCAATTGCTCGAGACATTGTGATAGTTTGTGATGTATAATTATTTTCATCGGCAAAACCTTTGGAAGGTCACAACCATTCTCATCGTAGGGTATCAAGTTTTTTTAAGGTCAATCCATAATTCCTCCTTACTGCTGGCGCTCAGCCTCCGCCTGTTTGGTGATGTCGTGCTCGACGCCACGCTGCTGTGTTTTTCCCTCCGCATGCATTTGGTTGTACTGAGCCTGTTTAGACTCATCACCAGTCAGTCCGGCGACAGCACTGCCAACGGCACCCTGTGCACGATTGGAAATTCCAGAGCCGTAGTCGGACAGCTGACCCTTGGCCTCCTGCTGCTGACCCTCAAGATTCTGCTGTCGGCCAGCTTGCTTGAGGTTCTGTCCAAGAGTTAGTCACATCAGTGGCATTTGGTGAATCGGCCCAACATACCTCATTTCCCATGAGTCCGCCAAGAGTCTCCTTTGCAGATCCAGCCGTTTGGTTCCACGAACCATCAGTGCGGGCCTTGTCGTCGGTAACAGCAGCACCGGAGCCAGAGATGGTGGCGCCAGGAAGCTTAGCAGTAGCATGCGAAGCGTCGTACTCGGACTGGGCCTTGTCCTCGCGGAGGTCACCCTGGGCCTGGTCACCAGTGTTGCCAGTCACACTGCCGAGTGCCGACTGGACCTTGCCAGTGGCAGTGTCGACGTAGGACTGGAGAGTGGAGGGCTGGTTGCTGTCGGCCATTGTGAAAGTTGATGTGATCCTGAAGGCTGGTATACGAGTGCAGGTGTATTGATTGTGATGGGAGGGAAAGGAGGAAGCACAGAGGAGCAGGGCGAAGAGACGTTTTTAAATAGCGACGGACTTCAATTCTGAGAGCTTCCAACACTTGCCAACCCTTTCTTGTGATGGAAGTCACGATGCCATCGATACAGGCCGAGTCGATCTGTCTGGGTCTAGTGACATCACTCCTTGCTCGCACTACCTGGCTGAGGCAAGCTGTTGACGTTGCCCGCAACCATTTTGGGGAATAAGGGGGGTCGTCGACGTGAGCTGTGTACGAAGGTGGGTGGGGTGTTCTTGCCGTGACGTCAGAGGTCTGTTGTCATTCTATGTAGAATGGAGGGCAGGAGCGTGCGATGGGGTCTGTGATGCCATGGGAACAGCAAAGACGATATTCAAATGACCGGGTGAAGAGAATCAGAATAGGGCACAAAGGCTGCTCGCGGTTGCACTCTTGACAATGAGTGAGGGCTCGTGGACGGTTCCCGGAATGCACTGACCCATCCACTGATAAAATACAACCCCGAGGTAAATCAGACTTTCGCAAAGCAAACACGGCAGGCTTGGTTTCAATCGTGGGCATTTAATCTTTGTCCCCTTGTCTGTATTTAACACGATTCAGCCCTTGAGTGTGTGGCGCTACGATAAAAACAAAAATGCTCATCTCATCCACGAAGACTCCCCTGACCATGCCATCTCAAAGACCGTTGGTATCGCAAATAATGAAGTATCATGATAGTACAGTGGTGTACACGCGCCAGACAAGGTCAAGCACAGCGTGCTGTGCGCTTCTGGTCCTCCCGCTCAAACCCTTCAGTGCTGGCTCCACTCAATGGTGTTCAGGTCGATGCCTTCCTGCACAAGCTCCCACAACGGGCTGAGCTCGCGGAGGAAGGTGACACGCTCTTGAACGGCCTTGAGCACGTAGTCAATCTCCATCTCTGTGGTGAAGCGACCGATGCCAAAGCGAATACTACTGTGTGCGCTCTCGTCACTGTTGCCAAGGGCTCGCAAGACATAGCTGGGCTCAAGCGAGGCAGATGTGCAAGCACTGCCGGAGCTCAGCGCAATATCTTTGAGGGCCATCAGTAGCGACTCGCCTTCCACGTAGGCAAACGAGACATTGACGCAGCCAGGGTAGAAGGAGTTTGGTGCTCCGTTTTGTGTGGTGTGCTCCAAAGACAAAAGTCCCTTGAGGAGTCGGTCTGAGAGGTACTTGATGCGCTTGGTGTCGTACTAAACGATGTGTTAACGGCAGATCATCCATCGCTGTTGAACTTGTAGAGCCAGATAAAGAGAAAGAAGTCAGATAATGTCTTGTGGTCAACACGGACGCCTTGTCACGGGCATTCAGAAAGCCATGCATGTGAAGATATATCATCACGTAATAGATGGGGATATGCCAAAAAAAAACATCAAAAACATCAAAAACCAAGTACGTACCGGCATCTCTTCCTTGGCGATACGGCACGCCTCGCCAAAGCCAACCACAAGGGGCGGCGCGAGTGTACCGCTGCGCAAGCCTCGCTCTTGGCCACCACCGGTGATAATGGGGTCCAAGCGGACCCTAGGTCGTCGCCGGACGTAGCAGGCACCCATGCCCTTGGGCCCGTAGATCTTGTGTGAAGAGATGGACATGAGGTCAATGTTCATCGAATTGACGTCCAGCGGGATCTTGCCGACCGCTTGAGCGGCGTCGGTGTGGAAAAAGACCTTCTTTGATCGACAAAGCTTGCCAATCTCTTCAATAGGCTGGATTACACCAATCTCGTTGTTGACTGCCATGACGCTGACGAGCGCAGTCTCTGGGCGGATAGCTGCCTCCAGATCTTTCATGTTAATAAGGCCATCGTTCTGCACAGGCAGATATGTGACCTCAAAGCCGTCGTCCTGCAAGTGACGACAGCTATCGAGTACACATTTGTGCTCCGTCTGTGTGGTAATGATATGCTTCTTCTTGCCACTTCGACCAAAGAAGCGAGCCACACCCTTGATGCTCATATTGTTGCTCTCAGTGGCACCGCTTGTGAAGATGATCTCCTTGGGATCGGCACCGATGAGGTCTGCGACGTGCTTGCGAGCATCCTCAACAGCCTTCTCACTCTCCCATCCGTACGCGTGTGTCCGCGAGTGAGGGTTACCATAGACGCCAACGTAGTAGGGGATCATGGCGTCCAAAACTCGAGGATCGACGGGTGTTGTGGCTTGCATGTCGAGATAGATGGGTCTTTGTCCTTCGTCCATCACCGCTGCCTGCTTGAGGACCTGCGCCATCGGGCTGACCTTGGCGTTGGTAGGCGCGTCGAGGGGAGTTGGAGATGGGATATCGACGAAATCTTTCTTGTCCAGTTTGATGGCTGTCTCAACGCGAGCACTATCGTGCTTGGTCCCTGTGACATAGCCGCGCCTCGATGCGTTCTTCGCAACAACAGCAGCAGCGGTGCGTGATAAACTGCGAGTGGCTACCGATGCGGCCGACGTCGCTAGGGGGGAGCTGCAACCAATACGGCTGCTCGCCCTCAAGGCGGAAGATGTGATGCTGACCATGATTGCTGATCTCAACCTGCGCGCAGCTTGTGTGCAGCGAAAGGAGATGATTGATGTGCAAACAAGGCAAGTTGTGGTGGCGTCGAGTCGATGACACGGGTAAGATGCGAAAGTGGAGAGCGAGATTTTGGTCTCTTTTTTTCTTGTAGTCCCTTGCCCCCCAGGATTTGTCATAGTCGAGCTTTCGGTTGACCTTCGGCTCGGGCGAAAAGCCCGACCGGAGGAGGATGGTGATTGGCTGGACTTTGCATCACTCGCCGACTCAGGCAGCTATCAAGCGTCACTGACTTGGTATCACAGTTCCGCCCGCAGGACGATATACCAAGAAACGGAGTCCTTCTTAGTGGTTCAAAATGATGAAGACAGCCCATTCAACATGCTGAGCGCCGTCAGGCTACGGGTACATGTACGGAGTAGCTTCCTAGTCACATTTTATCTGTTAGTGCGAGCGAAGAACCGTGCGCCAAACGCTAGCAAACACAAATGTCTTGGCATTGAATCTTACCTGGCTGGAGGCTAATTGCATGCAATTGGGAGGATGCGCTGGCGCCACAGCCGTGGCCAGCCTTCAGTCGCACGCGCCGCCGCACAGCCACCCTACGTCGTCACCGGTCGATCCTCGTTAACTTAGACGGACGCGAACTCTTTGCTGGCGGCCTTAATCCCTATCCGCCTCTTCGCTGACGCCGGTGGCTCTCGGGTTCTCTTGCTAGCTGTGCGTCGGATCTGAGCCATCTTATATTTTTCTCCTCCCATTCTGCCTTGCGCGCACGACTGCATCGCAATGAGTTTCAAGGGCTTCTCCAAGAGCTTGACGCGGGTAAGTCTCTCATCATCGTCATCCTGCCCCTCACCCCACGACGACTGGGCAACATCACAGCCATAGCACTGTCGGCGTAGGCGCTCAACAATCTGCAGGCACCGCAACAGATCAAGTCCAAGTTCAATATTGGCGAGTCCACGAAAGACGCCGTATACATCGATGCCGAACGCCGCTTTCAGGAGCTTGAGAACGAGACCAAAAAGCTCCACAATGAGTCGCAAAAATACTTTGAGGCCATCAATGGCATGCTCAGCAACCAGATCGAGTTCTCCAAGGCCATGACCGAAATTTACAAGCCCATATCGGGTCGCATGTCGGACCCTGATGACAGGAAGATTGAAGGTAGCCCAGAGGGTATTCAGGCTTGCGAGGAATACGAGGCCGTGGTCAAGGAGCTGCAGGAGACGTTGGCGCCCGAGCTGGAGATGATTGATACTAGGGTTATCCGCCCGGCGAATGAGCTCCTCGACGTCATCAAGGTCATCCGAAAGACCGCGGTTAAGCGTGACCACAAACAGCTCGACTACGATCGGCATCGGGCGACCCTGAAGAAGTTGCAGGACAAGAAGGAGCGCAGCGCCAAAGACGAGAAGGCCATGTGGAAGGCCGAGGGTGATGTCGAGGCGGCGACGCAGGACTTTGAGTACTTCAACGACTTGCTCAAGGACGAGCTGCCGAAGCTGTTTGCCCTCGAGCGCGAATTTATCCAACCTCTCTTCCAGTCCTTCTACTACATGCAGCTCAACATCTTTTACACTCTACACGAGCGCATGCAGCGCTGCGACATTGGCTACTTCAACCTCACGCTTGATATAGAGGACGCTTTCCACGAGAAGAGAGGAGATATCCAGGAGCGCGCAGAAGCTCTGTCCATCGTGCGCTTCAAGACGACGGGTCAGCGACGACCCATCCGTTACGGTGGCCGGCCAGCCCTCGAGGGTTCCAAGCCCCAGAACCTTCTCACACAGGGAGAGTCAACTTCGGAAAAGGCGAGCCCCAAGCTAGGCGGATACTCGCCAGGCGGCGCGGAGGAGGCTGCCGAACCCGCAGCACCACCTCCATATTCCCCTGGCCAACAGACAAATCTTTCAGCCATTGCCGCCGCGAAGCCCAAACCGCCACCACCTAAACCCAAGCCTTCGCGCCTCACCAATGCCCCCGCCGCAGAAATGTGCACCGCGCTGTACGACTACGCAGCGCAGGCCGATGGAGATCTGAGCTTCCACGCCGGGGACTCGATTGAGATTGTGCAACGGACCGCGAATGAGAATGAGTGGTGGACTGGTAAACTCAATGGGAAGCAGGGGCAATTCCCAGGTATGTACACTGCCTTGTGGCTCCGGCAGAACATTTGCTAACTTTGATACAGGCAATTATGTTAGACTTGGTTAATCAACCCTCCATACTTTCATATTTTCAAGTCATCCACTAGAATACTTGTCTGAGCATGGTTCAAGGATAATCAGTGCAAGCGGGAGGAACCGCATACTGCCCGGGATCAGCGCATGCCTAACGGGCGACGTGTGACAACTGGAACGGTGCATATAAACATCATGTGAAGGAAATTCATTTCTTCTGCCTGGCCGCCAAGGCCACAACCACCTAATCTAGTGTGTGAAGTCATAACCAGCAGCACGCCCACCATCCGCAGCGCCTAGGATAAGATGGAAAGGCTTTGCTGGCGCCATCCACTCCTCGTTGCCGAGCTCTGGCATGTCCGGCAACTCCAAGAGCTTTTGTGGAACGCTCTGCGGCTTGGTTCCATCCGCCTTGCGCAGACCTGGAATCCGGAGCGCAGGGTCAAATGAGACGAGGACAATGGTTCCATGGAGCCCCGCTTCACTGACAGGTGAAAACACAAAAACGCGACCATCGAAGTCCCGGCGAACCTTTTTCACGGGCTCACTTATAGGTGTCATCAGGTTGAAAAGCATGCCCATTGTGGACTCGTCGTGTCCGCGCTTCACCTCGGGGGGCCATAGGCAAGCAATGGCTTCCTCTTGCTGCCACTCTACGTCGCCGTGGAATGCCCAGGCGGGCGATGCAGAGCGTACAGGGCGTCGTTGGGGTCTGACCCGCGTTCGAAGCCGGAAGTGCTTTCGCGTGGTGGTCGATGGCTCGTTCACCAGATCGATGAAGCTGTCTGTTCGAGGATCATAGTCATTCGCGCAGATCGTTTCGAAGCGGGGGCTGTAGACATCGCCAACGTGACAGCTCATTGATGGGATCGTTATTGCCCAATCGCCCTCTTGTCCAAAGTTGTTCAAGTGTTCTGCGGGCACAAGGACCTGTCGATAGCAGCATCTCTCCGTCCTGCCGTATGGTATTTGGGCGCAAGCCAAATAGAATGATACATCGCCCGTTGCTTCGTCTTGGGAGAGCTTCATAATGTCGAAAGCGTGCCTTTTCACAGCGTTGCCACCCTTGAACGAGCCGGAGAGGTGCTGCAGGGTGCTGGAATCGCTGGTACGCATCCTGAACCAGTGATAGTAGCTGCGCTGGAGGTCGTACATGACGGGACCGAGGGGCGAGCAACTTGACGATGCGCCGTATAAAACTCCGTCAATGATCTCAAAGCAGACGTTCTCTCCCAGCCGGTCGCCGAAAAAACCGACATCTAGAAGAAACTTGTGCCCCCATTGTCGAGATTTGATGTTGAAGCCCCTTAAGGACCACCGCCATTTAGAGACCGGATCATCGACGATAATGCCATAGTAGAGATCATGCTCATCATTCCTCACAAAAATACTGTTGCGGCCCGGTAGGCTCTCTGAGTCGAGTATGCAACGGTGTTGGACATCGCACACCACCAGCCTGCACCAGCTGGAATCGTATCCCTCGAGGAGAAGGGACAGGATGCCCTTTTCATAGTGAATAAAATCGACATAGAATGGCTGGCGAGGGGCATGTCCATATAACTGAGTATAGATGTTCCGGGTATCGATGTGCGCCTCTTCCGCTGCGGTGTCGTCGAGGTGCAGGATGCGAAAGCAATGACGGCCCAGCTTATAGATGAAGGCTCCGCCCGAGAGAATGAAGCGATTTGAGACGGCAGCCAGCAACAGTTGACAAGGCGAACCTGACTCCATGGCTATGGTTCTCTTGCAGAGACGCCTCCATTCGCTTGCAAAGCGCCCCTTTGTCAGGGCATTCCGATATTCAGCAGAATACGATGCTCCATTCTGCGCACGAATCAGTCTTGCTTCTTTCTTTTCGAACGGTTCAAGCTCACTCTGAGTAAAGTTTGACAACAAGAGTCGGAATAGGCAATAGTTCGTAGAAGACCCTTGCAAGTCAAGGAGAGGGACCACTGCTCGCCCAAAGTCATGCAAACTAGTATCATCTCCAGCAGCTCCTGTGGCACATTCAAAAGTAAAGACATTATGAACGACGTTAGTTAGCAAGAAGAGGGCGTAACTCGAGGCCGAGAGGGTCAAACGAGTGAACAGAACAGAAATCAGGTCACTTGGCCATACTTGTAGGAAACATGAACCCAATGGTCGTGACAAAGTGCATCCTGAGCGGGGACTGCACATTGTCATTGAGGCTGCGTGTTTTAACCTTGTGTGACGCGAGAGTATGTGATGAGGTGTCCTTGACTCCATGTCTTTGACCAACGACTCGAGTGATAAACTAGGGAGCCGAGACTTTGACTGGTGCCCATGTCTGTTACACGGCAGCCCACGCAGAAAATGGAATTTTTGAACAGCGCCTCGGCTGTGGGATTAGTGAGAGGCAATTTGGCCACTTGCCATGGGTTCAGATGGCTGAATGATCGTACGAACTTACGTTGGGGCATGTCAGGTAGAGAAAGGTTTGGCGCTTCTCCGTCACCGCTTAGTACATGTACCTGCCCCGCCATTTACAAGGCTGGCCCTTTGCATGATCAATGGGGAACAAGACTTGCAAGGGTATCTAGCCAGCAGGCGCTCGGAAAATCGGGCTTTGCGGCCAGCTCATCGAGTTGCGAGGGGGTGAGGAAGGCAGACATGAGGCTCTGCACTGCGGTCACACCATCATGTGGGCAACTGGAGTCAGTGCGGCTTTGAAAATACTGACTACCCTGTATGTAGCCAAAGCTCACAGTGCTTGCAGTACGTCTAGTGTTGCATCTTGAGACGGCGCAAAAGAAACACGGGAACCAAAATAAAACTTGCTATGGTTATGTTGAGTAAGGTGGATAGGAATTGTTCTTCATGCCTTGGAGACGCCTGTGTGGTAGTGAATCGAACTAGCAACATGTTGTCGTTAAAAACGTTTTTAGTCTTAGACAATTTCAACGACACATTTTGTCGTGAGGCGCGGGTAAGGCTGATCTTGAGTCTCGTCTGATCCATATCAAGTATTCCTGCCCACAAGCCTCTATCTATTCAGGAATACTGGCCTTGTAGACTGTTCCCAGGCGCGTCATCCCGAACCCCCAAAAGCCCGGGTTCTCCACAAATGCGGCATCGCGCGCCCTTCGGGATGAGTACATCGTTGACTTCTCATGTTCTAGGCGGACGGTCCTAGTATGCCGAACTTGTCCTTGCAAATACATCCCCGCTGTGTGAAAGCTCTCACCGCTAGACCACCAGCCACTTCTATCGCCTCCGCGTCGCAATGATCGACCTCACGGCGCCTTTCGAGGCCGACAGGCTCCTCGAAATCCGCACGTCGGCCATGAAACAAATGCCGGGCCTCACAATCGCGTCGGGAATAGACAAGGAACTGTGCAACAGGCCCATGAAGATTGACGAGGTGGGCCTCGAAGGCGACGAACACGACCTGACCTTTCATGGGGGCCCTGACAAGGCCGTCTTAGGCTGTAAGCTCAAGCAAAATTCCACGACGACAACGATGTACCGTGATATTGATGCCCAAAGACTGCTCTTCCCACTATCCGAACTGGCAGGAGTCTTACCCGGAGGCAGCAGACAAGTTTGTACCGGGAGGATTTGGCGAGAACTTCGTCACGGCTCACATGAACGAACGCAATGTCTGCATAGGCGACATCATCTCCGTGGGGTCTGAGGTCCTGCTGCAGGTATCCCTACCCAGATCCCCTTGCTTTAAGCTGAACCATCGCTTCTCTATCAAAAAGTTTGCGCCTGTCACCTACGAAACGAGCCGTACAGGCTGGTATTACCGCGTCATCCGTGGGGGCACGGTCCAGGTGGGCGACGAGCTTCGTCTGGTGGAGAGGAAATGGCCCAAGTGGACGATTGAGAGAATCCAGGAGTACCTGCACCGAAATAAGGACAACTTTGAGATGAACCAGGAGCTGTCGCGCATTGAGGAACTCGGCATGGAGGCGCGAGGCCAATTCCAGAACCGAGTCGCTAAAGCTCTGAAGAAGAAGGACGCAAAGACGGAGACGTGGCATGACTACAGGATCATTGAGCGCCACATGGAGACGCCCAGGGTTGTGTCTCTGACTTTTGAGGCGGTGGACCCGCGAGTCAGCGCGGAACAGAGTGACTTTGGTCTTCATTCGAAGCTCAAGCTGCCAAACGCACTGACGAGATCGTACTCGGTGGTGTCGGGAGAGGGCAAGCTTCTCGGTCGCCGGTTCGAGCTCGGCGTCGCGCTTGAGCAAAACAGCCGAGGGGGATCAAAATACGTGCACGAAAATGCGCACGTTGGCGACGTGGTTCCCGTGGGCAAGTTCACGACCAGCGTCGCGCCTGATGCATCGGCCAGCATGCATGTCTTCATTGCTGGCGGGATTGGCATCACTGCTTTCATCGCGCTGGTGAAGCGGTGTTTCCAGATCAATTGGGACTTTAAGCTGCACTATGCCGTCCAGTCTCTGGAGGACATGCCATATCGGGAGAGACTCGCGCCCTACGGATCCAAGGTCGTCGTGTATGACAAGTCGAAAGGTCAGAGGATGGACATCAACGGGATTGTCAGGGGCATGCCGTGGAACAGCCACCTCTATGTCTGCGGACCTGACCGGATGATGGACGCAACGAAGAGTGCAGTGGCAGAGAGTGGTCTGTCCCCCAACGAGGTGCACTACGAGGCCTTTGGGGCCAACATCTCGGGTGATCCGTTCGAGGCGGAAGTGGCAAACAGAGACGGCAAGGCCGTCAAGGTAGGAGAGGAGGAGAGCCTGCTCGAGGTATTGCGACGCGAGTTTGATGATGTCCCCTCGAGCTGCGAAGTCGGCAACTGTGGCACCTGCAAGATCTCTCTCATGAGCGGCCGGGTTGATCACCGAGGCACAGCCTTGTCGGAAGAGGACAAGGCTAACTCCATGCTTTCATGTGTTAGTCGCGGTGCTGGCCGTATTTCCATTGAGATCTGAGGCGGGCCTAAGGGCAGCAATAGAAGATGAGCATGTAGTACATTGTTATACTTCGTGAACGGGTGAGAGGTGTCGTCTGTGTTGACGCGACTGGGAATCTGGGACATCACTGCGCTCACGCACTGTACCACGCACCGTACCAATCGATAAGCCGATCGCCAACTTTTTTTCGAACCTTCCGAAACGCATTCAAAGCTGAACACCACAACGCAAGCATAGTTCCTTATCATCCACGACGACCGTGATGGCACCCCAAGAAGCATCAGACGGCCGATTTGCCGTCCTGCCCGTGCGCATG
The DNA here is from genome assembly GCF_022114955.1 of Emericellopsis cladophorae. Lineage (NCBI taxonomy): Eukaryota > Fungi > Ascomycota > Sordariomycetes > Hypocreales > Bionectriaceae > Emericellopsis > Emericellopsis cladophorae. Next base: position 332,516 of record NW_026250941.1, read on the forward strand.
ATTGGATCGGAAGCATATCCCGTCGAAACCGTCCATGAGATCAGGATCCGGCCAAACAAGCCCAGATTCCCCACCGCCAACGATGGGCGAACGCTCTACCTGAAGAACATACCCGTCGACAGCACAGAGGCTCACTTTCGTGAATTGTTCGCCACTCTTCTCGGCGGGCAGCGTCAATTCGAGTCCATCGCATTTGAGAATGAGGCGCAAACAGTCCTCGCTGTCGACCCGGCCCGCGCTACGATGATTCAGGGCTTCGCGAAGAAGAGAAAACGCGGAGATGTCGAGGCAGAGGAGCGTCGAGAAGAGGTCGCGGCGCAGCTGCCCGAGATATGGACGCGCCGTCTGCAAAACAGCGGGAGCACGGCGACGGTCCTCCTGGTCGAGGAAGCAAGTGTTGCCAGGGTTCTCAAAAAGATTGATAGGATCCACAGCGGCAAGGGTGCGCAGCCGATCTGGGGCCAGGGCGTCGACGACAAGGACGTGTCCCCGCTGTCGACACCATGGATTGCGACACATCTGCGACTGAGCCGAGCCGACAAGCTCGAGACCAAGAATTCCGTGCACGCATTCTTCAGCGTCTTCAACCGCAAGGAGAAGGAAGCCAACGAGCTTGCCAAGCGGTTGCGCAACGAGCCTGACGAGGATGGCTTCGTCACCGTCACCAAGGGCAGCAGGAATGCACCGGCCAGCCGCAACGAGGCCGACGAGGCCCGGGCCAAGATGCTGCAGAAGGAGGCGAAGAAGAGGGAGGAGCTCAAGAGGTTCTACCGCTTCCAGCTGCGCGAGGAGCGCAAGCGGGAGCAAGCCAACCTGCTCAAGGGCTTTGCGGCGGCACAGGAAAAAGTGGCAGCGATGAAGGAGAAGCGTGGCAAGTTCATGCCCGAGAGCTGAGGGGGCCCGCTTGGGCGAACAACAAGCACAAAAAATATATGGTGAGTCGTCCCCTCTGCATTTGCTGTCTCTACACACCATGACTGTGATGACGCCGCGGGGCCATCAGAAGCAGGCTAGAGATCGGGGCGCTTCTCACAGTGTCTCGTCTCAAGGACGCCGGCTCTTGCTGCACAAACACCGCGTAACAATCTTCTCAAAATCTCTGAAATGCCAATCGATCTTACTTGCGTTCTTGACAATCATGTTGGATCTTGGCTGACTAGATCTGCGGTTCTCTGCTGTTCAGGGCGCACACCATGTCGCGCTCCAGGCTAGGCGTCATATTTGGAGTTCTGGTCTCAAGAACCGCCCTGACCGGTGGTCAGTGTCAGAGGATCAGCAGTATAGCACGTTGCGGGCGACTTCACCCGGAGGGTGTTTGTCTCACAAAGATGTCAAGCCTTTGCAGATTGCTCCGCATGATCTGGAACAACTGCTGGTTCCTCATCCGAGGAACTGCCACTTTATGCGCCTCACGCAGGTTTAGATGTCCTGACGACTGGATGTACCGCCAAGGGCGCGAGGGGAGGAAGGCGACAGACTTGAGAGTTGATCCTCGCGGATCCAGGCAGCCGAAATCCCGGCCATGCCGATATGAGAACATCGCTGTGCAGCAGGCACATGTTGAAGAGGATACTGCCCGAGTTGACTGAAGGCTTTGGGTCCCAGGCCAGGATTGCCGGATGAAGTTGGCACAAAATCTTAAAGATAGCACTCTCCATAATTGTTAAAGACACTTCCAGAGACAGTGCATTAGAGACAGTTCATTGACTTGACCCTGACCATCTGATCTCACCTGACTCGAAAAGCGATGAGAAGATGGTTCTTGTCAGGCTGTAGGGTTACCTGAACTCGTCCTACAAAGTGACAACAGTAGCACTCAAGTATACATAGCATCCAGCGCTCACGTATTGTTTGCATGGAACAATTACAATAAAATATCGACATTGCTAATTTGAGGACCGTGGCGGGGTCAAGGGACTTGGATGAGCGATGCTGGTTGACTCGGCAACGAGGCAAAAAATCCACAACAAGCCGCCTCGTCGCGACTTCAATGCGCCTCGCGATACCGCGCCCAATGCAGACTTGGACAACGGATTTACTTTCTACGCCAACGAGAAGATGGTAGAGAGATTTTGATCCCCTAGTTACTTCCCTTTCCTGACAAAGGCACCATGATCGATACCGACAATCTGCGCACGGCTTCGCTGTACATCAACAATCAGCTCCTGTCTCGCGGCCTCATCAAAGATGGGCAGAGCATCGATTTTGCGAGCCCATGTGACGGCGACGATGGCGCATTCACCATGGGCCGCATCATCAGCGTGGTGAACGACCTCATATTGAGGCGTGATGTGAGTACCACGACGTGTCAACGCGCGCCTGAGGCAAGCTAACGTCTGCTCTAGCGCGATGCTGCACAGCGCGAATCACTCTCGGCGACGATGCGAGCTTTGCGCACTGACAACTTGAAACTTACAAACGATGTGACGCGGCTGTCGGAGAAGAGCAGCGAGGCTCAACGGAAGCTCGACATTGCCGAGTCCTCAGAGACAGCCGCCAGAACCCAGCTCAGGTCTGCCGAGGCCGCTGTGAGGGGACTCAAGGAAGAGATGGCGCGGACGAAAACCCTGGTGGCCCAAGCGCGTTCGGCGTGCGCGAACGATGTCAGACGGCGGGATCGACACATCGACACGCTCAAGAAGCAACTGGGCGAAGCTGGTCGGCCGCGCGGTACGAGGTCGAGCCCGGCCATCACCACGATTAATGTTACGGGGGACTTTGGGATGGAGAAGCAGTCTGCTGCGTCCAAGGGAAACACTGCGACGGAAGAGTACAGCCTGCGCAGCGAGACGAATGGCTTTCTGGCCAAACTGGCGCAGGATCTCAGCGAGGAAAATGAAGCGATACTCAACGCTATGCGACATACGATGACGACGTTACGACATATGAGCGGCTACAATAAAGCAAGAGATGGAGATGGCATCGCTGTGAAGCAACCGTCGTGGGAGGACATGGCCTCTGAGCTTGACTCGGTGCTGAAACACATGAAGACCATCCTGACGAATCCATCATTTGTGCCGATAGAAGAGGTCGAAGTTCGGGAAGAAGAGATCAATCGACTCAAGGATGGATGGGTCAAGATGGAGAATCGATGGAAAGAAGCAGTGCTGCTGATAGACAGCTGGCGGAAGAGAATGGCTGCCAGCGGTGAGCCGGTACGCGAGGACGAGCTGCAGATGAGCTTGCGCCTCAGTCCGATCCGCGTGGGAAGTGCCAAGGGGCATCAGAGCGCCGAGTTACTCGGACTCTCCACCGTGGCCGAGGAAGGCGACGAGGACACGTCGCACGCCCAGCGGTCACCGTGTCCGGCGGCTGCTCAGCATGCCCGAGTCCACGACCTGCAGCCCGATGAGCAGGACGAGTCAAGCTTGGAGCTCACAGACCTGAACAACGACAGCTCCATGGCGGATGAGGAATGGCTGGGGCCGAAAGAGGAGCAGCCGAATTTCGAGGTGTTGCAGGAGTCAGTCGCCGAACCTCGGGACACTTCCTCGCGGGAGTCGTCACCGCTGCCCGAGCCACCGCAACTGAGTCCTCTGCGGGCGTCGCCTTCAGCAGGGAACAGACGTGGTCCACGTGCTGAAAAGACCAAGGAACGACCTGGAGACTTTAGTACCATCATCGAAGAGAACACGCGCGATCTGGAGGAGAAATCGCCCTCTAAGCCATCGTCACGTCGTGGCACGCCCAAGCGCTCTGGCATCAGCAAAATCCGTCAGCAGGGCGCCAAGCCGCGACGCTCCCCGGTACGGACATCTCTTGAAGAAGCGCTGCTCCCGCTACCGGAATCGGAACCCCAAGAGGCACTGGCAGTGGCGGATTACTCCACGGACGAAGATGAGCTCGCTGCCGGCCCTCCCCAGAAGACACCCCGTCGCGAGACTGTCGTCTCCAAACAACCTGTCCCCAAGGAGGAGGCAACGCAGCAGAGTCCGCTGACAATGGCCAACATTGCAGCCAAGCTGGCGGCCTCGGAGAGGGAGGCGGACGCAGCCAGGGTGAGGGCGAAGCTCAGGGCTCTGAGGGGGGTCAGGGAGGCAAAGCAGTCTGCTGCTTCTGCTTCTGCTTCTGCTTCTGCTTCTGCTTCTGCAGCTGCTGCCCCAGCCCCTGGGCCTACGTCGAGACGAGAGGAGCCAGAGGAAGATGGTGATAGCGATCCTGTGAAACAAGATCCCAGTGCGCAGAAGCAGGTCAAGAGGAAGAGGGACAAGGGGACAAGCAGGGCGACCTCGAGGAGGCGCAGTACGCTCAGTCCTTGGGAGCTGGACAAGCTTATGGCTGGGAATGTGCAGTGATACCTACGCTGCGTGCGTGTCTGGCGTTGGCGGCAATCGACAAGCGTGAGAAAATCTCAATGGGACCTGTTTGACTTCTTGATGGCCAGATTGTTTGCTCTTGGTTTAATTACCGACAAAAAGTCTAGAACGAAGTAGTAGTCAAGCATGCCCCTTGCTTGGCATGTAACAGACCTTACCAGGTACGAGAGGGTCGGGCTGAACCTGAACATGACAACACCACATGTAGGCAGCGAGGCGACCGTCGACCAATAGTCGACTGCTACCGCCCCCTCAATATGCAGCTCTGCACCTCACCTGGAGCGCATGAACTTGCCAAGCCCCGACTGACTGACTACCTTAGGTTCGTGTCTGCATCCTTTCTCACCATCACGTACTTGCCTTACGCGGGATAGGGAGCGTCAACTTGTTGCTGCCATGGGCGACCCCTTCGGTATCACCGTCAACGTACTAACCGTGCTGCAGCTTGCGGCCAAAGCGACGCTCTACATCAAGGAGGTCAAGGGCGGGTCGTCCGACAAGACAAGGCTGCGGGATGAGCTCAGGAGCACCGTTCTCCTCCTTGAAATGCTCAAGGACCGCCTCGAAGACGACCAAGGTGACGGAGACGGAGACGGAGACGGAGCTCAACACTTACCCACGGGGCCTTTGACCCATTCTGAAGGCCCAGTATTTCAGTTCCAGAAGCTACTTGAGAATGTCATCGCCAAACTCGATCCCAAGACGGGTGTTGGTCGAATTTCCAGGGTTCTTACTTGGCCGTTTGATAAGAAAGACGTAGCCGAGATCCTAGCCGCCATGGAACGGGTAAAAAGCCACTTCATGCTGGTCATGCAAAAAGATCTCGTGTATGAGCCTTGTCTACGTACGGGAAAAAAAAAAAAAGGTTTACAGGCTGAACCAGCTACAGGGAACTTTCCAAGCTCTCGCTGCTCAGAATAGAAGAAGTCGACAGCAAGTTGGAGACAGCCGAGTCCAAGGCGAAGCAGGGAGAGACTCAGAAGATCATACGCTGGATCAGCTCCCTCTCCTTCCGTAGCAAGCATGCCAGCGTGCTCGAGAGTGTGCAACCCGGCACTGGTAACTGGTTTCTGGAGCATGATAGATTCTTGGACTGGACACGCGGGACAATGCCAATGCTCTGGTGCTCCGGTATCCGTGAGTCGCGCGGTGGATATGGAGCTTTCGCGTCTCATGCTGACTGTTCTTTGTAGCCGGAGCTGGCAAGACCACTCTCATGTAAGTGCAGGCTCCGCGTCACTGAATTTTTCTCTTTCACAGGCTCATGCGGTATACAGGTCTTTGGCCATTGACCATGTTGAACGGATGGAGACAACATCTGACACGGCACTCACTTTCATCTACTGTGACCACAACCAGCAGGCCGAGCAGACACAGGTTGCTCTCCTCTCCAGTCTCCTGCAGCAACTCCTGCAGCAGGACACGACTGGTACTCTCCCTCCCGAGATATCTTCCCTCTACAACTTGCACCAGAAATACGGCACCCGTCCGACCCTAGCACAAATCGAAGACAATCTCCGGCAGCTGGTCTCACGGCTGACCCGGCTCTACGTCGTCATCGACGCCCTCGATGAGCTCTCGACAGACGAAGAGCAGGCCCTCCAATTTGTGCTGGCTGTCCGCGAGTTGGGGTCACAAGTCAGGGTCCTCTGTACTTCGCGACCCTCTACCACGTTTCAGGTCTACTTCGAGGGACCTGACGCAGCTTTTCTGGTCGTCTCGGCCCGGGACCACGATATCAGGACATTCCTCGAGGCGCAGTTGCAGCAGCAGCACAAGCTTCAACGGCACATAAGGGCTGATCCTGCACTTGCGGAGGACATTGTGAAGGCTGTCATCCATGAGTCCCAGGGCATGTGAGGCCGACCCCTGTATCATGACAGCGTGGGCCCATGAACTAATCAACTCGCCAGGTTTTTGCTGGCCAAACTTCACATTGAGAATCTCTCCCAAAAGATCAACCGCAAGCAGGTACGGACATCTCTACAGGCTCTCCCGACCAATCTGGACGCCACATACCACAACGCCCTCGAGAGAATCTACAGTCAAGCCCCGGAGGCTGTGGATCTGGCACAGGCTGTTCTCTTCTGGGTAGTCTGCGCCCGGAGGCCGTTTACCGTCCTCGAGCTCCAGCACATCTATGCCACTCAAGAGCTGGACGAGGAGGTGGCCCTTGAGGATGATGATCTTCCCGACAGTGAGATCTTGACAGGGACCTGCGGCGGGCTCGTCATCGTCGATGGCGAGACGCACGTTGTCCGCGTCGTGCACTACACGGCGCAGCAGTATTTCGACAGATGCCACGTCCAGCAGCTCCTCACGGCAAAACTGAGTCTCACAAAGGCCAGCCTGACGTACCTGACACTCCCCAACTTTTCCGACGGCGTCTGCACGAGGGACGTTGACATGGCCAGGCGCCTCTCCGACTACCCCTTTTTGGATTACGCGGCAAAGCACTGGGGTTCCGAGGCGGGAGACCTCGACACCAAGTCGCTGCTCCCTCACATTCAGAGACTTGCATCAAGCCCTGCAGCGATTCAAGTCACCAGCCAGGCGGGGAGCATCGGCACCTTTCGGTACCAGCACTGGAGCCAGGAATTCCCGAGAGATGTCCCGTTGCTCGTTCTCTCCTCCGCCTTCGATCTGCCTCAGATCGTCGCCCAGCTGCTCGCGGATGGACATGGGACGGATGGCCATGGCAGCGACGGAGAAACAGCCATAATAAGGGCGGCAGCTCATGGACGCAATAAGAATATCGAGGTCCTCCTTGAGTACGGAGCAGACGTGAACGCGCGGGACTACACCGACGAGAGCGCCCTGTTCAAGGCCGCCCGGATAGGGGACCAGGACGTGGTCAAGACGCTGGTCGACCACGGCGCAGAGATCAACATGAGGGCCTCGAGCCACTTGACGCCGTTGATGTCGGCGGTTGCTAGCGGCAGCATCGCCGTCGTCCGGCTCCTAGTCGAGAAGGGTGCCGACATGGAGCTCAGGACTGTGTGGGGCGACTCTGCCCTGAGCATGGCTACACGCAACGGGCTGGAAGCCATTGCGACGTATCTTGCGGACCAGGGGTCGGTCCTCCCGCGCGGTCCCGCCGGGCGCCGAGCATCTCTCGTGGCATCCCGCAAGGGCCTGGGTACGCTTGTCCGCCGCCTCACGGCCAGCTACACACAAGTCGCCAACGTTCCTCTGCAGCGGCAGGAAACCAAATTCATTGGAGGACTGTGGCAAGTTCAGGAGACGCCCGACGATGAGCTATCGAATACCCAGGCAGCAGACAGCGACGACGGCGCCTACCCCGAAGCTTGAGAGGAGTCAGGTTTCAGCGTCGGGTTTTCGACAAGGTACACACTCGGTGAGAGGCTAGGCAAGGGCCACTTCGCCTCGGTACACGTGTGCTCCAACAAGGCCACGGGGGCGAGATATGCGGCCAAGGTATTCACGGTACACAGGTGGAGGAAGCTCGCCACCTTTCGGCAAGAGACTGAGGTGGCGAGGACGTGCTCGCATCCAAACCTCCTCCAGCTCGTGGACGTATTCGCGGAGTACGAGGAGAGGAATGCGGTGATGGTCTGGGAGCTCACGCCCGGGGGCGAGCTCTTCGATCTCATTACCACCAAGGAGAAGTTCACAGAGGACGAGGCGGTACACCTGTTTGCGCAAATATTTTCTGCCGTGGAGCATCTGGTGTGTGCATCTAACTTGCCATCCTCCTCCTTTCCCACCCATATTGTGGTGAGTAGGTCTCGCTAACTTTACCAAAGCACGGCCAGGGATGGGTGCATCGAGACATAAAGCCGGAAAATATTCTCGTTGTTGAGGACAACCCGCTCTTTGTCAAGATAGGCGACTTTGGTCTTGCCAAGAAGATTGGGACACCGGCGGGCGTGCAGCTTACACGCAGTTTGTGCGGAACACCGAGTTGTGAGCCTCCTAAGGAGAGGCACTCTCCCGGTTATACTCCCTTTCGAAAGAGCATGCTAACTCCTGAATTTCCAGACGTCGCCCCCGAGGTCCTCGCAGATTCCACAACTCGAAGTTACGGCTTTCCCGTAGACGTCTGGTCCTGCGGCGTCGTCCTGTACATATGCCTCTGCGGCTTCCCACCCTTCTCGGACGAACTATACAGCGCCGACTTTCCATACACGCTCAGCCAGCAGATCAAGACGGGTCGATTCGGCTACCCGTCCCCTTACTGGGATCCGATCGGTGATCCGGCGCTGGATCTCATCGATTCTATGATTATCGTCAACCCGGAGGAGCGATTCGATATCAAGCAGTGTCAGGCTCATCCCTGGAGTCAGGGGAGTGGCGGGGCAGCATCTTCGATGGTGACTGAGGACGTGTTGAGGTCGGATAGTCCGGAGATCATGGGCGAGGAGGTGACATGAGGGGGTGCGACGGCGGCGCGATGAGGCGGGGGTGATATACCTTTGCGTTAGAAGACGCGGAAATGAGCTCTCACTTGCAAGGACCTTATTTCGCAAGGACAAGCAAGGCTACAAACAAATGAGTTCTCGCTGAATTCAAGAAGCTGTCAAAAGAACCGGACCAATCACGTCACCGGGCGCGGAACGACACGTGCTGAATCAGCACACTCGATAGGCATTATCGGTGATCACCATTGGGACTGATTGATTACATTGCTGACCTGACGGTCCTGCATCCTCGCTGTCGAGGGCGGTTCACTTCCTTTTCGACACACAGCTTCAGCCTCGCTCGCTGCGCCATACATCATGAAGCTGATCATCGCGGTGCCCGCCATCTGCGCGCTGGTCATCCGCGCCTACTCCAAGAATTCACTGACCACACCAGGCCTAGTCGTGGCCGCCCTCACAGCTGTGGCCCACGCCTACCATCCGTGGAACCTACCCTTTGTCCTGCTGGTGGTCTTTTTCCTCGCTGGGACCAGGGTCACGCACGTATGCTAAGCGCCCTTGCTGCTCGATGTGAACCCCGCTCGCTCACATGCAGGCAGATCAAGCAAGATGTCAAGGCCAAACTGACAGTGGCTTCCAAGGGAAGCTCTGGCGGTGAGGGGCCGCGCACACACGTGCAAGGTAGGCGAGCGGACTTTTACTACCAAGCGAGCAAGCTGACACTCTGCAGTGCTCGCCAACTCGCTCGTCGCTTCCGTCCTCACCGTCCTCCACGCGAACCAACTCTACGCTCGCCAAGCGAGGGTCGCCGATGCGAACCAGGCAGCGCCCGCGGGAACACTCTGCTACGCGTGGGGAGGCGACATTCTCATCGTTGGCATCATTGCCAACTATGCGGCTGTGGCGGCTGACACCTTCAGCTCAGAGCTGGGCATCCTGGCCAAGAGCGAGCCGCGTCTGATTACATCACCTACGCTACGAAAGGTGCCTCGCGGGACGAACGGCGCAGTCACACTCTGGGGTCTCGGGGCTGGACTGTTTGGTTCCATGGTTATCGTATCGGCAGCCACCGTGTTCCTGCCCTTTTGCAGCGACAAGACAGTTGGGCATGCCGCAGGCGGCTCACCTTGGACCCAAGCCGAGCGCCGGATGTTCATGGGTACACTGGTCATCTGGGGCGCGCTGGGCAGCGTCCTGGACAGCATCCTGGGCGGTCTCTTTCAGCGGTCGGTGCGGGACGTGCGGTCGGGCAAGATGGTGGAGGGCGAGGGCGGCGTCCGGGTGTTGGTCTCTGACAGCTCGGCCAAGAAGTTGCCGTCACGCGCGCAGGTGAAGCAGGCTGTGGGCGACAAGACGTCGGACCAGCTCCAGGGGAGTGCGGTGGAGACGCCGAGCTTGAAGACGGACGCGAAGCACAACCCCATGGACAAGCACAGGAGGTCGAGCTTTGGCGACGAGCAACCCTCGAGAGTCGTCGAGAGTGGCTGGGATCTACTCGACAACAACGACGTCAACTTCTTGATGGCGGTGACGATGAGCGTGGGCGCCATGGCAGGCGCCAGCTGGTACTTTGGCATCCCCGTCCAGGACGTGCTCAAAGTGTAGTCATAATGTCGCGGTAGAGAGGAAAGAAAAGGGTCCATGTGGGTTAGTATCGCCATGTATCCCAATGTAAACTTGTGGGGTGGGGGCGCGCTTGCTCAGTTCCAACACCCACCAAACACCGTCACTGGGGACAGAGGCCGGAGGTTATGCTCAGCGTGACTGACTTTAGACCCTGATCGTCACCAGGGCGACGTCATTGCATCTGGGGCCAGGAAAGAAGCCCGAAGGGGGCCGAAAATTATGTCCAGCGACGTTTCACTGTGAAGCCAGCGACAGCGCCAGCACGAGGGCATCACAATTATCACACTTCGCAGGCAGGCAGATGAAAGACCGACTGCATCGGAGAGCGAGATCCCGAAACTGCCCCTCCACGTCCCCTCCGACTCGGAGCCTGGAGCCCCCCAAGGACGGTGGTGAAGCCTCTCCGTGGGTACGTACCGGTTGGGGTCCGGTCGTTGGGTGCGCCCTTTGACAACTTTGATGAATGATCGGAAATGCCACCCCAAAGCACTGACTGACTGACTGACTGGGCTTGTCCCCGGTAACGGACCATCGAGATGAGCGATTTTAATAATTGCCGTAGCGACACTCGTCGCACGCGAAGGGAATTGGGTCTGAAGCGTTGCTATTATAGACCGGTGCCAATGCAGAGCGCGCAGAGCTTCCCGTCGGCCTCGTTGAGTGAGAGCAATTATGCACGGCATGACGTGCAGCCAATCAAGAGTCAGTGATAAGACGGTCTGGGCTGCGCGCCGCCCGTGGTTCTATAGGCTATACTCGCAGGCGTAGATCGTCTTTCTTTGGGGTAATGAATTAAGGCAGATCTGCGCTGGTCCGCTGGAAGGGTGAAGTGGGATCGAGGCCAGATCAAGTAAGAGGTCACATAGTCAGAAGCAAACTATTTGGTAAGAGAGAGAAAATGAGCCGGAATGCAAATTTGGGGGGTCCCGGTGTGTGAATTCGTGAAACAAGTAATCACAGTTCTGTTGGTTAGTTTTACAATGGGGGGCTCCGATCCAGGGACGAGATGCGCCATAAGCTGACGAGCAACCGCGGCAGCTGGTATGAGGTTGTTCACGATGGCTGGGCGTTAGGGGAGGCATGCGACCAAGAGTGGCAGATTGTGCCCAAAGCGACTGTCGCAAATCTAGTGGCGCGAAAGGCTCAACCTTGAGACTTTGCTTTTCTACGTGTAGTAGCGTACGTACGTAGTATTATTAGTAGTGCGTATCACGTAGCAAGTCGGAAAGTTTCAGCGACGAGCCGCACTCGGGGACCCTCCCAGGGCTCACATGGGGGGACCCTTCATGGTCCCACGGGACAAGATATCGATCTTGGTGTCGCAACCCCACGAATCCACGGCGACTGGGTAGCTAGCAGCGCGGATAGATTACAGGAAGCAAGAGACAGTGTGGCCTCCGGCTCGGAGGACGAGCAGGCCTTGGCTCCTGGCTAGCCCAGGCCTTCGCGCAAGCACCGTCCGACAACCTTTGTGAGCTGAGAATGTGAGATTATCTTTGTCCCACTCATCACTGGCTGTACTTTGCAGAAAGGCAGGGGTTCGGCCCAGTACGGACGGGTTATCGCACGAGGCGCTCGATATCATATCCCATCACTATCACCCCACCAAGGGAATGGCCAGCTACCCCGCCATCAACGAGGACGTGATGGATCAGAGGTGGCAGCGTGCGACGAAATGACATGAAGTTGTCGCCACGATTGATGTTGTCGCCACGATGAGCATCGTCACAAGCCTCATCACAAGCCTCATCAACGTCAACTTGGCTGGTACAGAATAGTATTAGAGCAAGCACATGGCATACAGAAGGGGTGGCCCGCAGCCAATCCAGTGCGTCGCTACTCCCGTCTTCAGCATCATCCTGCACCGCCAAGGCGTACCTAATCCGGGAGCGGCTGTGTTAAAGGAAAGGACCGGGATGCGAAAGGCCAAGGTACGCCCACCAGGAATTGTTTGGTCATGACTACGTACAGCGACGGCGCTGCCGATTCCCCCGTGTCTTCTTCGGGGGTTCTCGAGTTTCCTGGGGTCATTAGTTTCATGCGAAGTTTGTCGCGTGCGCAAATGTAATGCGCGGGCTGCGATTTGGTCAGTCATATCGCAAGTCAGTCAGTAGTACGAGCCAGCCTAGCCTCCAGCTGGGGAAGCCGTGCCTTTTCGATATCGCAGAGCGAGGACTGGACACGGGGCGGGCGAGCGAATCAGAGCCTCGACCATGACATGAATCGATGTGAATGAAGTTTGTCGGCAGCGCAGGCGAGGGACCCCACCGCCACTGCCCAATCCGACGCCTGGATGCATCCACCCCACCATGGGCGCACAGTGGGCGACCCCTGCATGCGTTTTCTTATCTTCACCCACTGAACGCGCGCTGTCTCACCCGCCCACGTCCAGTCGGCCATGCCAGAGCGCTGCGAGCAGGGTCCGCCTCGGTGACAGACCCCCGCCAGCGCCAGCGCCCAGTACGTACTTGCGCCGCTCCATTGATACGATAACGGACTGCAAATGATAAAAGCCCGCAAGCCCCCCCAAAGCGGAATATCCTTCACAATCGTGGTCTTACTTCCATTACAAGATTATCGTCTTTTTGCCTTGTTGACATTTCTTGACCTTCGTCTCGTCATTGCGCCTCTCCGCACTTTACAACACACAAACCGCCCATCATGGTGAGTCCTGACTGATCCCTGGCCCATCTTCGGACTCGAGTTGAGGGGCACGCTTTGCTGCCGCCCAGCACCAGGGCGCGCGCCTAGCGAGTTCCAGGGACCTCGCAACAGGCGGACAGAGAACACTTGGCTAACTCAATGCCCACAGTCTACCAATCCCGCCTTCAGCTCCCGGACGCAGACCCTTCAGAAGTATCTGAAGCTCGACCAAAAGAACAAGATCATGGCCGAGTACGTCTGGATCGACGCCGGCGGTGACACCCGCTCCAAGTCCAGGGTGAGTCCAGTCTTCCTGCACATCTCCACGAAAACCACGAAAACCTACCTGCACCGATGCGCAGGGTCGAACGGGAATGATCGGATGAGGCGCAGCGTCATCGGTGCAGAACTTTGCTTGGCGGTGTGGCCGACTGGAGGGGGCTGACTTGGCTTGGCTGGCTGGGCTGGGCTTGGCTTGGCTAGATTGACGTTTAAAACGCGTCGGTTGCTGGTCCAGTGCAGTGGTCGGCCGCTTGGCTAACCCCCGCAACCGGCCTGCCCGACCCCAACACTGCCTGCGCTGATCTGCCCCTCCACGTCTTTCTGCCCCGCCAAACCACGTGATCTCCCTCGCCTGCTCATTTTCATGTCATGCATTCAATCATTCACCCTATCGACCGTGGGAACATTCGCTAACATGCGCCCGCCAGACCATTGATCCCACAAAGCTCGAGAAGGATGCGGACGGCAAATACAAGGAGCTCAAGCCTGAGGAGGTCAGCCTCGACCTCCTCAAGAACTGGAACTTTGACGGTTCCTCCACCGACCAGGCTCCCGGCAACAACTCGGATGTGCTCCTGAAGCCCGTCGCCATGTACCCCGACCCCTTCCGCGGCTCCCCCAACATCATCGTCCTCTGCGAGTGCTGGAACGCCGACGGCACCCCCAACAAGTACAACTTCCGCTACGAGTGCAACAAGGTCATGGAGGCCTACAAGGACGAGGTCCCCATGTTCGGTCTCGAGCAGGAGTACACCCTCATGAGCCTGCAGGACTGGCCCGTCGGCTGGCCCACGGGCTTCTTCCCCGCCCCCCAGGGCCCCTACTACTGCGGTGTCGGCGCCGGCAAGGTCGTCGAGCGCGACATTGTCGAGGCCCACTACAAGGCCTGCCTCTACGCCGGCATCAACATCTCCGGCACCAACGCCGAGGTCATGCCCGCCCAGTGGGAGTTCCAGGTCGGCCCCGTCACCGGCATCGACATGGGCGACCAGCTCTGGGCCGCCCGCTTCTTCCTCTCCCGCATCGCCGAGGACTTTGGCGTCAAGGTCTCGTGGCACCCCAAGCCCATCTCGGGTGACTGGAACGGCGCTGGCCTGCACTCCAACTTCTCCACCAAGGCCACCCGTGGCGAGGTCGAGGGCAAGAAGGGCATGGCCGTCATTGAGGACCTCATCAAGAAGCTCGAGCCCCACCACCTCGAGTGCATCAAGGAGTACGGTGACGACAACGACCTGCGCCTCACTGGCCGCCACGAGACCGGCTCCATCGACAAGTTCTCCTGGGGCGTCGCCGACCGTGGTGGCTCCATCCGCGTGCCCCGCGAGGTCGCCGCCGAGGGCCAGGGTTATTTCGAGGACCGTCGCCCCGCCTCCAACGCCGACCCTTACCGCGTGACCAAGGTCCTCATGACCTCCATGTTTGGCAAGCTGTAAGCCAGCGGCTAGGACTGTCGCGCGCTAGGGAAACGATTGTTGGCATTTGCATATAGACTAAGGAGTTTAATGCTTGGGGATCAAGGCGCTAGGGGTTTTCTTGGGTTCGTCGTGTCCATCCCACTTGTCCATAGATGACACGTTTTTTATCGTACATGACTGAATTTGATCATGACGGCACTGCTGTGTGGCCAGTGCTTTATTTACTACATTCTCCGTGTTCAATGTACGCGACTAACTGTCGTACTTGTACATGCTATGGGCTAATTTTCAACAATTATGACGGAGAGACCTGCTCTCGGTTATCCCAGTCACTGCCCCCCTGTGTCCCGGCCCAAGCAAGGTACGCCCAGTTTCCATGCCCACACTCCTCTTTAATTTTTGGCCGAAAGTTCGGCTATGAGTATATGTCTTTCCATGCGCCGGTGCCAATTTGCTTGCGGCTATCGAGAACCCACTCCGGGGATGGCGTCTCCGTCATGTGCATGTTATGTTCAGGGGCAAGCCCGGGGCTCAGTACATCGTGATAGTGTTCGCGGAGCATAGGCCACTCCTCCCCTGAACCATGCGCCTCGTCGCAGGGCATGTACTCTGCTGGGAAATAGGATTGCTGGAGTGCGAGTGGCACGTTGTGCTGGTGTGGCAGCATGGGTGGCCCTGGCCAGCACCAGCTGTTGCTGATCTGGCCACCTGGCGCCAGGAGATCCGGAAGTGTAGGCAGCCCACGCGACGCCATGTCGTTGACATCAGCATTGAACTGGTCCGTCAGGCTGTTTGTGGGAAAGATGATGGCTGGATTCCGCGCGAGCCACTCGCAGCTCTCGTCTGTCATGGTCGAGACGAGAACAGTGGTGCTACTCTTCCTCATCGCCTTCTTTGCGGCGCCGCTCGCTGCGGGGCCATGACCATTTTTCTTGTCCTTGCTGCTGGTGTTGTTGAGGGCGTGGCTTGCGCGACTCGATGGCGAGTAGTGGCATATGAGTCCGTTCTGGAGACAGCGCGAGCACATGGGTCTCGCCTTGGAGCACTTGATCTTGGCGACGAAGCAGCCATCGCACGAGGCCCGCAGTCGGGGCTGTTTCGGGGGAGCGCCGTGGGCGTTGTGGCGCTGGGCGGGTGACGAGGCGCTGGGCGATGTTTTCGGAGGGACAGCCATGGTGCCGACCAGTGCTTCTACTACGATACAAGATTGGTAGCATTGGCTTACCGTTGGGGGTAGTAGCCAAGTCCAGTGCAGTCAGGGGCTGGCTCAACTTATACCAGTGCCATTCCCTCCGGACGCAACCGAACAGGTGTCCATCACGAGCTGTACACAGCGTCCCGGGTGTCAGCGGCATCGGACGTGGCCTCCATTTCGATCGCATCAACACGGAGACGCATGTGAGTAGGCTGGACGCATTCTACGTCTCCCAAGCGGCCAAGAACCAGGAGGTATACACACAAAGAGCACAAACCAATGAAACCTGGCCCACCTATTTTCAGCAGGCTCCTCTGAGCAATAGGAGAAACGAGTAAGCGAGAGGTATCGTCTTGGCCCTGCTTTGCCATCACGCACAAACCTCTCCTAGCTGCCTCATAATTCCGAAGGGGGGTGGGGGGTCTCCTACTTCATCGTGGTACATGGAGCGCGCAGAAGTCACGATCAGCGCGCCAACAAGTTGGAAGATGACGCACGAGAATCAGATGCGCTAGCGAGGGTGAGACGTGGGAGGGCGAGGCGGCTGGCCGTCGAGGGAGGGATGAGATGCAGCTGCGTGACAACTGGGAGGGTCGCACGGGCACATACAGCTAGCTCGCTGGTTGTCGATGCGAGTGAGACGGTGGCCGACGCTGTAATCAGTCGAAGTGCTGCTCGTAGAGGTCTGGGCCAAGGGGCTGATGTAGTTTGGACTGCTGCTGCTGCTTCTGTTGCTGCAATAGTGATGAGTTGGTTGGCGTGAAGGTATGGGGAAGTCAACGGTGCTCGCGACCAGGTTATGCGTCGTCAGGCACCCAAGATCAGACCCAAGGCCCTACATCCAGAGACCCAGACATCGTTTCCATGCTCAAACACAGTTCAGCCAGCCCAACACGAGGCGTCCAGCCCCCACGAGACCAGGCGCGTGACACCCTGCTCGTTCCTCTGCGCACAAACTCGCATGATCGTCAAGGCCTCTGCTCTGGGGGGATACACGCGGTCTATTCAGAGCCATGAGCCATGGTGTGACTATCATTCGTTCGTCGCTCGAGTTGACTCTAGGAGCAGGTTCTCCGTGTAACAGCAGTCCGCAGGCGGGAGGAGCAACCCGAGCCAGCGCTGAGGCTGGCTTGTGCAACGATCAAATGACGAGAACGATAATAATAATAACAATAACAACAACAACAACAACGACAACAACAACGACAACAACAACCCGTGGGTACACCATGGGGCCCTTGTGGACGAGAATTCGTACCGGTAGTGACGAGGCTGGGCAACTGACCCTCGTGGCTACCACCCGTCTTCCTGCCTGGCGATCATTCAAACGCGCAGCAACCTAATTATACGGCCGTACGTGTAGCAGAGGGCGGTTGTCGTCCCCATTGGTGGTTCGGACACTGGGACTTGGCAGGCCTTGATCATGTAGCGATGCGAGGTGAGGAATGGCACGGAGTGTAGGTAGTGCGGGCCGTACCGGACCAATGCTGGCTCTAGTGGTCATTGGCGGTGGTTGGATCGTACATGTAGGTAGATCTGATTTTGAGCTGTCATCAGTCTCACGAGTCACTGTCCGTCGGGCTTTGGCCAAGCTTTGACGACATATCTATACACTGTAAGCGAGTTTGCACCCGTGACCAAACACGCTTGCTCGTCCGTTGCTAATGAAGGCTTCTTTTCTGACGGTGAGCAGTCACAGTATGGCTACAGGTAGTTTTGATGACAGCCTCTGTCAAAATAGGATCTCACCTTCATGTCCTCTTTTCGGCCGCCCTGTGCCTCTCTCTACATGTGCGGTGTAGGGAAGTTTATGTTGAAAACTAACTTATGTGTGGAGGAGTACAGGGTAAGTAGGCCCAGGGCAGGGTCGCTGAGGGTCCAAGGGTCCAAGCCGCACAGGGCGGAGTTTGAACTTTGAAGTCTGAACCGACCGGCCAATTTTATCATATCGAATTATTGATGTTAAATTACTCTTCATTTCCCTTCACGCGGCTGAGCAGCGGCTAATCGATTTATCGCAAATCTATTTGCCCGAACATGCCCCTCCGACTCCGAGCATTCAATGTTCGTCACCGCGAGCCCGCAAGATCCCGTGATGCCAATCGGCAGTAACCCCGTAGACGGAGTCCATCGTCATGGGCTGGCTCGATGGACGCGACACGATGCGAGCCAAGCTGTCAGTTCGCAGTCGCGTGGCCTGGGCCACCGCAGCGTCCCCATCTGGGTCCTGAGAAAAGCTTCATTCGCGGACACGGTTCCAAGCTAGGGCGATTCAGCACGCGAGCGACATTTGCGGAAATGAACCCTTGCCGATAGCTGCCTAGCTGCTCACCAGCTTGTCCAATCCGGTAGAGCGCGCCTGCGCCTCTTTCCAAAGCGCCGAGTGAATCTTCTGTCTCACTCAAGTCAACCTCGAGATGGAATCCCCATGTCCGAGACATCGGTATCATGGTCCAGCCGAGCGGGCAGGCCAGCCACATGGCATGGCATTCAACCGCTCGTCCAGACGCGTGGCTGGCCCTTCTCTTCCATGTTCCAGCCTTGCTCGGGAATTGAGCGCCATGGCCTGGCCAGTGGCGCGCATTGTCTAATGGCAGAGGCACCTCATGGCGTCTTGCGAGGTGCTGCATTCCTAAAGGGGTGCGGTAGGAACTTGCAAGGCCGAGATTCGGATAACCACCAGCTTGCAGTACCTCAGCGTGGCAGTGAGACTATTGAATTGTGCATCAAGACATCATGTCCCAGGGTCCAAGGGTGAAGTGGTTGGTTCCATCATATATATCATGGCAACGCCTCCCTCGTTGTGGTGGTCAGTCAACCTACATCACATTCAAAAGCACCCCTTCTTACGGTCTGAGATCTCCAGTGTGTAGATTCGACGGGAGAGATCACCGTCCACCATGAAGACCGCCATCCACGCCCTGGCCCTGTGGCTGGCCACAGCACAGGCCTTGACCATCCCTCACCCGTACCCACGAGCCACACAAGGTCCTGCCAGACGCCAGGTGCCCATCGATGAGACCGAGGCCGAGCTCGTGTCCAGTGCCTATCTCACATCCTATGCCACAAGCGACATCGTCCCCCGCACGGAGACCGTCCCGCTCAAGACCTCTGTCCAGCGCACCGGCACCGTTGTCATCCTCCCCACGCTTTCCGTCGAGCCCCATACAGACGGTGTTATCATCACCGACATTGCCAGTTCGAGCCCGCCTCTGCTGACGCGCATTATCGCGTCGCCTACATCTCTCCTAGAGCCAATCGAGCCGACATCGACCACAAGCAGCTCCAGCAAGAGCAAAGGCAAAGGAGGCAAGCGTCAAGCTACGTACGATGACGGGGACGACATCACCACAGACCTCATGGTCGTGGAGGAGCGCCAGACGGCTAATATCTTTGACGTGCCCATCTCCACCAACGGGCCGCCCTCCATGATCCCGCGCAGAAAAGACCACCCCGTCAAGGGCATTGAGCTGCGCAAGTCGGGACCCGTCCAGACCAACAAGTTCTACTCCAACTTCTTCCTCGGCGATCAGACCAACCCGACGTACACGATGCCCTATGCGATCAACTGGGCCAAGGGTAAAGGGGCCACCGGGAGCTGGGGCCTTTCCATCTCGCAGATCCAACCGAAGCAGAAGGTCTACGGACCCGTCAAGTACAACGATGCCGCCTCGTTCTACATCAATCCCATTGGCATCCAGCAAATGGTCCTCTCGGCCACCGAGCTGGGGCCCAAGACGATTCTCTCCATCGACCGGATGGGCCCCTTTTCGGCGCGCATCAACCTCAAGAAGAACGCCGCCTCGTTCCCGACGATCCAGTTCCCCCTCGTGCAAGGCATGCCCTACATAACGGGCACCTTTGTCGGGGGCACGCCGCTGATCCAGACCGGCGTCTACATTCGACAGATGACAAAGGTGGCCAAGAACCCCAAAGCCAATGTGGCAAAGTACAACTTCCTTCTCGAGGACGGCACCACCTGGCACGTGTACGCGCACTGCACGGGCGGCGCCATGCTCAACCTGAAGACGATCAACAATGGCCTTGTCCAGAGCACAAAGCCTTTCACTGGCAGCATCCAAATCGTCAAGGACACGTTCAGCCGCAACTCGGAGCAAATGCTCGACGACGGCGCGGGCGTCTACCCGACGGGCGTCGAGCTCACGGGCTCGACGAGCGGCAAGGTCGGCACCTACAGCTTCAAATTTCAGCGTGCTGGCCACCCCTCCGGGTCTCTGTACATGTGGGCGCTTCCTCACCACGTTGCTTCCTTTGACGCGGCTACCCGCTCCCGCACCTCGGCCTTTCAGATGTACACGCACACCAAGGGCAAGTGCACTTTGGTCCGCGACACGGTCTGGACCATGGTCGAGCCAGAGATGCCCACCAGCATGGGTCACGGCCCCTGGGACGCCAGCACCAGGTCGACTCGCAAGTCGCTCTCCGCCTCCGCCAAGGCTGCTGTCCGGGCGGTAGCCCTGATGGAGGCTTCGCAGGACATGGACAGCCAGACCAACCTGAACTCCATGTACTTTAGTGGCAAAGTGAGTGCCCTCTCTGGCAATAAACGGCAGAAAGACCGTTGTGGACTGACAGCTGTGCGAACCAGGCCCTCCTCAAATTCGCCCAAATCTGCTACACGATCCAGGACCTCGTCGGCGACAAGCCCCTTGCTGCCGCCTGCACCGCCAAGCTCAAGGATGCCTTTAATGTTTTCGCACAGAACAAACAGCAGTTTCCCCTGAACTATGAAAGTCAGTGGGGAGGTGTCGTATCGACGGCGTCGTACGTCACCGGCGATCCTCTCGTCGACTTTGGCAACACATACTACAACGACCACCACTTCCACTACGGATACCACGTCCTCGCTGCGGCGTTCCTGAGCTACCTGGACAACGAGTGGCGCGACAACAACAAGGACTGGGTCGACACCTTGGTGCGCGACTATGCCAACCCCAGCGCACAGGACTCGTGGTTCCCCCAGCACCGCAGCTTTGACTGGTACCACGGTCATAGCTGGGCTGCCGGGCTGTTCGCCTCGCTCGATGGCAAGAACCAGGAGTCGAGCTCCGAAGACATCATGGCCATGTACGCCATCCGGCTCTGGGGCAGCGTGACCAAGGACACGGCCATGATCGCGCGCGCCAACCTGCAGCTCGCCGTCATGACGCGCGCGCTGGACAGCTATTACCTCATGAAGAGCGACAACACGAACCACCCGTCGCAGTTCGTTGGCAACAAGGCCGCGGGCATCGTCTTTGAGAACAAGGTGGACCACACGACTTTTTTCTCCTCAGACATTGAGTGCATCCAGGGCATCCACATGCTGCCCATCCACGCGCCGACCACGTACTCGCGGTCCAAGGCGTTTGTGCAGGAGGAGTGGGACGCGTACTTTAGCAACGGCCGCGTGGACAAGTTGGACAATGCTTGGAAGAGTATTATCTATGCCAACTATGCCACCGTCCAGCCCAAGGCAGCGTGGGACTACTTTAACAAGCAGGGCTTTGACGCCAGCCTCATTGACGGCGGCGCGTCGAGGGCTTGGTACATGGCCTATGCGGCAGGTGAGTCTTCTCCCCGACGGCAATGCAAAAAGAGTTCTGTACTGACTTTGTGTGAACAGCACTCGGCAAATTATAGCACACGTTCATTCCTTGTATCTATATGTACATATATACCACCACTACTTGCGACGGGTCGAGATGGTCCCCGGACGCATGGCTGCGTTTGATTAGAGATTAGAGTCAAATCATAGAGAATCCGATTATTTCATGCAAGAGGCCATCCACTCGACCATTCCAGAGGCCCCACGGGCGACGTCTCAGAGGGGGGCCGAGGTAGCTTGGCTTCACGCCACCGTGCGTGTCGAGCACGATCTCTTCCAAATACACCTCGGGCGAGTTTACTGCACATCGCAGGATATGCTCACCTGCCTCAATGGGCCCCAGGTCTACCTGCAACGTCCAAACCTAGTCCATGACCTATCTGGTCCAGACAGACAGGAAGCACGTCTCCCACGTAGTCCTCCGAGATGTAGTTACCCAGGACCCGCGTCACGTTGACGGGCCACCTTGTATGGGCGAACCGCCAGGGCGCCGGACTCGCTCCGACTTCCGAGGTAGGGCATGGCCCCATAGCGCACGGTTCCGTTGGCGGTTCCTGAGCTCCCCTGGAAATGCGGGCTTTCGATCGAGACGAAGCCAGCACTCTCGGGGA
Organism: Emericellopsis cladophorae; assembly: GCF_022114955.1. NCBI lineage: Eukaryota > Fungi > Ascomycota > Sordariomycetes > Hypocreales > Bionectriaceae > Emericellopsis > Emericellopsis cladophorae. The sequence continues at coordinate 354,594 of NW_026250941.1, forward strand.
AGCCCACAAAGTCGTCCGCGAGCCGTGTCCTCAGAACGGGGACACGGAGCAGATCAAAGTAGGGCAGTTCTCCGGGCGTCGTCGTGAATTCAATCTCCACCGTGTCGTTGAAGCCCTCGAGCACCTGGGCCCAGGCGATGGTAATGTTCAGCCGCTCGACCATGTGGTCGTCCCCTACCCTCCCCAAAGACGGCTGGATCGACACCCATGGCTCAGGCATCTCCCCCAGGCTCCAGTGGATGGGTACACGGTAGTCGACCCGATGGAACACGTCGAGGTGGCGCACCCGAGGTCCCCAGCGTGACGTGCTCACATTTGCGGATGCCGACGAGATGACCGTACTCTAGGGCTGTTCCATACAATCGGTGTTCTGACCGAGGTGTGCGTTGCCCTCCCGTCCCTCACCTTCATTGGACAGGGCTACGATGTGTTCGTCATCACGGATGCGTCAGGGAGCTTCGCCGAGTACACGCGCGAGGCCACGCATAAGACACTGGTGCAGCATGGCGTACAGCTGTTCAACGGGATCGCGGCGACGGGGGAGCTCCAGCGCGACTGGCGCAATGACGTGGAGGGCTTTCGAGTCTTGTAGGACGATTTTGTGCCTTTGTATAGCTATGTTTTGCAAGGACAGCCCTCGGAAAAGTACGTCGAGTACAGTCTCGCTCTGTCTTGGATTATGGCCAGCTGCCACCAGGCTTCCGCGGACTTTTGGCCAGGCAAGCAGATTATGAAACACTGGATGCTGTGGAGACAAAGGGGAGGTCAAATAAACCAAGATAGATTTTGGAGAACATTAGTGGTTTCCTCAAGACGTTGAAGTGCATCTATCGTTCTATACAGTGGCCCATCTGCTTGGGCTGTCGGCGATCAGAGCTAGAGGCGATACTTCATCAAATCCCTTTGACCTTATTCTTTTGTCTACTACTCATATATCACGACTATGAATCTAACCTTGGCCTTTTTAATAATACTAAAGTAACGATCAAGTAATTTTCCGCTCTCTCAGGCGTACAACACGTCGTATTTCAACACCTCTGAAAAAAAGGGGCACGCACATCAACATTAACGTTGCCCGACAACTCTGGAGTCCCGAAACCTACAGATACCCAGAAAAAAATCTCTTACCTTTCACATAGACAAAAAACGCCCATTATTCTTCTTGATATACGAGTGAGTGAAGTCACCCAAGGTCTGATTGCTGGAAATCGTCATTTGAGCACATGCCGAAAGCTCCGTCTTCGTTCGCCCAGCCAATTTCCCCTGACCCAATTTTGACCCCGAACCTGGATTAAATGGAGAGCCACTATACTACACGATAGGCCTTGGAAGCCATCGATCAGGTGCGCACGGCTGGGGAAACGCTTGACATCATGTTCCACCGGTCTGATGCCAAGCACCATGGGTGTCTCGTCAGAGTCCTTTGGGTCCGAAGGTTGACATGCACCGTTTTAAACTTTGTCCACTGTTCATGGTTTAGTCTCTCCAGAGGATTATCAGAATGTGTCTAGGGGACGAGAAGACCACTTTGGAAGGAATACCGGTCTGTGCTTGATCGGGAAGGATTGTCAAGGGGAAGGAACCCTGAATCTGTCGATGCAGCTTGATGGGTATGTGATGGAGCTGAGAGAAGTCATCCAACCTAATATGACATGGGCAAATGGCCGCTTCTCTCGAAGCTCGCTCGCTCACGCGCGTGTGTGGTTGGTGATCTGGGGCGCCACTTGCTGGTCTGATCCTGTCCTATCTCGCGCTTGTGCAGACGTACAGAAGCTCGATAGACATCGCCATGGCCCGTCTCGATGATCATTAGGGAAGAAAAATGGTATAAAATTAATCATCAGGAAACAAGCACCATTGCCGCGCAACCATTGTCCCTGTTTGCGATCATCTTTTCCCCAGATTCGCAGTGATGATCTGAATTGTCGAGGCAAAACCACCACTGCAAGCAAGCCTGTGGCAACTCATTGACAACGGAAGATGCTCTCCTGCAGTCAGTTGAGGCTTCAGGTGTGGGGGTAGGAGAACACGAAGCCTTGCAGCCTCACCTGCAGCTCCGACTGTAGACGAACCAACATGGAGTATGAGGTCATGGAAGGGGGAGAAGAGTGACGGTACCTGGACGTGTCGAGGGATTGGGTCTGTCCAAGTACCTTCATGTCCCGCCTCGAGTGTCTTTGCCTGCATGGAGAGATCGCTGCAGGGTCCAGATTGCCCAATGCCAGCAGCCCGCCACCAAAACGTGAAACTGGCGATATCCGCGCGACGTGTGCCTCGCACGGACACGATGTAAGATCTGCGCGGGAATTCACCACATCTCCATGTTGCAGACTCTATTATGTTATCATGCGGCGCAGATTTCTCGCCAGCTTACTGAACAGACACTTTGCGGCCCCCACCGGTGTGCATTGCGCAGGGCTTGGAATCCTTCTGAGGTGGGACCTCTGCTTCAATGTCGATGATCAACGTCATGAATGCAGCATGGCGGTCAGAGCTCTGCTTGTCAAATCTCAAACAGGCCGGTTTATGTAGGTACAGAATCACCTGCATCTACTTTCGCCTCTCGATGAAGAGGAGGGCAATTCTGTACGTTCGGCATCGCCAGGTTCCATACATGCAGCTGTGACACTCGCATGCCAGCTAGCACTTATTGCCCCAATAAGATCAAATTTGAGTCTAGGTGATAGCGCAAGAGCCTAATTCTTCTTGACGCTCATCAGTGTTCATCCCACGATGGTAAAGTAGCCTCACAGGCTGACCACTGGGACCTTGATCATCCACCAGAACGCAATGCGTCCAAATGCACACACAGACTGCCTCTCATTGTGTATGACATGCGTCAGACAAATTGAAGCTCTTCAAAAGTCTACATGCCGAGCATATGGCTCTTTTCGGTGTAGATCGCTCACGAGAACACAGGTGGTGGGTCATGTTTCGCAGATGCCGAAACTGAGAGACCACGCACGGCACTGGAGCAAGTGGCGATGGTCTTTGTTTCAGATTAGACTCTGGCTGCACATGGCGATGATCAAAGCAGCACGAAACGAACGTGGACTGTCGTATCCAAAGGTGCAGAGGCGAGTGGCAAGGAAGCGCCCGTCTCTGCGGCCACGACAACGATGTGTTTACCCCATGTTTCGTCAGCTGGGAGTGGAGAACCGGTCAGACTGGAGTGAATGATGCTTCGTATGTGCACTGCATGGATTGTCAGGGTCCTGACTCCATGTATGATGTACCAAAGGGTTTTGTTGAACCAGACCCTTTGGATTTTGTTCTTGTTTTGTTTTGGTATGTTTCTGCGTCGTCGATCTTCGTCATACGATATGGGCTTGTCGCATAACATGACAGCATCGTCAAGGACACTGTTGGGTCCTATTTGGGGCTGGTCATGAACCTTTGTAGGCGGCCATGGACAGGGTGTCGAATCCCTCCATTGTCACGCTAAGCCCTACTCGTAGGCGGGTGGCTAGAGCGTGGAGCAGCCGGCAGGCCACAGACAACCACCCCACATGGATATCTTGGTGGCATCGACTGTTTGCCTGCGCCAGAGGAAATAGATGATGAATTTGTATTCTTATCAAGCGGTTTTTGATGTTGCTGTTGAGGACATGGAACAGCTGGGTTTAGCGTAGTCAGAGCGACACGCGTGGTGGGCCTACCAGGCTACCGACCCTACGTTCTACGTACTGTTGGCAGCCAGCAGCCAGACTAAATTAGAGGCTGGAGAATCAACGATGATCCCTTAAGCAGCGCCTTGCTCTCATTGCGAGTGAACTGGTGGTGGTGGTGGTGGTGGTGGCTGATCACATCTGAGTTGGGAGAGACGAATTACATGTATCAGAGGAGGGCTGGATGCAACGCCCCTGCCGTCGACGTAGAAATACAAGCTTCCAGGGCCAAGCATGGGCCAGACCGCAGGGGGCCTAGTGCCGGCACCTAAAGCGCAGGATTGCAAGGCAGGATCGACTAAGCCTTGGACGGATTCCTAATCGGGCCGCGGAAACGGTTGAACCCTCTGTAAATAACGGTTTCCCCGCACAGGCGGCGCCTGCCGTTGATCTTCAGCTTTCGCCTTGCCCAGCCAGCTCGAGATCTTCAATCTCAGATCTTGACAGTCTCCAGTCTCGCTTGACCTCTCCAGACGCTCTCGTACAGGAGCTGATGATCCGGGTTCGCGCGAGCCGGGTTCGATGAAGCAGTTGGTATTGCGCTCAAAAGCTCAAGCCGCAAACGCTCAACATGAGCTTTACCCATTGAAACACGAATAACACAAACCATTGTCCATTTCCCTTGTTTACCATCCATGGGTTGCAGCGCGCACGCCGTATCGTAGGTCATGCAATGTCGTCATAACTGACCTCGGGGAACTCATTAAACGAGCATCAACCTGCAGAAACGGTCACGGACTCACAATTGGTGCACGTGTTCAGCCGGAAGGCATCCTACTCGACGTTGCAACACAAGGTCCCCAAATAGAGAAACCAGGGCACGTTTCCCCCCCAATCTCGCTCCAGCCAGCCTAGCTGCTAGCCCCTTCACATGCGCCTCAGCCGGCTAACGCTCGCGATAGTGGCCAAAACGGAGGCACGACAGAAAAATGAGCAGCAACCTCGACTCTAGTCCATCACGATGCCTCATCGCCCTCGTCCGACCGTTCATCGAGAGGGAATGCTCTTTTGATGACTGCAGCACCCTCGTTTGCGCCGCGGCAGACCAAAGTTCCGCTGCGACAGCTGACGAGGGTAATCTAATCTCATAACGGACTCGAAACGTAAGTTTTACCGCATTTCTGCTTCCTGCAGGATTCCCTCCAAACTGAACAGAGCCAACCGCCTCAAGTCCGTTCCCACCAGATGGGCGCCCGTCTCATTCGACCGCATCTCTTCTTTCAAAACGGATCTCTTTTTTTCCTTTCGTAATTCGTCAGTTTGCGAAACCTACCTGTCAGTGATCGATCATGATCGGTGTCGTGAGGCGTGCACATCGCGCGCCTGGTTCATCCTTCCCGCAGCGCGCTTGCTGCTGGGATGCATGGACCTGCCTGCCTCACTGTAACCCTCCATGTCCACAGCTGGAGCATCAAGGCTTGTCCGTCAGCTGCTTAGGCTGGGAATTGCCTCGCTTACATGTATGATGTCAACGGGGGGGGGAGTGGTGGTGAGGATGAGATGGTTCATATCTCGACGAGACTCCGCTATCTGAGCGAGGTGGTCGTGAGAATGTTCACGACTCGCGACGGAGACGAGATTGTTGGACTTGGCGTGCCCCGGATAGAGCTCTTGTCGGACTCTTCAATTCCCATGGCAATCGCCGTGATCTGGAGGAGTCTACTCGACCTTTTGGCATCAATATTGGACATCTTGGCCGCCCAGCCTGGGCAGTGGGTGATTGTGGGCCCGTTGCGGGCTTGCAAGTTACAGCGCACTGACAGCGTGGGACCAGGCTCATACTGTACTTCGCTTCGGGGGTGGGTCCAAGTCCATGTCCTCGCCGACTCCAGTCCTCGGGTGCGTCTGCCTCGCCAATTCAGCGCGTTTATCACTGCAGATCACGGATCACCGATGCACGAGTGCCCAGAGGGTTCGCAGAGGGGTGTTCTGGAAGGAGTAATCATCTACGCTGCTGCGCGAGTGCGGTGTGCCCGTCTGCGGGTGCTTCACCACCTGTCTGAGTCTGAGTCTGAGTCTATTGTCTGACTATCTGATCATTCTGATAGAGGATAGGTTGCTTCTGGCTGGCACGGCAATGACACCTCACAATAGAGAGGACTTTTTAATCAAGAAAAGAGCGCTTCCAGAGCGCTCGTATACTATTTCAAATTTGCGTGCTTGTAAAAGTAGAACCAATAGCGAATAGATCGTGAAATCATAATCACGTCTTCCCATCAATCCAAGCCGTTGCGCCCCGTGGATATCATCACCAGTCATTTGTTCCCAATCATACAATGTATCTTATCCCTTGGGGACGTAATCCATACGCCAAAAAGAATCCCATCAGCCCGTTCTTTGTCCAAACCTATGGCTGGAGCCTTGTAGGAAAAACAAGGAGAAATAAAGAAAAGTAAAAGGGGTTCAGAATGTATCAAGTCGAATAAATTAAAAAAGAGGGTATCATAAGACCCCGGTATCAGACCGTACCAGGAGCCGCCTGGGGATCGAGAAGCCAGCCAAGATAAAAAGGCCATGTAAGCGAGCGGCTCACAGCACCATGTCCATGTCAGACCACACAGCGGTCGGTGCAATAGTCGGCTCCTGCTTGAGACCCTGCGCGCCCCAGTCCCACTGGAAGTTGTTCATGTCGGCCTCCGTCAGGGGAGGCATCTGGGGCAGCCAGGCGTGCTGGAGATCCACCATCCCCGAGAGACTCAGGTCGTCGCGAGACTGAATACCGAGCGCATTGGTGTCCATGGCGTTGTACATGAGCTCATGCGGCGCGGCGGTGGTCTCCATGACAGGGGGCCAGGCTTGCTGCTTCGGCGGCATCATGTGAGGCTGTGCCACGGCATCGAAGGAGGGATGGTGGTGCATCATCTTGGGTGATGGCATCGTCGTCATGTCCTTAGGTGAGACGAAGCCAGCCTGCCCGTCCATCTCGGGCGTCGTCGCGGTCGAGAGGTCATCGCTCGACGGTGACATGGTCAGGGAGCCGTCAGACTCGCTGCCCGACACTGAGGCCCGGGATGAGCTGTGGTTGCGAGACGATCCCTTCAGCTGTTTGCGGATCATGCGGAAACTGCTGGACTGGTGGAGGAAGTCACTCTTGCTCATGTTGTAGAGGCGAGAGGCCATGGTCTGGATGGTTGGCGCGTACACCTGAGCGGAGGGAAAGTTTGTGACGATGCCACTGGACTGGCGTTTTCCACGTAGAGCGCGTAGCGCACGCGAGCAGGTGTCGAGGGCCATCCCGAAGACGGCGGGAAGGGAGGCCTGCAGCGAAGGTGTCATGCTGAGGGCGTCCTTGGGCTGGACAGAGACGACGCCGAACACCTGGAGCACCTCTTCGATGGAGTAGCACATGCGCTCGACAATGTCGGGCCGCGCAATCTCCTGGCCTGCCAGGTTGGGGAAGAGGTACTGGACGGCGAGGGTGTGGTAGATGGTGAGGACAATGGCCGTCGAGGACATGTTGTTGCCCTTCTTGTTCAGGTCGCGCGTGGTGTCCACGAGGAACCTGTTTGTGTCCCGGCATCGTTGCATGAGATTGGCGGCGGCGACACCCTGCTGAAGAGGGTGAAAGCCGCAGGCGTGGGCTACAGCAATGCCAATGTGGGCGAGAGGCCACATCTCCTTGATGGTGAGCTTCTGCCTCTGGAGGGTGTTGACGTTCTCAGAAATGAGGTCAAGCTGAATGGCCGAGGACGCGTCTTCAGTTGCGGGCAGGAAGATGCTGGTGAGGACCGTGGGCGACTGAGAAGCAAAGTAGCCGCGACCGGTCTGGACGTAGACCCATAGAGTGAGCGTGTAGGTGGTCCAGTACAGGCAGTCAATCAGTTCCCTCTCCACGTCGTAGACGTCAATGCCGTTGATGCGGCTTGAGAGCTGCATGCCATCTGTCGCCACGAGCTGCTCCTTGAGGTCACTAGCCATACGTCCAGCCAGCTGGATGTACGTGATGGCCCTTCGGAACTGCGACTCGGTCATGGCGTACCATCCGAGCAACATGAGAGCTTGCGCCGTGGAGATGCCGCTGAAGATGCGCGTCGAGATACCACTGTAGACGACTGTGCCCGAGTCGGTGACGATGCCAGTGTTCCGCGTGGTCTGGAATGGGCGGGTGTGCAGCTGCGCCTGCGCATACTGCAGGAGGGCCCGACCACGGGTGTTGGCGGCCTCACCGCCAATGGTAAGGTTGGCCTCGGCGAGCATGACGGCCAGGAGAACCTCATCATGGGTGCCGTCGCGGAGCTCCCGGAGGAGGAGCGTCTTGGAGACCAGGAAGGATAGAGGGTGGGATGAGTACCAGACGTCGATGAGCTGCATCTGCTGGCGCTGCCCGTACTCCGTGACGGGGTTGGTGGCAGGCGGTGGTGTGCTGTTGAACATGGTGGGCGTCTCGTCGTTTTCGAGGCCAGACAGAAAAAAAGATGCGTTGCCATCCTCGACGTGAGAGCAGCCCAGCGAGCCCATCTGGTTGGCAGACAGCCCCACGAGGTCATGGCTCAACAGGGAGAGAACGCTGGAGAACTTGGCCGAGTCGCCGTACTTGCTGACCATGCCGTCAGGACGAGTGTGAGATGTGCGTGCCGGCGCATTGGCAGTGAAGTTGTCAAAGAAGGCGAGGTCAAGGATGGAGGCTACGTTGTCGCCATCCTCGGAGGCCAATGGCTCGTCTACGAGACCGCCTCCCATAACGGGGCTCCCCTTGACGGAGCTGCCCGTGTTGGATCGCTGCCGGCTCATGAGAGGCGAGATGTCGTGACGGAGGCTGGCAATGGACTCGGATCGTGTGGTGTCCATGCTGCCACGAGCCTTGGGCCGGGGAGGCTCAAAGTCGTAGATGCAGTCAGCGCCTTGCCTGCGGCAAGCCTCGCAAATTGTCTCATTTGAGCATTTGATCTTGCGGGCACGGCAAAAGGCGCACGAGCGCCTGAGACGATGCTTGGTGGCCATTGTGGCTGTGTGTAGGTGGTGTGGTCTGGTGACTCTGTGTCTTATGTCTGTCAGGTTGTTGCAATGGTCAGTCCACAACACAGTTGTCTGAACATTGACTGAGGTGGTGAGTGGGAATAGAGGCCAAGATCGAGGTCCAGCCCAGATCAAAGGTAAGGAAGGGCACCGGACGATTGATATAAGGACCCTGATATGCGCTCTTGACGTAGTTGGCACAGCAGAGTGTCGACAGCGCGTGAGGAGGATTGGGGTCCCTGATGCTGCGTGACTTCTATATTTGCGCAGGAGTGGACATTTTGCAGGCAAGCCTTTCTCTGCGTGCAGGCCAGGCCCTGCACATCACCAAGAGGACCCTGTGCCTCTCCCATGCCTGTCTTGTAAGTGAGGACGACCGGGATCCATGCGTGTGCGTGTCTCTAGGAGGACACCGGGCGTGTGCGTCCTGTGGGGCGGCCACACCATCGCCATTGGGGGCTTCATTTTAGGCGTGGACGCTCAGCCTGTGATGTAATCTTAGTCGGGGTGCCGTTCCTGGCCATGCATGCTTACCGTTTTCCACCGTTTCGCGTCTGGGGTTGGACAGACGTGTGTGTGAAGGAAGCTCAAGGAACGTGAACCAAACGTCCATCCATCACAGGCTTCACAGCCCCTCCGACAGTGGAGTCAGCCCATGCGTCTTGATCTCATTCTGGTTGCGATGCGCGGTACATTCTCGAGCTGTGGACCTCGTACTCCTCCTGTTGCGCGCTGTATCAGCGCAGACCGCAAACCCCAGCATCCCGACAGTCGCGCGCTTGTTCCATGCGCCTCGGTGCCGAGAGCTGTCCATGGGATAATATGGTCGATCGCACCTGCTCCAGCGATTCATGGCGCATGTTCGAAGGAAGCAGATTCCTGAGAGGACGGGTGCGACAGTCCACTGGACGCTCCGTGTCCACGATGAGACGCCATTCTCGCTATCAAACATCGGCTATGCTGCGCCTATGACGACAACACGGCGCAAGTGCCGCGAAGGGAGCAAGGGCTATGCCGCGCTGACTGGCGTGGACTGGCTTGACGCAGGCGCGGAAGCAACGCGTTCCACGTGCATGTACCTAAGCAATGACGGCCTACTCGAGCAAGGCCCCTTTTTCAAATCCCAAATGGGTGCTAGCACATGCTTTTCGCAAAGTAGCTCGCCGCTTGGTCATTGCGGAGAAGTTGAACATTGTGATACAATTCCGTGTCGCGAGTGAAGATGGTGATGCTGGCAGCGATTGTGGCACAGATCATGGCCCATTGATGCAGCGGCCAGCTCGTATTTCATGATACAAGAGGGTCCCATACCGTACTAAGTCACGTCGATCGAACCGTTCGAGTGCTTGGGAAATTCAACAGCTGTTTCGTCCATTTTCCATGCCTCTCCTTACCTCCGTCGCAGTAGGTTGTGAAAGACCACGACGGACATCTGATCCTTCTCTTGGCTTGCCTAGCTTTCCCTCGCCATGAATCTCACAATTCTCTCTAAGAAGAGTGAGCAATCCTCAACTTTCTTGTCGATGCGTGATTGGGATTGGGGGCTGAGACACCACTGCTTCATGTACCTATCCCCAATACACGCTCAGCAACTGTGTCGGCTGCTCTGCCAAGACGCATAATGGGACTGTCAATTTAGATGAATACGACCATTATGAGAGCGAATCATCAGCCTCTAGATATTCTGGTTGTGTGGCCTCTGGGCTTGAAGCAGAGCTGAGGGCCCGGAACAGCCTCAAGCGCAACCTCGAACACATCCATCCCGTTCAAACAGACGTTCTCAAGAGTTCCTTTTGTCTCCCCATGAGAAACTCAAAATCTCTTATATGTTCTCTACTATCATTGTAATGATCGATGGCTTTGCTGGGCCCCCTGGGAATCACCAAGACTACACAGATCAGGACAGCACTTCATATGGTGTTCAGAGATGTACACACAACGCGAGCAGCAGAGTGACAGCAACCAAACATTCACGGCATTCTGTCAGTAGTTGCTCACTTGGCCATCAAAATTGTCTGCTCTCGTCCCATCTTCAGTTGAATCACCATCATCTTGAAAGAAGCGGTTCCTCTCTGGGTCTCGACATCGCCAGCATCCATCACAACAAACCAAAGGTAGGTGGCCCGTTGTCCTATCCAGCCGTCAACGAACATGGATCCCATCCCTTTGGCAGAACTGGCCCCTTCCACTGATACCAATACGAGCGTCAATGTCCCTGCTCGACACTCCGCATCAAGTGCAGAAGGACAGGAGGCAGGCAACCACTCGGTCGCCCAAGACGGACCCCCCATTGCACCACCCCCTGATCGCGGCTGGTCTGCTTGGCTCGCTGTCATCAGCGGCTTCATCCAACTTTGGGCCAGCTTTGGCATCCTGAACTCTTGGGGCTCCTTTCAAGCCGTCTATGTCAATGAACCATGGAGCAAGGATGTCAAGCTGCAAGATATTGGCTGGATCGGCAGTGTTCAACCAGGACTGCTGTTCGTCCTCGGAGGTGTTGCTGGCTATGCTTCCGACCGTCTCAGCGCAACTGTACTGATGGTGCTTGGGACCTGCATCTTTTCCGCGGCCTTCCTGTTGCTCGCTGAGTTTGGGGCCAGTTTGGGTACCTACATTGCACTTCAGGGCTTTCTCTACGCCCTAGCCAACACGCTCCTCTACTATCCCATCCTGAGCGTGGTCTCGACCTGGTTCGACCGTCGACGCGGTCTGTCTTTGGGAATTGTGGCCTCTGGGTCGTCCCTCGGTGGCATCTTCTGGCCTCTGGTCGTGGACGCGCTCAACGAGGCCTTTGGTCTCAAGCGCACCTTGCAAGCCGTTGGTCTCATGCCCCTGGTTCCGCTATTCATCGCCTCGTTTATGATCAAGGAACGCTTCCCAGACACCAAAATCACTCTTCTCCGAGCCTTTCAACGCCTCACCCAGTGCTTTACAAATGCCGAAAACAAGTCTCAGAGGAACACCACGAACACCGTATTCGCAACAGTATCTGCCACTACGGGAACCACAACCCGGGGAACTTTCGACTCGATCAGAGACCCTTCCTACATCGCCCTCAGCATTGCTCTGTTCTTCATCTACGGAGGGATGCTCATCCCGTTCAACCTCATTCCCGTATTCGCGGAAGAGAATCACCACCCAGACGTGGCTCATGTCCTTCTCGCCATTTGCTACTCAGGCTCTGTCGTCGGTCGTATCGGCACGGGCACCCTGGCTGACTACTTTGGAACGTTCAACATGCTGTGCCTGATGGCCGTCCTCACCGCTGCGCTGACGGCCTGCTGGGTGACCATGACATCTCTGCCGGCCATGATTGCATTTGCGGTCCTCTACGGTCTCTTCTCGGGTGGTCTCATCCCACTTGGGTCGGCATGCGTAGCCAAGATCACACCGCCCGAGCAAATTGGACAGATTGGCCTGCGTCTTGGGTTCACGATGATGGTTTGCTCTCTTAGCGCTTTCGGAGGCGGACCACTCAGCAACTTCCTCCTCGACGGCACGGGAGAGAATGGATGGCTTGCCGCGTCTTTGTTCTCCGGCATAGCGACTCTTGTGGGAGGAGGCATCATCTTTGTCATTCTGGTGTCGAGGATGGTTAGAGGTGGCCAGAGATACAACTTTTAATGACGGTCGTGAGGAAGCGCGCAGTCGCTGTGTGGATGGTGTTGGTACTTGGGCCGATGTACTACGCGCCGGAGTTTTTCATAGTAGGGGGCATCTCCAGTGCCTGAAGGACTACATCTTGGGAGCAGCCTGTACTGGCTTTTTGGTACGCAGTATGGATCTCAGATAAATTTTCGTAAAAAGCCACTTGGATATTCACTTGTCATTGTGCAGTATTGTGATTTTTTGCTTCCAAGTTGAATGTCTTACGTCCATGTAACTAATAGTCATCAACATCATTGTATCCGCCTTGTTGCCCAACGCGACTGTCAGTTTTGGTCACAAAAGACCAGTCCAAGCCTTCCAAACACTCCTTCACCATCGGGTTCTCCTGCTCCAGCTGCTTCTCCATGCCGCCCCCAAATATCTTCTTCAACATCGCGATGCGGAGATACGTATCCCATGTTTCTACCAGAGCAACATATCCCATTGACGAAGCCGGATGGCGTTTGCGCAGCTTATACCGATAGCCTTGCTCCTTGTTCGTGCTGAGTGATTGTGCGGTGGAGTAGTATGGCCCAACCCCCTTTTCAAGTGACGTGATGACGCTCCGAAGGCCTCCGCGGAGATCCTTGCGGCCTTGTTTTGACTTGGATTTCGATGAGCCTTTGGACAGGTCTGTGATCCGGGACGCGACACGGATCGGGTCGTACGGAAGTTCAAAGGGCTCGCCCTCTTCCTGCTCGTGCTCCCGCGATGCTTCAAAGATGTAGGCAATGCACTCGGCCGCACTGGTCTGGGTGTCGACATCGGGGCTGTCCAGCTTCTCCACGAATGCATCCATAGCGGAATCGGCGTGGTACCAGATGTTGGCAAAGGTGGCGGCGAAGCCCCAGCATTCGAAAAGCGCCGTGATGACGCCGTCTTTACCAGTCACACCTATGGAATCGCCATTGCTTTGGATCGTCTCGACAATAAAGTCAAGCCACTCCACAATGTCGTCCTCGCCGGCACCGTAATACACAATGGTGCATGTCAGTGCGTACAGCGCCTGGACCTTGCACTCCTCATTGCTGTCGTCGGCGAGGATTTGCTTGAGCGTCTGACGCGACGCCATGTCCGACTGGGACAGATTCGCTGTGCAGATTGTGAGCGAGTAGGCTTGCAGGCTGAGCGACCTCTCATTCGCATTGGTGCTACTGTTCGCTCCGCGGAGAAACGCGTCGATGAGTTCGCTTGTGTTGAGTGTTTCCATGTCCTCGTGGTAGCTTGACCGCATGGTCTTGTTGTAATGCTCAAGCAACATTTCTCGCGTCTCGGAACGATTTGTCTTCTTGTCCTGAAGCTCCTGAACCAGCTTCTTCGGGTCCCATGTCCCCATATCGGACCCTGATGCAGCTTCACGATCGTCGGGCGTCATGAGGCCTTCTGCAGGTGTGATTTGACCGGACATGATGTATTCGTCATCTTCATAGGAGATCGGAGGCGTCTGAGGAGGGGTACCCTCGGTCTCAGATCGATATGCAAAATCATCCTGGTTGAAGACGCGATGGAGCAGCTCAGATCCGGAGGGTGTTGCAGTGCCCAAAGCGCGACCGGACTTGCGAGCCTTGCGGGACGTGGTCTTGCCTTCTCCTTTCAACTCCTTTCCTGTGAGGCCGCTCATCTTGGCTTCGGTGGTGGTGGTCTTGGGGCAAAGAGAATGACGGTACTGTCAACTTTTGAGACAAGATCTGCGTGGATCTTGGTCAAAAGCGTCTACTGCCGACGCAATTCAGAGCGCAAGCCCCAGCTGGCAATTTTCTTCAGCTATTGCCCAGTCTCTCCAACCCCAGAGGTTGTGAAAGGTCTCTGCTGTATCGATCCCTGCTGTTTCGGTTTTGGCGCACGACAGGTCGTCTTGTCAAGTTTTGAATGAGGCAAAAAACGAAATTCTCACATGAAGGTGTGCCTCCATAAAGACCGTGAAAACACGTGGCTGCCAAAGGCGGGGAACTAGTATCTTGTACTGAGAAACTCGGCAATGAGAGCACCCAGACGACGTTTTGTCCAATGATAGATATATAGAACAGCTAAGCAGTGGAAGAGCTAGCGACGATGAAGATTTGTTGAAACTTGATGAAAGGCCAGGCAAATTGTGGCAGTTGACTGGCCGCTGCTCACGTGGAGCTCGAGTGGCACCTGTGACGTCTTCGCGCCCGCGTGCGCATAGAAGATAGGAGACATGGAGCGTACGGATACCACCGCCTGGAAGAGGTCTGGGTGAGCACAATCAGAAACTTGTCGTAAGCTACGTATGATGATGCTACATCTCTGGGAAATGTTCCTCAATCAGTGTGATTTTATGTTTTTCGGTGACGTACGGCGTCAGGCATGGATTGCGAATTCTGCAAGCTAACGTGAAAATCCGAATGAAGTGTCGTTCCCACATCCCATCACATCAACAACATTTGCAAATCTTTGCGCGCTTAGCAAACTGATGTCTTTATATAACCGTACCATCTTAATCTCATTCAAACTCAAAATTGGACACCCGTTTGTTCTCAACGATCTCCCCGTCAGGTGATGGTAGAAGCATAGCTATAGGGTAGGGTACGCTGCCCAGCTAGACGGTACGCGGGGAGCCAACGCACACCCCACATCGTGTCGGCTCGATTGATGGACCCCCCAAATCCCAGCTTAAAACCCCGGTCGCCATAGCGTCATGCATCACTGTCCGCCTGGCCCTCAACGCGTCTCCCGATGCAACGCGTATTATCATTAAGAAGGTATTTCGAACTGTATGGGGCCGAAGCAGTACACACAAGTGTTGAGGCGTGATATCTTGCGAGTTTGAGGCCAGGTCGTCAAGGTTTTATGGGCGCCAATATGCTTCAGCCCAGGCAGCCTAGGGCTGAGGTTGCCTGAGCCTCCGGGCGTCAGTGTGGCCCCGTGACAGCTGAGATGCTACCCCCGCCCCAGCCTATCTCAAGACACTGCTTGACTTAACATGATACGGTTGCGATTAGCTAGCAGCGTCATTGCAAACCAAAAAGAGAGGATCTTGTGTTTTCAAAGATGTTGTGGATTTCGGCGACAATTTTCTTTCTCGGTTTAGGATTCTCGCAGACGAAGCTGAAGCGATCGTTGCGCACACCTCAAAGTGCCCGGTGATAAGAAAGTGAGGGGCGCTTATCGTTATCTACCCCGTCACATCAGCCTTCTGCCTGATTTGGCAGGGCAGTCACTCCCGGCCATAGTGACGAGCAATCAATCACCTTGTAGTGCCTGCTCTGTGACACCTGTTGAAGCTAAGTTCACCTCAGCACGTCCATGCTCCTTCCGAACTTTTCTTGCTTCCAAGGTCCAGGGCTTCTCTTTTCTCAACCTTCATCCCCGGACCCCAACATCACCCTTTTCCAAAGCCACATCGCGCCGTGAGACACCTTAGTAGACCGTGATCATGCGTCCGGAGCACGCCCTCGAGTCACCTCGACCTATCGACCTAACGGAACCAACCCCACCCGAACTGAGCCAGCCTCAACAGATCACAGGTACGTGATATGCTCTCCAGAAGATCAATATCAGCTCACAAGTCATAGCAACGGTACAGCTGACTTCCACCAACGCCGAGGACAGGCTGGGGCCGCTGGGCCGCCGCCGGATTGTTCTCACACCAGCGAAGCCGACCTGTCCGATCGGAAGAGCGAGCAGCAAGAGGCCGGGACTCGAAGCTAGTGCCACCAATGCGTATTTCGAGAGTGCTGTCGTTTCGCGATGCCACGGCGAGTTGCAGCTTGATGTTCAAGGTCGGGTACGTAAAGTCGGGTGCATTAGTCCTATGGGAGAGTAAAAATTCTAATTCGGCCACAGCAAATTATCCTCAAGGACAAGGGATCTCTCCACGGAACCCTCCACAACGACAGGCTCCTGAAGACAAAGGAGACCCGAACTCTAAAGTCTGGTGACACAATCACATTGGGCGCACCAATCGAGCGAGGACACGATAAATTCCAGCCATACAAAGTCCACACCAACATTGTCTGGGATGTTCCCTAGTAAGCCACTGCCTTTCTTATACTACTCGAGTGAGAAGATTTTCTGACTGTGTCCTTAGTCATGCGGACAGGCCAGTGACGTACACTGTCCCGGACGATACGGATGTCGAAGATAACGAGGATGACTGCGGCGACGAAACCGATCTTGACTTTGCCCAGTCGGTTCTTGTCGAGAACGGGTTCAACCCACTGAGCAGCCCCAGTCGTGCAGCGGCCGCATCAACTTTGCAGAGCTATTCTGGTGGCGTCGTCGACCTGACAGAGGGTCAGGTGGCTGCTGCGGTTCAAGAGGTCCACAAGACCACTGAACCGACCAGCATTGACTTCGAAGAGCCCGACCTTTACTCGGATGATCGAGTCCCTGTCGGAGTTCTGCCAGCCGAGACTTTGTGGTATAGCACAATTGGCGATGAAAGCAGCGAGGATATGCCCGAGAGTTCCAGTGCGGAGGAATGGGGGCCCCGTACATCGAGTGGGAGTGGGAACGAACTCGCCGATGTTTCGGCCTATGAGAGCGAGCTAGACAACGATGTTGGAGTTCACGACCTGGATGACGAACAACCCCTCGAGGAAGATTTCATGGACTCCGATGCCGCCTCTCTCATGGATGACTTTGGGTCAGATGAGGCCACTAAGTGGGTGGACTATGGAGGTACCACGACCGGTATGAACGACACAGCTGGCGAAAGCTCATTGCTAGCCCAGGCTCCCAGGCTCAATTCCGAACCAATTTTCAAGCTATCAGACATCGTTTTCAAACCAATCCCACCGAACGCACCTAACCCGATCCTCCATGAGCAAGTTTCGTCGACGTTTGGTGACTTATCACTACAGACTCATGGTCCCTCCTCAGCTTCGGTTGGATACGATTACGCGCCTGTCTCTCCGTCCCTTAGCAGCAATCACGCGACTACGAGCGACCATGAATCTTCTTTCTCAAGACCCCTACAGACATCAGCGGTGGATGAAAGAGATTTGTATCACAAGGCCAAAATGATGGTACTGGCCATGCGTGCACCCAATCAGGGGCCAAGAGGTTCAATGGTCTTGTCGGATAGTGAACGGGCACTGGTTGAAGAAGTTACCGCCAAGGCGAAAGCGGAAGAAGCAAAGCAGACAACTACCGTAGACGACGAGATTCCACAGGAATTGCCAACTCGTGATACCGAGCCCACAGTCGAAGGCATGTCTGCTGACGCTGAGCATCAGACCGCTTCTCCTAAAACCCCGTCTCGCAAGCGGGCCGCGGATACGATATCACGTTCAACGGCGGAAGAGGACGAGGCCATGTTCAAGGCCACAGAGATTGCTGTTCAAGCTGAAGATGTCTCAAAAGAGCCCACGACGCTGGCGGTTGAGTCGTCATACGCAATTTCACAGACCGAGCCGGTGAACGAGTCGAGCCCTGTGGTGCAGGCTGTCTCTACTACAAAGGACCAACGGCCCGCGAAACGTGTCCGCCGTAGCGTTGCAGAGGCTGCCGGATATGTCGCATTGGGAGGTGTGCTGGCATGGTCTGCCTTGGTAGCGACTGCTCCAGTCTTGTAAGGGCACTCGGGCTTTGAAGCTATGTTCGGTGGCGCGAGTACTGGTATATCATTGCTTTTGTGTGAGACTGGACACTAAACGGCCTATTTCATTTTTTATTGTTAGGATATTGCTAGCATATGGCTGGATTTTACAATTTCAGCACGAGGAGATCGCTGAGGAGTTGGCTAGGGAGATTAATCTGTTCGAGGAGGTGAATCACGATGGGAATACAATGAGGACACATTGGCTCAACCCGAATGGCCAGTAATGATAGTCTGATCAGAATAGGGTGTGCTAAGTTAGGAGGACAAATGAAATGTTGTGATTGATCGACAGTCCTTTCATCGTGGACAAGATCATGCGAGTCCGGCGTATGCAGCGCCTTGCCTATGGCAAGCCATCGGATTACACAATATGAATGCATAGCAGAGTTGACGATCTGCAAGCCCTTGGCTCTAGATGGTAGCAGAGCTTGCTAAACTAAGTAGGTAGAACGGATCTCGCGGCTGGCCCTTCGCTCAAGCCGCGGAATCATCCAGAGAAGACTATGTAACCACGACAATGAATCGACGGCGCGACTTACGCGAGGCAATGCTGAGCCCATGAAGACATGTGCAACAGGGATGGAGACAATGCAGAAGCGCATGAAGAGAGACCGGTCTGGCGGTACAAGACAGGACAACGGGGGAGGCCGCGCATCGATAACGCTGGCCTGAGCTGGGGATTTCACGACCGGTGTGTGAAGCAGCATGAGCACACACAAGGCGAAATTGCAAGGAGTGGCGGGACTGACCGGCTTCATAGGGAGGGCGGGCTTGCATATGCGAGATGGACATGTGGTTCCAACAGCAAAAGACGCACTGGCCAGGATTGATCTACCTCGGTAAAATTGATGATCGCAGTTGAAAGAAACATGGGATCTGGTTCGGTTCATGTCGTTCATATTGGTCATCGAGAGGCCATGATGTCCGTTTCATCGACAGCGGCGTGGCTTGTACGACCTTGGGCAGACCTCGTGACTCTTCGAAGCTATCGTGAGAGGCCCCCTGAAAACAGTTCCGCAGTGCTAGCCTTGATGACCTGACCAGCTGTGGGCGAGTCATATCCAGAGATTCCGTGTACGTGCATTTGCGCTTCTTTATCCCTTGTGACCCAGTACTTGAACACCGGGTCGTGGGCTCTGGAGTGGAAGTGGACGTGAGACTCGCCCCTGGTGCGAACATGGAATTATGGACAAGCCCACAGGACTTGGTTGAAAATACTCTGAAATCAGCTTTAAATATCTCGAAGCGCCGTCCTGTTTATAAAAGCGAAAGTCATCGGTTAGCCTTGTACAGAGTAGCAACATGGTTCGATGGGACAAGTCTGAAACTTTTCCGGTTGGTCGGGTTGCGGTATTACGCAACCAGCAGACACCTCTCTCACGGCTTGGCAGACCTCGTCTGAAACAAGCCCAACTGCCTTGTGTGTTGGTCCCTAACACTCCACGGCCATCCAGAGTGTAGGCAGCACCAGCCCAGACATGCAGCCGATGAGCATCTAGGCAACATACAGTCGGTGAGCTTGCAGAGTCCAAGGCTGACAACTTGCGGGCACGTTTGTGTGCTTGTACGTGCTGGCAAGTCCTTCAGCTGATCCTTGAACACATCCTGAAAGCGTGGACATGTTACACGTCCAGTCCGAACCGAGAAGTAGTACGTGAGCATGTATATAAGGCCACCTCCGAGCACAGCCTCTACCTTCGTGTTAGGTCTCTCCAAAGATTCCGTGGTCTTCTGACAGCAGACTACGTTCGCATCGGCCACTGCTTTGATCTTTACGTCAACTGCCACCAGGGAGCGCCCGAACTCTCGCTCTCGACATGTCATCAGGTTTCAGGACCCCGAAAGGCCCTATCGTCGGCCTCGCCACGTGCGACGAGTGCAGCTTCAGGACGTGGGTTGTGCCTTGTCAGTATACACCTCTGGACTTACAGTCACTTATACTCTGTAGCCCCTCGAGCTGCCAGTACTGCGAAGACACCATGGTTGTTCCCATTGACGCCGAATGGGTCAGAAAGCGGACCCAGCAATCTAAAGGCAAGAATAAGAATTGTGACAAGCCCAGCCATCCCGGCAATGAATGCACAGGCAGCAATGATTCTGGAGACCCCAGCACTGGCGGCCCTAGTACCGGCGGCTCCAGCACTGGAGGCATTGGGACATGACGAAGTGTTTAGTATTTCGGGGAAGAGCGCGTTGGCTTGGCCATCTCCCTAGGTTATGTTCTCTCAAATAATCGAGGCCTAGACAAGGATGCTAGGGGCGCCATCCATTCGTTTAGACGCTACATGTTGATGGCGGGTGACATTCTTTCGTTGTGGCTCATTGGATGTGGAGTAAAGTGCATGGTATGAACCAAGCTAGATCGTACCATATTACAATCGAGCAGACAGTGACGCCCAGCCATTTTTCAGCGTGTACATAATACCATCTTTCCTTGCCATGATAGTCCCGAGCCCAGTGACGAAGTTAAGTCCAATGATACGCTGCCATTGCAGCGCGCCGAACTCAAGCTCGCAGTGACGTAGGTTGACATTTCGCCGGGGTACACGACATGTCCATGTGATTTTTGACAGAAACCGCCCCGGACAATAGCACGTAGAGGTGCAAGTCTGGAAAAAGGCTCGACTGCAGGGGGAAGTTCCCAGAACTTTGGACTCTTGGAGAGGCTCGATGTTCTTGACCCCGGAAACGGTACAATCGGCATCTGATCATATGATGCCAGTAATAGCGTACCACGAGATTGGCGAACAAGTTTAGGTCAACCCTTTCACAAGAAGCATAGCCAGGGTGGAAGCCTCCAAGCTGGATCTCGCAATGAAAACTGAAGGCAGGCGAGTAAAACTGACACCGGCATGGAGTGCTTCGGCTCGGGCCGCAGTCGTAGGTAGCTTTTCAGGTCTCAGTGCTTATGCATCAAACGTAGTTAAGCCATGATGCATATTAGTATCATATCCACCAAACCTACTTAAAGAGGGGTCTAAGGTATGCGCCGCGCGCCTGCGCGGCCCCAGATACCGCCCACCTGATCGCACTCTACCCCAATCTATAAATTGTTGGAAGCTTTGCGCTTGATCGCACCGAGGCGCGCTCGAGTGCAATTTATACTTGCACTGAGATTACGCACTCGTCGTCGCCCAATACTTTGCTCAGCGGAAACCAAGCTGGCCATCGACAAGCACAATGTCTGTCATTCTATGCACGGGTATGGACACGTCCGGAAAACCACTTGGACAGCCAGGCGAAGTTGCTAACACGGAATGTAGCGGGCTACGACCATACGATCAGGTTCTGGGAGGCACTGTCGGGAATCTGCTCCCGGACAATCCAACATCCCGATTCGCAAGTCAACCGCCTGTGTATCTCCCCCGATAAGCGTTTCCTTGCCGCCGCCGGCCACCACAGTGTCAAGCTGTACGATATCAAGTCAACGAACCCAAATGCGCTCCTCACCTTCGAAGGCCACACGGGCAACGTCACAGGCGTGGCTTTTCACTGCGAAGGGAAATGGATGGTGACGAGCTCGGAGGACGGTACGGTCAAGATCTGGGACACGCGGACGGGGACGATTCAGCGCTCCTACAGTCATGGCAGCCCGGTGAACGACGTGGTGATTCACCCGAACCAGGGCGAGATTATCAGCTGCGACAGAGCGGGAAGCGTGCGCATCTGGGACCTCGCAGAGAACAATTGTTCGCATGAGATGATCCCCCAAGAGGACGTGTCCGTCTCGAGCGTAACAGTCGCAAGCGACGGGTCTTTGCTTTGCGCAGCGAACAATGAAGTATGTGGTTGTTCCAAGTGCCGTCGATTCCAGCCGGCTAATTGTGCATAGGGAAACGTCATCGTCTGGCACCTGATCCAGTCCTACGATCGCACGCAGCTCCTCCCCGTCACCCAGTTCAGCGCTCACCAGAACCACATTACCAGGATTCTCCTATCCCCGGACGTGAAGAAGCTCGCCACCTGCAGCGCGGACCATACTGCTAAGATCTGGGAGGTGGTGAATATCGAACCACGCCCCGATGAGGAGGCCAAGCCGTTTCCGCTCGAAGCGACCCTGACTGCCCATCAGCGCTGGGTATGGGACTGCGCTTTCAGCGCGGACTCGGCGTATCTTGTCACTGCCTGTTCCGACCATTATGCGCGGTTGTGGGAGGTCAGTGGCCAACAGATCATCCGCCAATACAATGGGCATCATCGTGGAGCCGTCTGCGTGGCGCTCAACGATTACTCCGAGACGCGTTGATTGGAGGGAGGTTAATTCTGCTGGAGAAGGCGGCCATGAGTCGACAATACGCAGCAGCCAGGCCCAGGTCGCCCGAACGCGAAAGCCCACGTGCCTGCTGCACCCGACGCCACTGCCGACAGCCCACATCATACATGCGAGACTGCGACCCAGGCAAGCCCTTCATAATACGAACGAACCAAAGATCATGCGGAAGCGTGAGATGTGTATCCCAATCATGCTACACTGCGGCGCTACAGAGACAGAGGAATGGACGGGCAGGCGGTTGTTGGATAACTAAGGGGGCTGCAAGGCACATTCTCCTATTTATGTGGACATACGGTGTCCTTAAACTGGCGACACGGGTGTAAGCTGGCTGGAAGAGAGCGCCGCCAAAGACTTGGCATGATTCGGCCAAGACACCAGCAGTGCATATGGCCGCTTGTGCGAGACAAGCTATGACGGGGTCTAGAGTCCCTGAGACTGTATTAATACCGGTGTTGTGCTGCGGCCTGTTCTAGAGATAGACAGTATAAAGGCGCAAGTGGGAGTGTCGGGTCATCGGCGTATATGTTGGAGAGGAGATGTCAGCCCGAGAGACCGGCGGATGTTGTACGCTGGTCAGATGGGCGGTAATG
The DNA here is from genome assembly GCF_022114955.1 of Emericellopsis cladophorae. NCBI lineage: Eukaryota > Fungi > Ascomycota > Sordariomycetes > Hypocreales > Bionectriaceae > Emericellopsis > Emericellopsis cladophorae. Next base: position 377,295 of record NW_026250941.1, read on the forward strand.
CGGATTGCAAATGCTATTGCAGCCTGACCAATGCTGGTTGACGATAGTTTCACATGTTTCGACTCATGACTGCAGGGTGATAATTATATTCAGCTGTACTACCAAAGTAAGGGGTATGACGGAAAAGCGCTTTCTTGCTTGGTCTCCAGCCGTCTGGTCGCGAGCGGATAGCGTCCGACGTTGTCACATGATCGCCACTGTGAAGCATTGAAGACGCGGAAGGCGCAACCACGCAGGCCTCGACTCTTGCTGGAAGCCCAGCTCAGCTTATTACCTAAATCAACCGCCACTCGATGCTGAAGTAAATCATCATTGCTGCCTTGCCATAATCAGCTACTATCTTATCCTCAAAGCCTACATCTCCATCAATTGCTCAAACGTACGCACGCCGACCACCCGAGGCTAGCTTGCGCTTGTGCTGCCAGAATGGCGGCACGGTGATGGTGCAATACCGCCTCGCGCACCACCGACACCACGGCAAGCGCCGAACCACAAGGAATGTCCGCTGCTGCACAGTCTGTACTCCGCAATGTGAGTGAGCATGGACGGTCTGACCGCATGGGGGACGACAGTTGGAGCTGATTCGATTTCTAAGCCAACTTAACGGCCCACGGCAACGCGTGCCTCGAGGGTCCACCGCGGATTTCTAGAACAGTGATTCAACCCGCTATCGATGCGACATTAAAAAACCCAAGTCCCCCATATTATTAAGCTCTATTTACTCCGTACAGGTGTTGGATGCAATAATAGCGTGGCACATTCTGACGCCTCCATCACGCAATCAGGACGAGCACCATTCGCCCAAGGTGTCCTGTCTTTTGAGGCTTTCCTGCTTTTCACTTTTCGCTTGGGGGTGCTCTGGTCTCCTAGATCCGGAAATCTGGTGAGCCTTATTCGACGTCAGTCGAATGGCGCGGGGTTCAATTCGGGATCTTGTCGCCAGCACTGGTCAATCCGCCATACGGATACGCATGCGGATAACGAGCCGCGTGAGCATATTTGAACCGCGACGAACGTCGTGCCTACTTCAACCACCACACCTTTTTGTCGGAGTTTCTCCTGATTTGCTAGGCGATAGACCGACCGGATTGTGGGAGCAGAGTGGTGACGTGAGCGCATGTGAAATTTTGCTCATTAGATCTTAGCGCCTGTCACGCCTGATTCTGATTTTCCTTTTTTTGGTCCCGAAAGCCTCTCAGGCGTAGAAGGAGGAAAGCATCTCGATGGGTCTTTTGTGAGTATATCATCTGGCAACCTCATGGCGAACAGTCGCTTACATGCTGCAGAGCGCTGGGTACAGCCCTGGACTGGCCAGAGGCCAGAAAAAGAGCGCAGCAGGTCAGAGAATGGGGCATCCTGCAACTGTTGGAGATATGGAACAAGGCCAAGGGAAAGGAGCGTGATGCTCTTCTCTGGGGCGACGAGGTCAGTGAAAGTGCCATTCTCGACAGGCGGGGACACATGGCTGACCAATCACTGTAGGTCGAATATCTCGTTGTGCTATACGAAAAGGAGGGATCCAAGGTACTCCTATCTTTGCGGCAAGCCGAGATCCTTGATGCACTCGCTTGCGATGCCGAGCTTGCGAAGAAGGGCGGATGCACAGCCGAGGGGCAGGATGCGGAACTCAAGCAGACTCAGTGAGTCGCAGATCATGATGGGGGATTCGTGAACACTAACCTGGATAGATCCCAGCCCGTGCCGGTATTCCATCCTGAATTTGGAAGATTCATGCTGGAGGCAACGCCAGGAAAGCCCTGGGGAATAGGATTCAAAGAGCTCCTGGGCGTCGAGCCTGACATGAAGCTGCGCAGAAGGATCGCCAAGGAGCACATGCTACCCACCGAGTACCCCATCACTCTCACTACGTTCCCACGCATCGGCAGCCCAGGGCAGTTCACCTTTCCAGAATATCCCATCTCTGGGCCGAGGCTGCGGTCGCAATTCGTGCCGGACGAGATTGCGAACCCTCACATTCGCTTCCCCACGTTAGCTGCTAACATTCGATCCCGTCGAGGCCGCAAAGTGCAGGTCAACGTACCCGTGTTCCACGACAAGAACACACCAAAGCCGTGGAAAGACCCAACGGTCGACTTTGACCTCCACCAGTGGCCCGAGGACGACGATGTGCGCAATGGCGCCGCGCCGGATGACCATATCCACATGGATGCCATGGCGTTCGGAATGGGAAGCTGCTGCTTGCAGATCACGTTCCAGGCCAAGAACATCACAGAGGGACGGCAAATGTACGACCAACTAAGCCCCCTGGGGCCAATCATGCTAGCTCTCACAGCAGCCACGCCGGTATACAAGGGCTTCTTGGCCAACACAGATGTCCGATGGAACCAGATATCTAACGCAGTCGACTGCCGAACGCCCGAAGAGATGGGTGAGAAGGTAAAGTTGACTGGGTTCCCCTGAAGGACGGTCGTACTGACTGGTTTAGCCGCTGAAGAATGACCGGTGGCGGATTCCCAAGTCGCGTTATGCTTCCAATTCAACGTACATTGCCGAGGATGCCCGGTTACGACCAGAATATCTGGATCCCGATCTGGTGTTTGATCCTGAAATCAAGCAGACACTGATGGACGGCGGTATGGACGACCTGTTGGCAACTCACTTTGCTCATCTGTTCATCCGCGACCCCATTGTCATCTTTGCAGAGGACTTGGAGGAGCTCGACTTGAAGAAGACGGACCATTTTGAGAATATTCAGTCCACCAACTGGCAACACATGCGGTTCAAGCCACCACCAGCGGACAACAGCATTGGGTGGCGCGTCGAGTTCCGCTCGATGGAGATCCAAATTACGGACTTTGAGAATGCTGCGTTCTCCGTCTTCATGGTACTGGTCACGAGGGCGATCCTGTCATTTGATCTCAACTTCTACGTGCCCATCAAGAGGGTGGATGAGAACATGGAGAGGGCACATGCCTTGGATGGGGTGCTTCGAGAAAAGTTCTATTTCCGCAAGAACCCGTTCCCGGCACGGCCATCGCGAGCCAACACCGTATTCGGTGATGACAGTCGGCCTGGGTCTGCCATGCCCAGCCGTCCTGCATCGCCAGGTCTGGTAGAGGACGAGTACGAAGAGATGACCGTCAACGAGATCATCAACGGTTCAATGGATGGCGAATTTCCCGGGTTGGTTCCCATTGTGGAGAGCTACCTCGATAGCGTCAATGTCGATGTCGAGACGCGCTGTGAGCTGGCAACCTACCTCGATCTCATCAGCAAGCGCTCGAGTGGCGAGCTCGACACGACTGCCCGCTGGATGCGCAACTTTATTGCTGCGCATCCCAACTACAAGCAAGACAGCGTGGTAGACGAGAAGATCACGCACGACCTCGTTGGGGCGGCCATTGCGATTGGCGAGCGGGAGAATGAGGGTCGGAACTTTGCTGGTCTCGGGATTCCCGGTCTTCCCAAGCTGCTGGGCAATTTCCGAGGGGGGTGCGGAGGCGGTGATGAGAATGGCGCAGTTGCTGGCGTCGACGGGTCGCCATCTGAGACCAGGAAGCGTAAGAGCGACTGGATCGAGGACGGCAGCGGTGCCAGCTGAGCGCGGGCGGTCTCGAGAGATGACCTAAGCTACGCAGCCATCCCGTTTGCAAGTGTGGGCAGTGAGCATGTGCGTGTGCGCGCGCGCGTGTGTGTGGTGATGGAGTCATTGATGGTGGCCGAGCGGCCAAGCATTTTCCATTGTGGCGGTCCCTGTATCTGAGCGAGCGAGTCACGATATATTACCTGGGCGCTAAACAACATTACCTAAAGCATGCATACGATATGGAGTATCGTGACATCAAGGGGTCTGTTTGCGGTGTGAGATCTCGCCTCGTGCCATTACGTATCAGCCGCAGAGCGCTCAAGCCCTCGTGGCGCCCGCTATCGATGGCATCGCGTGGCGGACACACTACGTACGTACTTGCATATGTCGGTCGCTGGCGCATGTGCTACGTACATGCACGAAGGTGTCTGGATCTGTGTGCATAACGCCCGGTCATGGCCGGCATATAGGACTAATAATTCATCACGAGCACATGGCTCCGGGTACAAGCCTCGTTATGCAATGATCCCATCACGGGTTCAAACTTCAACCCACCCACGGCCGAGACACGGGACAAGCGGCTGAGGCGCTGGGCTGCGAGATCCATGTCGTCGGTCAGGTATCGTGGGACGATTGCCCGTGTCTCTCTCTTTTCTTATGGTTGAATGGCCCTTGCTGTCTGTGATAGTGACGAGTCTCAGTCTGCCCTGTCAACAAGTCGTTGGTTGCAGCAAAGTCCAGCCTGCCATTTCCGTGTCCCAGGGCACGATGGGGAGAGAGACCAGATTTCTCTGCCCGCGGGCGTTTCAAGGTACTAGTACGGAGTAGCTGTAGCGGTTGGTATGTGTACAATTCTGAGACTCGTACAGATACATCACCTCGTGGCCTATCTGTCCCGCCTTCCTTAGCCTTTATGCTAGTAACAGCCACCATATGCAAGGCGCTTTCTTGAATAATTAGAACGGCCATTCTGTCACGAAGTACTGTGCAGTAAGTTAGGGCTAAATACTACACAGACATTACCGCAAGAAGAACCGGTGGGCACGTGATGTCAGTGGAGGGCGGCGGGTGAGTGAGTGAAGGAGGAGTCAAGGAACTCCGCAGCCAGTACTCCTATGTAAGTAGCCAAGGAACAACGATGAGGAGAGAAGAGGGGGGTCATCCGATCGGACCGGAACAGCGGAGGGAGTGAGATCTACTATTTGTTGGATCGCTAGATTCACCGTTCCGAGATTAGTAATATCAATTTGATACCTTTCGCAAGCACTACTGCAGCTGGCTTGCTCGGTGCTCGCCCTCACTGCGTGCATGCCCAGTCATCAACCACTATACTCCCCTAGAACGCTTCTTTCTTTCTTTCTTTTCTTTTCTTCTCCTTTTCTTTGCCTTCGCGCCCTGCGTCAGGTTCTCTAGTGGCACCGTGTAGCGCCGGGGGAAGGGGACCGCTTCCGGCGTGTCTGACAGGTCCCAGTCGTTGCTAGCTAGCACTAGACATGGACTAAATCAATTTGTTCTCCTGAATCGCTGATGAAGGCTTTGGCTGAGCCAAGTAGGCCGAGGATAGGTAGGCTTCATTCTCCCCCCTTCTCTTCCTCTCAGTCAGTCACAAAGCAATTGATAGCCCTCGTCCTGCACCCTCCTCTTGGTTCGCTGCATGACAGATCAAACTGCGTTACTAGTCTCGTTAGTCGATGTGAGAATCACGCCAGTCCCACATTGCCGATTCAACCACTGCTCGTTCGTTGCTTTTTCGTGTGGATGATCCTTTTTTTCTTTTTTTCCTTTCGCTCTACGCAAACCAAGCGGCCCCCGTCTTTCGCGAATCGTACGTACGTTGGCTTGCATCTCTAGTGCCTCTAACAAATGTTTCCCAGTGATAAATGCCAGTTGAGCCTTTGAAGTGCGACACATGGACTGTGGGATGGGAGAAGCAGAGTACCTGGACTACGTGGTACTTACTCAGCTAATGGCGAGTGATTGACCCAAGGTTACTCAAGCTGCGCACAACGCATCGCGTCGATATCTCATCTTGTGGCGTGCACATGAACTACGTACGCGTACAAACCACATGTGCAGCTTTGTACAGAGTACTACTGCCACCCTTCTCACTTCCCGCTTTGCAGCTTGCCCCGCAGGTGTTGTCCCTCACCTCCATCTACGTACTTTACGAGATCGTGCCTGCCGGCCGCCGCCATGCCATGTGCCGAGGCCGATGGAGGACCTTCTGCAAGACGGTGGGACAAAGTGCTCTGAGACATGTCAAGATTTGGCAATTCAATGTGTACTCATGGTGCAGCCAAGCAAATACTGCAAGAAGACCCCGTGACCCCACCACCACCAGCATTCCTCGCTCATAGAGGTATCGCGGGGAATGCGGCGATACGCAACACGAGCATGCATGTCAGGCGCGCCGACGGCGGCAGACAAAGGGAGAGATAACACCACAGGGGTTCGCCGAATTCCCGGATTGGCTTTGCTAGACATGTGTCCGCCAAGACGTCCCTTCCGTGCGGCCGGTATGTAGCGAACTTTGGTCCAAGCTATACCTTCCTTCTCTCACTGTCTATGATAAAATGACGGCACCTTTGATCGCAAGTCTTCCGGCCTGCCTGAACACCCCATGTAAAACCCCAATGTCGCCTCAAGCTGGATCCATCATGGTTCCAAAATGTCCAAAAAGTAGTAGGAAAAAACAAAACAAATACTGGCTCCTTGCCCAGCACTGAATCAGCCCCATGTAATCAATCCCCCCAAACGCCATTGATGCTGCCTCCTTGGGTTTGACCGCAGGAATGCCAGTTCCTCACGTATATACAGCTGATAACCCACAACCCGAACCCATGTCTATAGTTTGAAAACTGAAAATCCACCCGCCACTCCATTCCATTTTGCGTGACAGTCGGTCCTCGCCGCGATGATGGCTTCGTGCTCGTAGTGTGGCGCAGGTTCACACTATGCACCCAAGCAGGAATCCCTGTCAGTTGCCTGCGTCGATTGTCGCGGCAATCGTTCGTTGTTCTATAAGCCTTTTCCTCTCCAGCTTGGCATAGTGCAGCCCACAAGCATTGCACAGAGTCCTCGCGCCGTCAGGTCCCCGCCGCCACTCAGGGGTGTCGACGCGGTTGCAGCTGTGACATCTGCCGGGAGGCGCAACGCGCTACAAGAAAACTGTCAGCCACTGTGTCTTTCTATCCATGGAAAAGGTATCTCGACGTACTCCTCGCTTACGTTTCTCGGGAAGGACTGTTTGGTGGTTGAACTTCATGCTCTCTTCGTACACCGCGGCATCGTGGTCTTCGGCGTATGCCCTCCGCGGGGGCTGCTCGCGATTCTGTATGGCGTTGTACATGATATGCTTCACACTGTCCAGGTCGGCCTTGATGGCGTCCACGTAACTGACGACGTCATTGATCTCCTTCTCGGTGGGCATTCGTTCGGGGATCGGATGACTGCCGTGCTCTTCGCGGGCAAGCCCGCTATAGGCATCAGCAAAATTAAGCAGTGTCTTGGCGTGGTTGGCCATCTGTGAGCTTGTTAGCCAGATCGTCCTGCGAGGGAGCCCGTCAAGCAAGCGATTGGCGGTACGTACCCGCGCAAGACCCTCTCTGTACACTATGGTGTCGGAGTAAGGAGCGCCCTCAAATTCCACCCGGTTGACCCTGTCGTGGCCCTCGTGCTCTGGCTGCCGACGATGCTCATACGATTCGAAAGCCATGTGTGTTTGTCTCGGGGACTGAAAGGGAGGCAAAGGCAGCTGCCCAGGCGGAGGAGGCCCCGTAGGATACCCAGACGTGGCTGAGGATAGGTGTTGCGGCGGGGCTGGTGGTGGGGGATGCTGGTATACACCGTTCACCGACTGCCGGGGGTCTTTCGGCTGTTCGGTTCCATATGAATGCGTCACATCATGGTGTTGAGGCGGGCTTGGCCGCCTGCTAGGAACAGGTGGTAGTATAGGCCTCCCATTCAGCGCTGGTCGGGGGGATTCGGCAAAGGAGGACAGAGGTTCTGGTCGAGGGGGGTATGTGGACGCGGAACGCATATTTTGCGGCGATGTGTGTTTGCTGCTGCTGTCCGCGTACGACCGCAGGGACCCCGAGGGTGCGTATGGCGATGGGAAATTGGTGCCTGGCTGAATCGAAGTCGCAGGAGGAGCGGGACCTGCCGAAGGCGGATGGGGACGTGGATAGTCGGGATTCTTGTTGATGACTTCGGACAGGGATGGCAGTGATTGTCGTTTTGCGGCCTCGGTCGGCTCGAGGCCATCGCCTCGGCGCGCGTCCGCCAAGGGCATCATGCCACCAGCTTGGTTCGTGTACGTCGAGGAGTAGGATGGAGCGGGTGGGTAGGCGCCGGCAGGCTGTAGGACGGTCGCCGTGGCCGCGGCCATGGCAGGACGATCTTGTTGCGAGCGCTCGAGGCCGTCACGATATTGCGTATGTTGACGCGACGGGGCTTGCGGTGGTGGCTGAGGACGAAGTTTCTCTGAGGGTTGCTTCGGTGCGTGGGCGAGTGCCGAAATCGTTGCGCTGTGTGAAAAACAGCTTGTTAGCCTGCGGCATGGCAATAGCACGATGTGTCAGGGAGGGGCAGCAGCCAAGAGGGAGGGTTCAGTCCAAGGTGAGTACTGTTGCAACTCTTGTCGTAGATGAGAGTACATACCTATTGTGCCAGGCAGGTGCAGATCCAGGCTCAGCTGCTTCCATTGCGTGTCTCCCGAGTGACAATAAGTCGTCGAGAAGTCGTGCTGGGTGGACTCGAGAAGGCTCGAGGCATTGGTCGTCTAGAAACGACGGGTTGATGGACGACGTAGTCGCGCACGAGTCGTGTCAAGGTCTGTAGCGGCAATGGGCAGTATTGGTGTGGAGTGCACGTGTGGAATGCTGGCACACGATGCCCATCGAATCAATGCGGATAAATGAGGTACTGCGCAGTAGGAGTGCGAGGTTGGGTGCAATGTTGAAATATGATTGTCTCGTCTAGTCTTGCGGGCGGCGGGCAAGACAGTACAGGACAGGGCAGGGCAGAGCCAGGTTGGTAATCAAAGCAGCAAGCAAGAGAGGCACCGAAGAATTGACTTTGTGCTCTTGCTGCAACTGGTCGTAGGCAGACACCAGATCTGGCGCACTTGCAAGGTGTGATGCTGTTTGAGATCTGGTTTTGGGGCGAACGGGGCCAGGCGACTGGAATGTTGCGGGTGGTGCCAGGTGGTGAGGTAGGCCGCTGGCAAAATTCAATAGACAGCGCAAGGCGAGCGAGGCCCGGCGACTGACTGGCCGGAAGGGCACGGGGACTGGAGACGAGGAAGATGCCTAACGCTAGGTAGATAGCGTGGGAGAATCCAACCAGGCGCGAATCGTTCTTGGGTCGGTCACAGGCGGGTAGAATGAGCAAGCACACTCACTCGGGCGAGCAGCAAAAGATGACGGAAGTCGAAGAAGAAGCGATCCGGCTGTTGTCGAGCGCAAAGGATGATGGATAGATGGTTGAGACAGATTGCAAGGCCCTTCCTAGTCGGTGGATGGATGTGACGACGGCTGAGCGGGTGCGAGAGATGGTCACTGGAGCTAGCGACATCGACCCGGGCCATGCTGCGGTCAGGGTGGAGGGTGGTCAAGATCTGACGCGCGATCAAATCAATGGGACTGGAGGTGGGGCCCACACCAAGTCTAGCCTAGCCTGAGGCCTTCCTGTCGTGCGATTAGTGTGCTCGTGCGCGCGTTGCCGCCGCGCGCCGGTGGGTCCAACCACTGCTGTCAGGCCAGGCCAGGTGCGAACTGTGAGGTACATGTACCATTACATAGTAGCCACCTAAGGCACAATAAGTTGTCCTTACGTAGCGTTCGCAGTGTGCAGCGCGCGGGCAGCCCCTGACTTCCACTCACGGGCAGTGCGTGGTATTATTACCAACCAGAGTCCAGACAACAAGGATACGGTACTGCACCTAATGCCGCCTCCCATGTCGTTCGGAGTCGTGGCTGGATCTGGACGAGTCATTGCGAAGCACCCTAATCAATCGATCAGAATTACTCGTACGATTCCTTCCGTTGCGCTGTGGTCCCCCCTCCCCGCCCGAGGTTGAGTGAGTGGCCGCTAGCCAGTGGCACCTGGCACAAGTGCAGTGTGTGGTCAGGTGGGGGGGAAGGAAAGAACCCCCGTCCACCGCTAACAGCCTGAGGGCGGGCGGCAGTTCTGTGGCCGGGCTCCCCACCTCTGTTCTTTTTCTGCTGTCGCATACTTCTCGCAACAGACATGACCGCGAGACAACCCGACGAACATCGCTGGTGGGATGGGCCAGAATAGATACGTCAAACATGCTGCACATGCAGAGGTCTGACATGTTGGCCAAGCAAGTACATGTAGGTGCGTGGGCTGCGGCATGGTATCACGAATGCATCCTGTGTGCGTAGTGAGAGCCAGTCGAGAGACACACAGAGCCAAGATCATAACCACGCAGCACAACTGCACAAGACAAGACAGACAGCAAAGATTGGTCTCCTCAAGGGGGGTGGGGTGTCCGATCTGACATGTCCAGATGGCAGAGAGTGAGATGCGATGGAGCCATTGCAGGACACACGGGAGACTTCAGATTTGATGGATCGCCGGCCGGCGGCCGTGGCTCGATTGGGCCCGTCTGGATCAAGTTCTTGAGGGGGCCGACACCCCTGACGCCTCGATGAAGCTACGTAATGCTCGTATGTACTCCTACATGAAGGTACATGTACCCTCAGCACAATCTGGATGGATAGTGGCTAAATACTTGACCACGTCCCACAAGTGAGAGCTGCAGGAAGTACTTGTTGGTGCTGGTCCCAGAATCGCGATCGCATCCACACCAATACTACCTAGTAATGGACCCGATACCTATGGTATTGTGGTGCAGGTGGGCGGATCCAGTGCACCAGAAGAACTCAAGGAGTTCCTTCTTTGGACCGTTGGATCTACGTGTAAAAAGTAAAATGGTAAGGAAAAAAGGGACATGGTTGCTTAACTACACTCGAGACAATTCCGCGGCATTACTTGAACGGTTGAACCAGCTTCGCCGCTACCCCGTGCGACTGTGATATGTGTACCGCCGGTAGCTCGGTATCTTGAAGTGTGTCCTGTAGCCATCTCCAAAAATTCCTTCCTCCAGGACACCAGGCACACACTCACGCCGCTCAGCCCAGCCCGTTGCAGGCTGTGCCGTGAGCGACGTGAGGCGAGGCTAATACCTCGTGGCGGAGCTCAAAGTTTGGCGTGCGGTGCGTTCACGATTGCAATTAGACCGTCAGAGGGCAAGGAAGCCTGATCTTGTTCGCACTTGGTTCTCGATGCCAACACAAGATGCTGAACAATATGAGCCTCCAGACATTAATATTACACCGAGAACCAACGCCTGCCTCACTGTCCCTACAAGTAGTCGTTGCTGCCTGCGCCCGCTGCGGTTTTGTGAGTTGTGATCAATGTTGGCAGCCGAGAATTAATGGTTACGTGGTGCTCCCAGTCCCCTCTCCCCTCCAGCAGTCTAGGACCCCGACCCGCTTGATCGGGTCACTGCCGCTGTATCGAATGCAATCGGCCGCAAGGGCTGCGCAAGGTGGTGTAGAAGGCTGGCCGCTGATTTGCTCCCTCTACGCCCGCACGAGGAGCGTTGCTCCCATCAGTATCCGTAACCACACACAAAAAGTTGCTAGACTGCATCTACGGTACTTTGTGTACACAGAATTTGGGATCGTTCGCTGTCACGATGCATGCACAATGGTGTCGCAGGTCATCACGACAAGCTCCCGATACATGCGTGGCCACGTTGTGGGTGTAGATGAGATCCCCCATCGGACCGGACCATCATACACGTAGATGTGGCTCCGTCGAACCACAAGCTGACCGATCTGTTCCAGGCTACACTCGGGCGGATGCCCCGTCAATTCCGTCATCAACACAAACGGTGCCAAATCTGCCCAGGGCGGCGCGGGTCCCTGACACACGGTGACAGTCGTCTTCTGGCTGGCTTTATTGGGCTCGCCGCTCAGCTAGGGTGTTTCGCGCGACGCCAGTCCCATTAAGCCTTGGTGCAGAGGGCGTACTAGGCAAGACCCTGGAGTTGAAATAAAAGCGGCCCCAGCCGTTCTGTCACCGAAGACGGTATCGCAGCAACGTTTGCCAACCACCTCCAGGCAGGCGAACATCATCGAGGGCTCTTTGTGTTTCTGGGACGCGATGGCGGGAAGCGTTCTGTTCAATGTTCGGTGCGCTGGGATGGCCTGTATCGGGATACGTACGGAATAGACCTTCGGGTTCTCACGAGATTCATCTGTCCAGGGTATCCCTATACGTCATGCAGGGCCCGCTCTCGGCAGGACCAGAGCCCGCTCGCTGTTATCGTCGGCTTGCGAGCAAAGCTCGTGACCGGGTTGAGCTGGATGGGGCCAGAAAAGAACTCGCTTGGTCACACCGTACACCGGTCTTCGGGGGGCACTCTGCTGTCCACCTACCTTAGTCATTGCTGTGAGATACTTGGTTCACGGTACCAGGTACAGTGTACCTCCAATATCTCGGGTATTTTCCCAGGAAGTTGCGTCGGGTCCCCGGCCGATCGATCTTGCTCTGTGCCTTGCGCCGACGGGATTACACGAGGATATGTCTGCTGACTGCAATCTGCAATTCTGGATGCAAGGCCGTCGCACTGTCAGACTCCAGACGCTTGACAGGCCTGATTAGCGCCAGCCAAGTCGATCAACACATCAAGTGCTCCGCCGGCAGACTCGTACAGAGTCATGGAGGGACATGGACATGGTCCTGCTCAGCATGGGGCCATGGGTACCCCCCAGAGATTTCATGTAATTTTGGTTACATTTCTGACAACCACAAATGGCGCTTTATGGAACTCACAAGTCTCGAGTCTTATAGTTAGGCTTGAACAGTATTCCGTACAGGCACCCTGCTACGTACAACGTCCTTACGTACCTACGCGCGCACAGCCAAGTTTTGACACGCGTCTACAAGGGAAGGAACGTTCCTGCTGTGTCACTTGGACGTATAAGCTGACCAACAGCTGCCCAACACCTTTCTGTCTTCCATGACTTATACGACTGGAGCCGCGAGGACAGGCCCAAGGGTCTTGGAACTCGCAAGCTCATGCGCTTGATTCGTAGAGCGCTTGCCTAATTAACCCGATGTCAGATCCTTCACCGGTGCGCGAGCTGTCACATATCACATTGCAGCGTGCGAGCACAGCATCTAACCAAGATGACAGCAACATCGGGTCACTTGTCAGCGTTGTCACTGTCGGTACTCCGTGGGGCAGTCGCTATTAACGACTGGAGTCGCATCAGCTCCGCATGCCTTCGCCGATCAAGCACCTCGAGCCCGAGGGACGCACGGTTCGACCTTACGTACCAGTAATTAGTCTGCCTGGCAGGGTGGCTTGATCCACGGCTTGCACAGTGAGTATATGTTGCCTAGGCACTACAATATTACCCCGTCTGGAGAGCCGAGTCGAAACGATGAGAGTCATCGAGTGCTCCTCCTCTATGACTATGTATCACTGGCCTAGCCCCAGGCTCGGCACGTATCTCTGGGGGCTTGCGAGAAGGGGCTCAAAGGATCTCATCTCCTCGAAGCTTGGGCTTCCCTCTCGGACACGAGAAAGCAGCTCCCTAGTTAAGTAGCTACGTAGTGTCCCCGAGAACAAGTGCCGACGAAATCAATCGCCCTGCATAGGGGGGGGGGGGGGGGGGGGGGGGGGGCCCGGGGGGGGGGGCGGGGGGCCGGGGGGGGGGTCCCCCCCCGCCCGGGCCCGGGTTGAACCCCAAAAACAAAACCCAAGGGCACCCGGCAAAAACCC